>NC_139237.1:80788192-81242314 GCF_977018435.1 Lepisma saccharinum
AGAAAGAGGAAAAGAGAGAGGGAAGAATTGACAAAGATAAAGAGAGGAAAGAGAAAAGAAACATAGATAGAGACAAAGAGGAAAACAGAAAAGGCAGAGAAAGATGGAGGAAAGGAGAGAAAGATGACAAAGATAGATGGATATATAGAGATGAAAGATAGAGAAAGAAAAATAGCAAAAGACTGATAAAGGAAGAAAGGGGAAAAGAGAGAATAGATGGCAAAGATAGAGAGAGAGAGGTAGAGAGGAACATATTAATGGAATGTAAAAAATATGGCACTAACTAGTAAATGGTAGTAATTTGAAGCAAGCACCAATCAGATAAGGCCATCTAATGAAAATTCACAAATCGATACATAGCTTTCAATCTCCATATAACCGAGATTCACAAGGTAACGAACATTTTACATTACTCACAAAACCAAGAGCTTCCTCATGCAATAACGCAAATTAGAACGAGACCGACACTAATGTCAATTTTCAACGAGACGTCATATCTCCCGAGAATAAATACAGCACCATTCAACAAAGTGCGGTACACATTTCCGCTCTTCTGTTAAGATCGTGGAGAAAGGAGGCTAGTCATACACTTACATGCACTCATACGGAAATTTCTATCTCTGAAAATAAGTGTACAAAGGATTACACAACACACAGAAGGAACATTCCTGGTTTCATTTCGGAAATATAATTGTTCTAGCGGGAAGAAAAAAATAGGAAACTTTATTCCCTCTTTCATTAAAATAAATCTCGATTCAAAAGCCATGAATTAGCCATTGTATGCTTCTTTTTACTTGTTTCAAAGGTCAGAATACTCTTCCAGTTTATATAACCTTTTATTGCGCCAACGATATAATGTGTATTTGCACGTAATACCCAGTGGAATATTTGAAAATAAAGCAAGCGATTTTTTTTCATTATTAAACAATTTCTTCATTTTCTTTTTGTTTTGGAATTTTCTCTTTGTTCAACATCCGTGAATTGAAACCTCGCTCTGGTTATTGTCCGCATCCAGTCACTACGAAATGGAAAGGGTTGATATGTCTATTTAAAGTAGTTCTTACTTTGTAGATTTATTGAAATGTGCAGACTCGCTTGGTACCTCAACAAACGTGCACAAATTACATGGGAAAGGAGGGAATGTATTTCCTCTCGGATTCATGATTTTAAAGCGAATTCGCAAAAAGAATGCAACCTTCTCTGAAAGAAGGAAAAATATGTACATATTAATGTAAAAGTTTCCTCATTCACAGTTTGTAGTTGTCAGAAGTACAGGTAAAAAAAAAAGAAGAAGAAGCATAACTGTTTCAGTACACGAAAGAGTCACAGGTTGAGTTTGCTAAAAAGAACACACTTTCAGTTATGTTGACCTTGTAGAAGAATAAACACCACAAGGTTATAAAGAACAGGTTGTTGAATGAGATAAGGTGGTTTATTTTTCCTTACATTATGTGACTGCCTTCTACATTCACGAATAACAGTATTTACTTTATTTCTGTTGAACACAAGTTCATGAAATTAACAGGAAGCCATTGAAATTAAGAACGCTGTATCAATGTCGATATTTGTTTTAAGTTGTTGATTTCGATTCGTTTTTGTTATGTGAGAAGATTGATTTAAAACATTTTTGTACCAAAAAGTTGCAAATGAATTTGTATCGAATGATTTAAGGTGAAATACAGTAATATTTAAGAAGTTAAATTGTGCTCTTTTAATTCTTGCAATGTAAATAACATATGAAAACCTAGTTGAGCGCTGAGGACTTGCAATTTAAATTTTAAATTGCGTATGGATTATTATATTCAGTGTAAAGTATAGTTGCAATTAATGTATCGAGCTTAATTGTTTTCAAAACATGAGCAAATAGGGATAACTATGAATATACTCGGTGCTGCAAACGTATACTAAATTAATGGCAAACTCATTCTTCTTTTGTTTCTTGTCTGTGATTGATTGTTTTGCTTTATTATACTTGGCTTTCTGCCACCTATGTTTGACTAATTGCGATGATGTGGATGCCTAGGCCGGAATTCGAACCCGGGATCTCTGGCGTCATAGCGCGCTGTGCTATCCACTCAGTCACGGATATCGGCTCTTGTCTCTGACTGGGTTGGTGAAGGTAATTTTCTCCATGTTTCTTTGTCGTTATTCTCCACTTTTTCTTTTCTAAGGATGGTATCCTATTAACATCTAGAACAAAGCCGATTGTATAGTTGGTAACATCGTCGCGGGTTTCGTATCTGGTTGAGGTATAGTGGTTCCGACACCACATTAAACGGCAGGTTCAGTCGCGATTAGCCTACGTGTGAATAAAGTGGACTGGATAAAACCTCTGTTCTATAGATGCTCATAAGGAACCAAATATTTGTAAAATTTCTTTCTCCAAGTCATGTATTCGTTTACTACACGCTTGGGAAACTTGCGTGCACTTTTGGAGGCTACATAACGCTCCGTACAGTGAGAGATTCCCGCCTGCATACTGTGCCTCAAAGACAGTAAGCAGGAGTGAGGTGGCTGCTTACGTTCAGCCATACAAAAACACTGCTGGGGAAGGCGTCCTCCTTTTCACAAAACGACCTTCTGTTTCTTCCAATGCCACTCTGCACTGTTACACTCTAATCAGATGACGAGAGGTTTCCCACAGCACGAACGCGACCGACGAAGCCTCCTGCCTGGCTCACTGCCCTTACAACGCTACAGCGACGCTGCTCGCTCTGCAGTCCACACGATCATCAGTTCATCCTCATCGTCGCGATTAACCCAGGATGTTTATAAAGCAAGTGACTTAAAGCAGCCGGAATAGATTTGATTTGATTTACTTCGCTTTTTTGAAACATTTTGCTAATCGTAAAGATGAAAATGATTGAAGATGAAGGGACAATCACAAGCATATAGGGACGACACAACACGAGCCTCTCGGAGGATTATCCTGGCTGTGAGTTCAGACGCCAGAGACTCGCTAGTCTGCAAAATACAGTCCAGGGTGTGCTACGTGGTCCACTTGGGCACAAATCGTCACAAAGTTAGTTCACTACTTTTTGTGTCGGGAACATAAGACTCAATTTCAACTCCCAAGGATTTCTGGGTAATAACACAACACTACTTTCAGAGATTAGGCAATGTGTATCAAATTCTATATACACACATAAGTTTACAAAAAACCTACATATTGATATCCGTGGCTTCAGTCTACCAATTTAAGGGTAGAATGGATGAAAAGATCAAGTCTTATATGATTTCAAACACAACGAACTATAACACCAGAACATTCAACACTAACGTAGTCCAATTCTCAAGTATAACACACAAGTTTTTGCATGTAATTAGTCCAGTACTTCCACGTATATACAAAAATAAAAAAACGCAAAACCAAAACTGTTCTTGTCCTCCCATTTTCAGTTAGCATGTTCTTGATTCCCCTTCTTTCTTTTCGACCCAGACCTTCGTTAGGTAGTAATATTCAGGCGGGTCCGTTCACTTGATCTAACGAGTTGGAAGTGTGACGTCAACACTGCCGAGTTATGACGCATTTCAGAATATTGATGTTTCAAGTTCAAGTAACTGCTTTACCGTCTAAATATAGTTGTCTGTGATGTAATTAATATAAGTTGAAATAACAAACTCGTTTTATAAAATCTTAACATCTCAACAAATATCAAACCTTAAACATTCAGGTTCGTTACAGCATTTGTATGTCTTCGGAAAGGCAATTACATAACTACAAAAACCTTACAGTGCATAAAGTGGACTTAAAACACCAACTCAATAAATCAATCAATCAAAAACCGAAATAGAAATAATAAAAAAGTGAGGACACAATTATGTGAAACGCAATCATAACGTACAGCGGGTAAACTAATACTCTAAATTCAACAACGTTTATATGGACCAGGTTGTTATCGCTACTTTGTAGTCCACAGCACCCCCCGCGGCATTATTTCACATTCCGGTGTTCGAAGTCCTTCCCTCCTTTTCGAGACAACAATGCCTCTTTGTTTGCGAGGTGCATTTTCGCCCGGTATATCGAACCACCTCATTGCACATAATGCTAGATAATCCGACATTATCTCCGGACTCACTCGCCTAACGCATCCTCGGTCCTCCCTGTGCTTATCACTTCCAGCGTCCGTTCCTGAGATTTATGATTCCGAGGGAGCCACTTTGGTTTAAGGACACCCAGTGCCCTCCCCCTCCCTCACCACAGACGCTACTATAGATACCTACACACTGCTGAAAACGTTCCCAAGTTTCTTCACTTTAAGTGCTAATCATCGAAGCTATACCCGTCTATTCTCCGTGTCAAATTGACATTTAAAATCCCCTACTATTAGGAAACCCGGTTTTGCAGTTATTGTTTTCAAAAATTGGTTAATTTTTCATACCTTTCGGTATCCCCCCTAAATTTGTGTTTTTATTTTAGTGCACTTTTCTGCCAAATTTCCTTAAACCAGGTCTGTAATCAGAATTTTATTTCGTTGAGAGCCTCATCAGGAGACGCTGACAAGGAGAAAAAGTGAGGGGGTTAGAAATACTGAAGATGAACTTCTCAATCTATTACAACTTTTTATACAATATATTTAATTATACAAAGAAAGTAAAATTAATTGCCACTATACACTATTTAAATGAGATATTTATGGGATTTCGGAGGGGAGGCTTCAGCCCCCCGATCCCCCTTCCCCCGGCTACGTGAACTGTGCTTTTAAACTAGTATTTTTAATTGTAGATCAAACGGCCTACCCATTTTCGTGCCAGTTTCAGACATTAGAAACTATTTTTTAGGAAGTTATTTTCCACTGTTTCTCGCGCGACAAATACCGACGTTTCGGCCTCTGTTTGACGGTAGGTGGGCACTCGATCTGCTGTCAGAACCCCGCCACTTAGCTCAGCGAAGCAAAACGTTCCGATAGAAGATGAGAAATCCAGAGGTACAGCCATTTACGTGTGGTTTCTTGTAGCTTTCGGAATTATTCCATGTATAACACGCACTATAGTTTTTTGTTTGGGGGGGGGGGGGAGAGAAGTGGCAACATTTTGGAAAACCTGCACGTTATACGTACGTAAATATCGTACATTTTATTTTCTTAAGCTGTTTTGCCTTATAATATGCTGTTAGGAAAGTAAAAGAAACTAACGAAGGACTAAAATTAAACTATGTGACTCAGTTGTTAGCATATGCAGATGATGTAGACTTATTAGGGGATAATTTAAATACAATTAAGAATAATGCTAAAATATTTTTCAAAGCAGCTTAAGAGATAGGTTTGGAAGTTAACAAAGAGAAAATTAAATATATTCTTACAGGCCAAAACAAAGTGTTAGGTAATAATCAAAATCTAATTATTGATAACAACTCGTTTGAACCAGGTTCCAAATTCAAATACTTAGGAGTAATATTAACAAGTGAAAATCATATCAAAGAGGAAATAAAAAGTAGGCTTAATTCAGGAAATGCATGTTACTTCTCTCTTCATAAACTTTTGTCTTCTCGTTTAATATCCAAGAAACTAAAAGTTAAAATATACAAAACAGTAATTTTGCCTGTAGTATTATATGGGTGTGAAACTTGGTCCCTTGCATTGAAAGAGGAACATAAACTGAGAGTATTTGAAAATAAGATCCTTAGGAAAATCTTTGGACCTAAAAGGGATGAGGAGACAGGTGAGTGGAGAAGGTTACATAATTTAGAACTACATAATTTGTATTCATGTCCAGATATTATTAGAATGATTAAATCAAGAAGATTTAGGTGGGCTGGCCGTGTGGCACGAATGGGAGACGAAAGAGGAGTTTACAGAATTCTTGTTGGGAAACCTGATGGTAAGAGACCTGTAGCAAGGACAAGACGAAGATGGAGGGACAACGTTGAGATAGACCTAAAGGAAATCGGTAGGGATGGAAAAGAGTATATTGATCTTGCTCAAGATAGGGACAGGTGGAAGGCCTGTGTTGCTGCAGCCATGAACCTTCGGGTTTAAGAAGGCTAGAGAATTAGTTAAGCCGGACACTAGATTGTTGGATTTTCGCAATATTTTATGTTTTAAGTACAAAAGAGTACAAAAGTACCGAAAGAGGTCACAATTCGCAATGTATACAAAATTAGCGTTGTTTGGCGATTTCGATGTATGAAACTTTTGTTCAGAACATGTCTATGCATATATAAAGCATCTTCGTGCAGCAATTAACATTTTTCTGTGTTATTGCGTTTGCAAAAAACCAAGGTCTTTACCTAGCAGGGTCTTCAGATGACGTGATGTTAACGCTCTCGTCTTGTAATCAAGGGAGCCCTGATTCGATCCCTGGTGGAGGCACAACGGATAGGAACAGGCTTGCATTGCCTCTTGATTTTTAGCACAATCTGTCTTGTCAGAGCTTAGAAGGAATATGAAGGATATGAATTTTGGGGGAATTTGATGATACCATAGGAACGGTACTTTTCTCCTGGCTGTGCGCAAATATGGCTAGTGTGACGGTAGATTTTCTCACTTCGTTTCTAAAGTTTGACAATTAATGAGGGACGTTATTAATGAAGGAAATTATAAGGCCACTTTTGATTTTCTCCTTGATTCCTAATAGTGTAGCTATTTAGCTTGACTCCAATGTAAAGAAATGGTTTTCAGAAAAATCGGTAGAAACAGAGTAAGGTAAGAAAGGAGAGAGATGGGGGGGGGGGAAGAAATACAGAGGAAGTAAGAGAGAATGAGGCAGAGAGGAGGAAAGAGAGAAAGCTAGAGAGTGGGGGATAGTAAGATTTGATTTGATTTGATTTAGTTTATTTTACTTCGCGTTTTGTGCCTCTTGGCTAATTTGCGAAGATGGGGATGAGTGATGAAATGATGAAATTGATGAATGGACATTCACAAACAACCAAGCCCGACCGGGATTCGAACCCGGGACCCTTGGCGTCGCAGCGCGATGTGCTAACCACTCAGCCACAGGGTCGGGCAGGGATAGTAAGAGAAAGAAAGAGAGAGAAAGGGAAGAGACAAAGAAAGAGACAGAGAGGAAAAGAGAGAAAGATAGGGAGGGAAAGGGACAGAGAAAGAATAGAGAGGGGAAGATAAAGAAAGACAGAAGTGAAGGAACCGACACACAGAAAAGCAGGGAGAGGAATGGGGAAAGAGAGTCAGGGAGGTAGAGAAATACAAGAAGGAGGAGGGAGAGACAAAGACAGGGAAAGAGAGAAGGAGAAACAGTGATAGAGTGAAAGAGAGAGAGAGAAATAAAAAATAGAGATTAAGATAGAAAGAATAGGATATAAAGGTAGAATAATACCCAGAGAGAGAGAGAGAGAGAGAGAGAGAGAGAGAGAGAGAGAGAGAGAGAGAGAGAGAGAGAGAGAGAGAGAAAGGGGAGGAGGGATTCTAAGATATCCCCCTTTCTCTCTAATGAGAGTCCTCGCAGCAAAATTATTACACCCACCCTTGAACCCCTTCCGGACAATATTCTCTGCCGACGGTACCTCTGACCATTGCATGAAACTGTAGCTCTGGGTATACCGTCTCGCTTGGCGAAGTTTCATTGTGAACAGCTTTTATCTGAAAAAAAAAAAAAAACGGCCATAGTAAAATTGCAGCAGATAAGCTCAGAATGTTCTCTTTCGTTCCTCTATAATTTTCTCTACTCTGACCTATATGTATAATCCATGAATTGGAGTGTCCAAGCGACCATCAGGGGATGCATTGCGTAGTTTTATCTGTTGTGACAAATCCATATGCTCCAACCTCAAAGTCAAGAATGGCTCATTTTCACAACAAAAGCACGCAACAACAACCAGGGTAACTATGACCATAGAGATACTCTGACAATAGGAACTAAACATTCGGCAACAATTGAAGGCTTGTCAACAAACAAACAGAAGCTTAATCCCAAGATACACAGGCTCTGCGCTATTTCCTCCAACACTCTCCAAGTACTTTGGCAGGGTTGCCAACATTGGAACTCAGAAGTCGCTAATCTCCTCATGAAATTAGTTAGGAAGTCGCTAAATGAAATCTGTGTTGTGGTGATCGATGTTTTACACAAGCCACAACTATTTACGCAGAGTAGCCAAAGATATAGTGATCGCGGATTTACACGGGGTACACAAGCCACAACTCTTTGCACAGAGTAGCCAAAGATACAGTGATCGCTGTTTTACACAGGGTACACAAGCCACAACTCTTTGCACAAAGTAGCCAACAGATATAGCGATCGTTGATTTATACCGTTCACTTGATCCATAACTGCAGACGTCAATGGCGGATTGGTTGGAATAGTGCACTACGACGCCAGGTGTCCCGTGTACGAGTCCCGGCTTGGGCATGGGTGTCCTTTGTGAGTGTCCCTTCGTTAATGCCATCATAAATCACTCACAATCATCGTCGCGATTAGCCAAGAGTAGAAGAAAAGCGACGCTGAATAACAAGAATCAAATGAATCCCTAATTCTTTGCACATGCGTAGCAACTAAAGGATACACAGATCGCTATTTTACAGAGGGTACACAAGCAACAACTCTCTGCACAGAGTACGAACAGATATAGGAATCGCTGTTTTACGCAGGGTACATATGAAGACCACAGGGAAAGAACGTGGTTTGTCTATTTTATATATTTTTCAGGAGAGCACATTCTTTCCCTGTATATACAATCAAAACCTCTTCGTAATGGATGGAAAGAGCTAGTTCTATTCTTGTACAATTCTTAGCAAGATCCTTCACAGAGCTTGGTAGCGCCTTCACCTCAATTTGGCTACAAATGGAGAAGGCACCTTCTTTCTCTGTGGTCTTCACATGCCACCAACTCCTTGCACAAAGTAGCCAAAATTATAGTGATCTTTGGTTTACACAAGATACTCAAATAGCCAACTCATATACGAGGGCTGTTCAATAAAAAATGATCATAAATTTCTTATTCTCATAATGTATTGTATACAAATTTAATTTTATGTTGCATTGTTAGCTTAATGTGTAATGAATATGTGGTAAGAGTTTCAATTATTTCTTGCCAGTAGTACGTCAGTGGCAGCCATGCAAGTTCAGACACGTTCAGTATCGCCTACGTCTCATACCCGAACAACAGGACGTTCGCGTGCAGGTTTCTTCGCAGTTGATGGCGATGTTACATGAAGATGAGGTGTTTCTTTCGAAGGTTATCACTGCAGATGAAACTTGGCTACACTATTACGATCCAGAGAGCAAACAGCAAAGCTCTGTGTGGAAATCTCCGTCATCACCAACACCAAAGAAAGCAAAAACGTGGTGCATTCTGCTGTGAAGGTTAGAGCCATATTAATTTTTGATATTCAGGGAATGGTGTATCCGAATGTCGAACCAGCACATACAACTGTAAATGGAGCATACTATAGGGATGTACTGAAAATTCTCCAAGTCCTTTTCAATCGCAAAAGGCCACATTTGAAATAATCAGGTTGGATGCTACACCACGATAATGCTCGCCCGCACATCGCAGATGTTGTTACTGCATATCTCGCCACACAAAATGTGACATGTGTTTCTCATCCCCCTTACAGTCTAGATCGAGCCCCTTCTGACTTCTTTATTCCCTAATGTGAAGAAACACCTACGTGGTAAGAGTTTTCCATCATCAGAAGCAGTGGCGAAGGCAGCGGAGGCGATTTTGAAGGACCTATCAAGCATATCCAGCATATCTTTGAAGAATAGAAAGAAAGGTGGGACAAGTGCATTGCGTCGCATGGGGACTACTTTGAAAAGGACCATCAAAATTTGGACGATGAGTAATGGTATGCTGTTATCACAAAATTATGATAATTCTTTATTGAACAGCCCTCGTAGATCACCGTTTTACATAGGGGACACAAGCAACAACTCTTTGCGCGGAGTAGCCAACAGATATAACGATCTCTTTTTCTACACAGGGTACAGAGACCACAACTCTGCGCATCCACCCGATATAGCTAACGATGTTTTCATGCGGTTAACGGCAGCAAGTCTTTCCACAATATCCAACAGATATAGCCGAACCGTGCAATCAATTTTGGTTCCATTTCGGGGGAAATGTATGATTTATTTGAACAACTCAGCCACTGACAACACAGACGTAGCTCAGAAGGCAGAGAACGAAGCAAACATCAATTCTGCAATTCATGAGTATGTTTCGGGATAAGTAAACGAAAAGAGAACGTCTCGAGCTGGAAGTTGCAGAGCTGCAAAATTCGTATGCTCTCGCCAGAATTTGGCCCATAAAACCGAGCTTAGTTTGTGCTGGTGACGAAGAATTACTTCTCCAACGCCCGAGAGAGAGAAAAAATGAAAGCTGCGTGGAAATTCGGTCACGTACACCTAGCTCTCTCTCTCTCTCTTGACGCACAAACTAAATCAAAAATGAAGATTAATTTTTGCATGGTGCCAGGTGCTGCCTCTGTCCTATACTTTCCAAACGACAGAGTTTCAATAAATCAAATTGCATTATTACCACATTTAGAACACGTGAAAGAGCACTTAACATAGGATAATTCGGAACAAATTCCTCGGATAAAAATGTTCGACAACTTGGTTTAAGAGAAATGAAGCACTTAGATTGCGTTAGCATTCTTTTTTTGGTGCGGGCTGGCGGTATTACATTACATTGCTGACACAATATTAATATCGCACAGAATGCCGTGTTCTGCTTGTGTTCCAACTATGCGACAAGTAGCCTGTGCACAGCTCAATTCGATACTCTTTACTTGCTATACATTTCATCAACTCATTTGAAGAAACAATCTCTTCTCTTTGGGTTAAAACAATTTCAAATTTCTTTGTACAACAGACATTTGATTTTACTACAAACCCACTCCATAAACCCATGATACTGATTCTTCACCCAAGGAGAAGATCAAATCAAACTACGTACAATACTTTCACAGTAACATGACGTCATTCACAATATGTAATATAAAAATACATGTTGAAAGGAAAGTTCATTGAATTTATGCAGTCATTTTACACGCAAAGTACGGACAAACTGAAAGATGTAGTCATGGCAATACCTATTAATTGTCCTTATTTTTTTGGTAGCTGCGAGTAACCTTCCTACCGTTAGACTGCGCTAGTGATTTCCGCGTTCACATTAATACACGGAAGTGTCCCATCCTTATGTAGAGATTATTCTTTCCAGCCTCGATTAGCTGATGTGACATGCAGCAAGTTTGCAAAAGCTACGACCAACAAACGATTTTCTGTAACCCGTGCGCGTTCATAACAGTTTTTTTAAAAAAAACATCGAAACTAAAGAACACAACCCTGAACGTGCGGTTCTCAGCACAAGCTGAAGAAAGTGCTCCGAACTGGACATTCGAAAAGAAGAAAACAAAGACATTATTGGTAGATTTGCCCCTGATGATATCATCAGATGAAATAACCGGAAACAGAAAAGAATTTCTAGTCCATTTGGCTCGAGGGCATTTTTGCGGAAACTTTCAACTAATATGTATTTTCTCTGTAACAATGGCTTCGGCGATTGTTGTTAAAGTTCTTGCTTCGTCGAGTTCACAACGGCCCTTTGCCCATCCCGCCCTCCTCCTAATGGAACTTGCTGGAAGTTTGTAAGCGCCAGATGGTTTTGGGATCACCAGGAAGGAGCTCGAAGAATGTTCCTCGCGGGCGGAAATAGTGTCAGGCCTCGTCTGGAAACTATTTCCTGGCCATTTTCTTTCCAGTAAAAAGCTTAGCAGTTAGTTCTCGCCGCACGGGCTAGCGGCCATACTAATGGCCCAATTAAATGGTTCGTGTCCTAGGATAGAAATAAATGTGTCGTGAATTTCCAATAGAGATGCCGAAGATGTGTGATTCCAGAGCATGGTCTTGGGACTTAGTGACGTATTCAAGAAGGCGGCTTGAGTCCTTCTCCCCGAGAAATGTCTTCGAACGAGAAGAATTATCGTTTCAGTTTGTTACGTTCCCCGGTTTAGTCTCAATGGATCTACTTGCTTTTATTCCTCGACGGCGAGCATGAGACAAATCAGCCTACTATGAAGCCCTCAGGATGTGGGAAATCAGATAAGGATATGCTTACGTAAACCTTACTAACTCTCGCACACAAAAAATATATTTAGATGTCAGTTAATGTTAATATATTACACTTGCACTCGTAATTAAACTCCTTATTAGAAACAAAATTGTATTAAGATCATAACTGTTCTTCACTTCCATTATCCAGCAACATTCATAATATCTCTCACCTCACAACCCACAATCAAATGTTTTAAGGTTAGTCCATAACCATAACAGACTACCCAATTGAACAAAACAAATTACGTCATCATAGCCAATTAACATATTAAACATATTAAACACTTAAAATGATACAATAAGTGGGTGCGTATCATCTTATACATCCCACACGTTGAAAAATATCCTTTCTTGCAGTTGCAACGTAACCGTGTTTTTTAGGCTGGAGATCCATAACAATTTACACTGCAAAAGGCCCCCAATAATGGCAAATGCAAAACGTCACCGTTAGCACCTGTGTTACAGCCCAGGAATAAGTTAATGCAAAATTGTAACCGAAATATGACAATTGACATGCCTTTACTTTTGTGAATAGTACAACGGAAGGAAGCATTTGTGTCTTGGGATGGATAGCTACACTATGTCTCGGGAATATATAGAGCAAGGCTACGCATAGCAGCGACTTTTTCCCCTCAATGCACTCACGCGTTTATTGGTCACTCCCTCCCCTCTCGAGTCGCTACTTGGGCAACGACTGTTTTCGTTCGCTGGCTCCAGAGATTCCCTGGACAGAGAATAGAACGCGTTTGCTTTTTGTCACTGGTAACGGTACGAGTTTGGTTTTTTTGTGATGGATAACGTGATCACATTTACTTCTTGTGACGAATAATAGGAACTCATTTACTTTTTTTGATGAATAACTTGAACGCATTTGCTTTTCTCGGGCCTCTCCGATGGCGCAGTGGTAGCGTCGTCGCCTTGTAATCAAGGGGTCCCGGGTTCGATACCCGGTGGAGGCACAAGTGGTTCGGATCCCACTTTAAACTGTAGGTCCAATCCCAATTATCCTTACTGTGCATAAAGTGGACTTAAAAACAACAAATCAACCAACCAGCATTTGCTTTTCTATGATGGCTAATTTGGAACACACTTAATTTATCATATTATCACCAGAAAAACATAACATTTGCAACAAAACTATTCTCACCTTATTTTTATACCTAAACTTGTTCATGAATGAAGTATAGTTTTGTGCATTCGCATTTTATTAGTGTAGTAGCTGACAACTAATTTGATTATAGTGGAAATACTTTCATGTATTCAGCTTATTATCAATAAATACTAAACAATACGACAATTTACGTTGTAAATTTATTATAAGTCGAGAAATGAATTGTATGCGGTAGTTGAAATTTTTAGAATTGGTAACTTGATGACGCGCTACGACGCAAGGGGTCTCGGGTTCGAATCCCGGCTTAGGAATGGATGTTTGTGAGTGTCCATTCATCAACTTCATCACTCATCCCCGTCTTCGCAAATTAGCCAACAGTAGCACAAAAAGCGAAGTAAAATAAGAGCAAATCGATCAATCGAACTCCTACCATATCGACTTGGATTCATGGAAAATGTATGTTTCCTCTGCTCACAACTGAATCGAGCAGTTGAAGGCACCTCCTACACCCCTGCACGGAACAGTTTAATACGCACCGACGGAAAGGAGTAACAATGCAAAATAATTTTAATATTGTTTATCCATAAGAGAATTACGAAATGCCCTTATGATCAGCCAAGCTGTACGAGCCTTTCAAAATGTTAATTAGCTGGAAATGTAATTTTGAATCTCTGGAACTGGGTGCGGGTTATAGTCGCTGCACCTGATGCACCGAATAACAATACCGTTCGGGTGACGGCCTAGACGGAAACGGGAAAACCGCAAGATAACCGGTCGGATCAGCGAGCTTCGCGTCTCCCCCCCCTCCCCTTCAACACGTGCGAGAAAAAGAGAAGAAAGCACCAATCTGCCTGCAAGTGCGGAACGGCAAATAATTCCTTCGCCTTCCCCGTCCATAAACATCCCGTTCAGAGTTCAAGTTTCCGGCGGTCCGTATCCCCCCCTTTTTATTATTTACAAAAATCCTCCCCCTCCCCCTTTTTCCTCTCCAGCCAACCGCCGCATGCAGATCGCGAAAGGAGCAAATCTACACCTCGGAGGTACCTTTCGCCAGGTTCGCTAAAGCTGTTCCATAATTAATTTTCGCCAGGTGAAAGAACGCTCAAGCCACGCCTCGGAAACCCTGACTTCGAGACAGGAGGCCTCCATTTGGAAACCGTCGTCGCTAACTCTGATTGCCTTCGCGTTGCGCATTAACTTTAGATGAGAAGTTACTCTGCGCGAGGTAAATTTCTCCGAGCATCTTGGAAGATTAGTACCGTCATTCTCGGAATTAGGATTTTGTTTGTTTGATTTTTTGGAAAACGTTACACGTTCTCCCCCCTTTTACACCACTCTCGTACGGCAGTCGTTAATCGACTATCACACTATCGAACATCTAATCAAAGAGATTACAACCGAAGCGACAAGTTAGAGATAAGACACGGGTCGCTTGAGGATTTCACCAATCACGGGCTCGTGCCGCTACAGTGTAAAACGTTGCTGTTGATTGGGTTGTTCCCAAGCGACATGTGTCGCGTCAGTCTGAAATCTCCGTTACACAGACATGACGACCGACACGGGCAAGTCCAGACAGTTCAAGAACAACAACTCTGCATGCTCGACCGCCAGACCGAAGCGACACGATGCACAACGCCGAACATAACGGTCGATTAGAGGATAAAGTGAGCGAAGCCGTGTGCGCTGCTGCAAACGGTTGGTAGCTGCAACCTCGTTTTCCCTCCATGCTAACATTTGCATTGGTCGAACCCTCTCGAACCACAACTTGCGCAGGATTAGTTTTCGTTCGCTAGCTTCACAGATTCCCCGGGATAGAGCATCGTTTGGCTTCAATTTCGACATTTTCATTGGGGTATAACTTTCGTAAAACCCCAAATTCCAAACTCCCTTCCACGTAGTGCATGCTGGACTGAATTTTGCAGACTACAGAGGTTCAGTTGTCTGGACTCAAGGCCAGTACAGTTCTCCATGGGGCACTTGTGCGTTTGTGATTGTCCTTTCATCCAATTCATCTCATCACCATTCACCAACATCGTCGCGATTAGCCAAAGTGGCAGAAAAGCGAAGTGAAATGAGTTAATCAACATTTTCTTCGTCAAAAATTAAAAATTGTGTGCGTTTTACTGCGAATTGAAATTTCGATACGTTTCCTCCACGTTGAAATTTTTTTACTGAAAACGTAAATGCTTGATTCGTTCAGCTGCAGCAACATTTTTGATGCATTTCCTCGCGATAATTAAAGCATTTTACATTCATCCGCGCGCGGACCATGAAACAAATTAAATGGACTTTTCTACGACCGGGAAAACAGACGAAGCGCCTCCCGTATTTCTGCATGAAAACAGCCGGGGTGCGCCTTGAGTTCGCACGTTCGGTTATCTCAACGTTACATCCCCCTCCAAGCGATAAAAAAAATGACGGCCTGCGGGTGGCCGAGGTGTGGGAAAACTGCCTCGCCATATTCCGGCAGGTCACTTCTACATGCGAGCATCTTCCGAGAGCTTTATTAAAGTAACTTGATTATGCGAGTGCTTAAGGGAAAGTTATGCGCCTACTGTATAATTTGGTTCTGTACTTAGCAGAACTAATTTGATCCTTGGAACTGGCTACAATTTGCATTTACAACCAGGTGTTCGCAGCTAGGAAACTTCACTGCCTTTTTCTTTTCACATGCTCTTCCAGCTAAAATGAAAAACGTTAAACTATAAGGCAGTTCGCAGTGTGGAAATAATTCTGCTTTTACCTGGACCGTAAAAAACTTTTAACCGTAAGAAAGCAGTAACTTCCGTGTATATTACTTTCATTCCTGTTACCGTAAGCTTTCAAGGGAAATGGATGGATTGTTCTGCGAAGAAAGATGTTATCTGTGGAACTCTGAAAGGGAAACGGAGCATCCTGGTTGGAAACACACCAATCTAACCGTACTATGATATCGGATCCGGTTTTACATTACAGCGTTTCATAGATGAATATTCTGGCGATGTGATGGTCACATTCACGGCCATCTTTAATCCGAGGGAAGCCGGAGCTTTCAATTTGGCAACCCTGTAAACCGTGACATCAGCCGACCGATGTAACTCGGAAGAAATATTAGAGAATGAACGTCCAAACGCAAAAATGTAAAATTTTCTGTAGCCTATTCATCCCGTAATCACTTCATTCGCTCAAATTGTATTCGCTAGTTTATTCAACGTTATTTTTCATAAGTAAAGCAGTATGCTATTAAGTTGTTAAAAATATGCATTAAAGTTTTTGAGCCGCATTCCAGGGAGCATTCCGTACTTTTCACAAGTGGTGAGTCATCAAATATAATAAATATCCAATCATTTTGTCATCATGATTTTTAATTATGTGCCAAATATAAATAAGCTACGTCGACAAGCTATAACCATGACATAGAGGCAGACTAATTTAAAACATGTTTACGCAAGAAGGAAATTCCACGCTGAGAAAAGTTGTGCGCATGAGGCACCACACACTAAGCTTTAAATTTGATTGATTGATTTAGTTTATTTTACTTCGCGTTTTGTGCCTCTTGGCTTATTTGCGAAGATGGGGATGAGTGATGAAATTGATGAATGGACATTCACAAACAACCAAGCCCGAGCAGGATTCGAACCCGGGATGTGCGCAGCGCGATGTGCTAACCACTCTCTTTTTTTTTTTTTTTAAAGGAAATACCCCCTACACGGAGGTATCCCTCACCATTCACTCTTTTTCTCACTTTTACACTTTTCAATTCTTACATTTTTCTTTGTTTCTTAGCAACTGGACGAACACAAGTACCCATGCCTTACCCGGGACTAAACCCATAACCCCTGGCGTTGTAGCGCGCTCTGCTAACCACTTCGCCACGGAGGTCGACACCACTCGGCCACAGGGTCCGGCCGCTAAGCTTTAAGTACAAGTATGGCCGCGGTGGCTCAGTCGGTAACGCGTCTGACTACCATGCTCAAGGTCCCGGGTTCGATCCCCGGCCGGTTCAAATCCGGGAACTTTTCTAACGATGGAAGCGGCCCCGGCGCCCACCCAGCGTCGAATAACATGGGTACCTGGGAGAAACCCTGGGGGGTAAAGGCGGTCAGGGGCGTGATGCTGATCACATCACCCCCACTCACGACCGGGATCAAGAAAGTGATACGCCTATACGCCTTCATGGCGTGGTGCTATGCGCAGGGGAGCACTTTACCTTTACTTTTACCTTTAAGTACAAGGGCGATACTACAATACTTAAAAAAACAATTCGCATAACCTCTAATTGCATAAAACTTAACAGGCCTAACCTAACGAAAACAGTAGAACACTCATTCTTTCACTGTAACATATGTCCGCAAGAGAGAAACATCAGAAATGTAAAACTAGTTCCTAAACCATGCAAAATTATCCACTTTCTCTCAAGGAGTATATAGCCAACAACATCAGAAATACCACTTGTTTGGAAATACGAGTGTTGGGGAGTAAGTCATGGCAACCCAGTAATAATTCGACAATCGAAGGATGTATTAAAAATTTGTTATATACAACTGAAAGAGTATCCATTATGGATATCTTGTTGGTAGGAATCATGAAAGAAAACCCAAGCACCCTGTGACATACACATGTATTAATGTACAAGTTACAAAAACCTGTCTGACCCTGTGACATACACATGTTACAAAAACTTGTCTGATTATGACAAACCTTCGGAAAGTTTGCGCCATCACCGGGAATCGAACCCGGGACACCTTGATTACAAGTCAACTACGATACCACTGCGCTATCGGGGAGGCCCTAATTTTTTGCTCGAATAGACCATATCTGAAATGATTTATAGTTTAAAGTGGGATTCGAACCCAATGTGCCTCCACCAGGGATCGCACCGGCGTCAAGAATAGTAACTGACCCAGAAGGAGGGCTAAGGAGGGCCTCCCACAAACCCTTCCGTCTCCCTTCCCACCCTACAGCAAACAAGAAAAATTTACACTTGATGTAGCCCAGATATAAATTTTTGTAGAACGTTGAGTGCAATATTAAGTCTATCTAAAAAAAGAAAAAAACCTCCCCCCGCTTTTTTTATGGCGTCGAATAGTTTTTGCTGTTGATGTCAGAACAATTCTAGGCGAATTTATTTTTTGCGGCATTCAGCCCGTTGATCCTCTCAAATTGGATGCATTTTTCAAATATTTACGACGCGATGCAGCACGTCGGTCGTTCGAAGATAGTACCACCTCACGAGCGTAGGTGCGCTTCGAAACTGTCACCTTCTTTTAGACTCAAAGCCGGTGTCTCGGGAATTATAATAGTGGCATCTGCTTCAAAGTTGTCCTCAAGATGTCGTTCCGTGCTCCGGAGGAGAGAAGAGATGTTTTGGGGCACGTCAAAAATAATTTGGCCACCAATGTAGGGGAGACCGGGGTAATTAGAACAGGAAACAGCCTGTAGAAGTTCCACTGTAAATTACTCAGAAAGTTACTGATGGATTTTTTTTAAAATTTCTACCATTTAAAAGGACATCTTTTGTATATTTTTGAAAAAAATAATGACCATACCTGCATTGCAAATACTCGTCCAAAAAAAAAAAATTGTCATGACACCATAAAATTGTTCCAATTACCCCATTTGGGGTTAATGGAACATAAGTTAGAAATTTCAACTGAATAGCTTTAGATTGCTGTTGGGGTAATAAGAACATCATATATAAATGTCCCATTTACCCTGCAAATTTGAACACAATAGCTCTACTTCTTCTGGAGTTATCAATGCTTGTTTAAATAAAATCCCAAGTTAACGTCTTTTTTCATTAAGTTCAATTTCCCAGCTGTGAAGCAAACATGTGTGAATGAAAATCAGTGTTCTATGATTTATTTGAAAGGTTACAGGCCATTCTACAATGTAGTAAAGAAAAAACTTCTAATAGTTACATGTACAATCTAGTATACCCAAGCGAAATCAAGCAAATTACGCAATGTTCTAATAACCCCTTTGCAGAAATGTTTGGGGTAATTAGAACTTTTCTTATAAAAACCAGGCAAATTGCCCATAGACAACCAAACTCACATGAAAAGATGTGTGCCCTTATGTTTTATTATAGGGGTGAAGAAAATTTTGCAAGGTTTCTTTCATTCACATCCAGTATATGCAGAAGCAGAGAAACACAAAGCATGCGTCACATCATTTTTTGCAGGTGTATAATAAAAGTCAAATAAAACTTACTTTTGTGTAGTTATTCCAATAACAAATTTTCTGCATGTAGGTTTAGTGTAGGTACATAGGTATGAAATTTTATTACACCAGTCTTTTCGTTTTATATTATTCTACATTAACATGTTCCAATAACCCCATGTTCTAATTACCCCGGTCTCCCCTAGTAACAGAAAATTTCATGGTTGGTTGATTTGGTGTTTTAAGTCCACTTTATGCACAGTAAGGCTAATCGGGACTGGACCTACAGTTTAAAGTGGGATCCGAACCACTTGTACCTCCACCGGGTATCGAACCCGGGACCCCTTGATTACAAGGCGACGACGCAACCACTGCGCCATCGGGGAGGCCACCAGAAAATTTCATGTTAGTTAACTTGTTCTGGTCATAGATCAGCATGACGTCATTAGAAGGTTCTGATTGGCTGATACACGAGAGAGATCAAAGGGTGAATTTATCCTCGCGATGCTTTAGCAAATTTCGTTTGCTCTGTTTCGCTAGCCTCAAATGTTAAGGCCCTCTCTATTCGCTTTCATACTTGCTACTTTTATGTCCATTTTTCTTTCTTCTCCCTTCTTCTTTCTTTTCTCTGTTTCTCTATTTTTATATTCCTTCTCTTCTTCCCTGTGTCTCATTCTTCTTCGTTTCTCCCTTTTCCTCTCCTTTTATTCCTTCTTTGTTTCCCTGTTTATTTTTCCAATTCTTCTTGTTTCTCTCTTTTTATTTTATTTTTCTTTTATTCTACTCTTTCTTCCGTTTCTCGTTTTCTGCTTCTTTATATGACATCTTCCTGTTCCTGTTTCTCTCTTGCTTTAATTATTCTTTTCTCCTCCGTTGATTATTTTTTCCTCAGTTCCTTTCTTTCTTTTCTACTCTTTCTTCTGTTTTTCTTTCTGTCTAACGCTTTCTTCTTTGTTTCTCTCTTATCCTCTGCTTCTTTATGCTACTATTTCTCTTTCTTCCCTACTCTTTCGCTCATGGATGATAAACCATGTACAGTTAACATATTTCGAACTGAAAATAAAAATTAATTACGTCATTTGGAAATTTCCCATTTCTAAGCGTTTTACTAATAAAAAGTCGATGTAAATCCTTCTTATGCATTATGAATTGCATACATGTTTAATGTCATTGTAGCGTACGGTTCGGTATTTCAATGCATAAACATAACCGTAACATGCATTGACACAAAGCAACCTTTGCAAAATCTAAAAAAAAATATCTCCTTGTTCGTCACGATCTGTATTCATTCTGAAAGGCAAAGTTTTCCTTTTTTTTTTGGAAAAAAAAGAACCTCTCAGTGGAAGCGACTTGATTTGAAAATGCAAATGTTTCCCAGCATTTGCACAAGGGACTCTCAACGCTGCCCTTCTCCGCCAACAATTGCAAAATCGCAGAATTTTGCCAACGCACAAGTAGCCAGAGCAAAATTATGGCGGGTTATATATAGCAGTCATCTAGAATTTGAGATTGTTCAGGATAGATGGTGTTGTATGGAGTTTGGAAAACAAACTTGTTTTGCAATTCTAATGCTGGGCTTCATTTGACGAGTCTCTAGCCAATATTAAGGTTTGACAGGCCGGCCCTTTCGCACGGAACTCGCAGACTTTCATTTATGTATAAAACATAATTCCGTGAGTTTTAAGGCCATTTCCCTTTCTACGTATTCATAATACAGAAGATAAGAAGCCCCAACTCAATCATGACTAGACCTCGGATTTTACGTTTCTAACCTATTTTTTTCCTTTACAGGTATGTAAGAAATAATAAATAATGTCAGCGTTTCGTTTTGTTTGTTAGAACCTATGGTAAATATGCGATAACGCCCGGACACCTTTAACTCATTTATTTCCTTAATTTTACCACTGGTAACATTCTTTAAGGTGAAGTTATGCCTTTTTCCATAAAATAGTGTCAACTTTTCATATTACGAGTGATTATTTGTCTTCCTTGTTCCGCTTGGGTAACAGACAATATGGCATGCACTCGTGCTTGTGTTTTGTCGTTTCGGAGTGGGTATGCAGTGTTTCAACCTTCTTAACCGAAAAAATACCTACTTTCGTGTTCATTATGTCATCACAAACCATTGCCGGATAGCCCCAAAAACCATTCACGATAACCCCAAAAAGTATTTCTGGTAAGGTTAGGTTGGGTTAGGTTAGGTAAGCATTGTTTAAAAAAAAAGAAAACAAAATTCTCGTAAAAAAATGCACGTTTGGAAACACTGATGAGACCGTGTGACTTTCGACGCTCTCGCCATCTGCACGCACACAATGGAAACAACGGCATAATATGGCAGGGAATGCAAGTTTCTTACGTAAAAAGTGATTAATTCTTGTTCGGCAGCATTCAAATACGAAGTTTTTAGTTTCCCGTGAAAGAAAATACCTCCAAGAACGTCCAGAATGCTAAAGAAACTCATTTCAGTACGTACTTTCTCCTGTAAATTTGAAGAAATCCGTCCGGGCGATATCGCATATTTACCAAACCTATTTTAGGTTTATGCACCTAAATAAAGCCTTTTTTTATAGGTTTTTATGTTTTTAAAGGTTTTACAGGATTTGTATGTCACACACAGGCATTTGCTTTGTTTGGTCAAAAACAAATTCAATGACGAATGTGTTTGAAACGTACTCTCTGTCGATTTCCCTTCCTCCAAGTCCCTGGTGCGTTTTCAAAGCTCTAAACAAAGTACAATTTCTGGTGCCACTGTTACCTGTACAATCCAAAGTGATCTGATCTATGTGGTTTTGCTCACTTTAGCGTCACTTTGTGGCATTCACGCCTTGCAAACTAACATTTCAGCATTGACGTTTGCATCACTGGCTATGTTTTTGTTGAAAGATTATTGTCAGCATATAAGATGCGAAGTTTCACTGTGGATAACATGAAAAAAGATATTTGCCTAACTATACGGCGAAGAGTGGATTTTAAAGCATATTTCCAATCGTAAGTTCTGCCATCGCCGTAGGGTTAGGCAACACACATGACGTTATGCAAGATACTGCGTAATTCAGGATATAGGTGTCCCATTTTCATTGCTGGTAACTACAGAAGGCTGATCGCGATATATCCGACGAATTTGGCAACACTGCTGCCACGTGTGTAGTTGTGCCAGAACTTTGAAACCAGTGCAGTGTTGCCACATGAAGGGAAATTTCCCTTTATGAAGGGAAATTCGAACCAAATTTTGAACGAAATGGGATGAAAAATACCAAACTTCCATGGAAAGTTTAAGACCCCAAACTCAAAAATAATACAGATTATGCACTATTTATTACTATTATTTTTAAAGGTTTTTACTGAAGGCAAAAACAGTGCAAAAAGGGAAATTTTGCCCCTTGGAAAGGGAAATTATGCCCTCAGATTGTGGCAACACTGAACCAGTGTTGTGTCTGAGCTTGCAGCTGTGGGAGCGTCGCGTTCGTGCTAGTGAAATGCCGCCAAAAAGTAACTGTTATTTGGAAGGGTACATCATGGCTCTTTTCCACACACATTTTTCGTACAACCGAATAGTGAAACAGTGTCGGGAAAATGGTTTAACCATCGGAGTGACCACAGCTAGTTATATCGTCGCCAAACACAAATGGTGCTCATGCAGAAACAGTCAACAAAAAGGGCCCGTCTGAGGTTGCAAGCGAAAGTGTCACCTGAGGTGCCTCTTGGAATTCGGTGAATTGCAGTCCACGAGAATCCACACCCAACGTGACATTGTCCAGAGGTTCAATCTGGCACAGTTCACTGTCAGCGACGTCATTCGGCGCACTCTTGGCGGTGTGTACGTAAGAGGACCCTTTCACAACCTCCTCCCGCGCCACATTGCAGGACGCAAGACCAACTGCCGCGAACTGTACGAAAGACACTCGGCAGGGTCAAAATGGAAGACAGTTGTCACATTGGATGAGGCCTACATTTATCTCACACGCAATGGTAACATTATGGCAATTACGTACCGTGACACCTCTGGAAAGGGCCGTACTGAGTTTTACTACCAGTGCCGAGAACATGTCCCGCAGGGAATTATGATTGTCGCTGGATACGGTTACGAGGGGACGTTGGAGATACGTAAGGTGGAGAAAAACATAAAGATGAATGCTGCCTACTTCCGGGAATCTATTATGGCCCCATCTATCAGACAGACATCCCTCGTTTGTACAGAGCCAACAAGAACCAGGTGATGATCCACATGGACAAAGCGTCCAGCCACACCGCTAGATCAACCCCCCCCCCCCCCCCGGTTTTATCAGGACATGGAGTAGGAAACAGGAATCCATGTCATTCCCTTTCACAATATTACTGGCAAAAGATCTGATGCCATTTGGACTGTTAAAACGACGTCTACAACATCGCCATCCCTGCACCCTCACTGGGCTATGGAAATCCTGTAAAAAGGAATGGGAAGGGATTCCTATGCATGTGCTGTAACGTAGTTTGTTGCAGTGGAAATCGCGATGTCGGGTGATAGTCCATAAAGCTGGTGATCTCATAGAACACAACCGGTGGTGGCGGTGCGGCTTTTCATAGGGTAAGTACACTTTACACATCGGTCGGATATACCCCGATCAACATCTGTATACCTAATCAGCATTTTTCCGAAATTTTGAACTACTTTACATTTTGCTCAACCTACCAAGATTTTTCGAGCCTCACTTAAGATTTTTAGGATTTATTTTAGGGTTTTTCGAACCTATTTTAGGATTTTTAGAGCCTAGTTTAGGAAGCTAAAAGCACACTTTTTAGAATCTAAAACTCCGAGGTATAATCATGATATTCATACTGAACGAATAAAAAACAACCGTCCAAAGAACCATTAAAAATATCTTGATAGCAACAGAAAACAATGAATGCCGATGCATGGGTGTAAATGTGTACATTTGGTTTCATTGAAATTTAGCGAAAAGAATCATACTTATTTTGGGCGAAGAAATAATGTTTTCCCCATTCACTTGCCAGCGCTAGAGATTTCCGAATTTCATTTCAAGTGATTGGCCCATCCTGTCACGGAATATATGGAAAATTTTGCTAGATTGTTCACAATGTCTTGTAGCTGGTCTGTAACCAGATTACACTATAGTGTAAATCACCAAACCCGAGACCTTCTGTAAACAAACCGTCTCACCGATTCGATGTATCACTCGCCATGTTGAAAGTGGCACTACTTTCTTGCTGTTCACATGATTATTTTTAAAATATAACCAATGTTATATAATGTCATTATGTACACAAATCTCTAAGCTCATTGAAAATTACAATGCATATTCCTACAAAATGTTCACACTTATCTTGCCTTGCCATGTCACCAAGTTATTTTACGAAGTGCACTATATTTGGCGGAACAAAAATCGTTATTAGGATGCTTGTCAAAGTTTCCAACCGCAAAAAAACTTACTAACTTTCTTTGTCTTGTTTTGATCATCATCATCAATATATTTATTGCACTTACAGCATTGCATATGGTTGTTTATGCCCATTATATATTTTATTTACATGAGATACAATTTACATAAAATCTACAAACAAATTTCAAATACACTCCTATCTATATCAAACCTTAGAAATATACATTACCATGTTATATCATTTTGTCTAAAAAAATGCCAGTAAAATATATTCAATTCGCATGCAAGAAAGAAGCCAAATTTATGGGAAATGTTTACTGGTGCAAAGAGTTAACCATAAAGGTGAAGCAATAAGTACAAAAGAAAGAGCATTGGGTTTAAAGTGATACGTCATTTGCGGCAGCGTATCCCATACTACAAATTGGCCGTTGTTTTACCTTACGTAATGAATCCTGTAACAACGCTGGATTTTCGTGTGGATTATTTTACTTCTATGAGTTTGCAATGCTTTCTGCATGCAGGTGGTTTTGTTTACAGAAGGTCTCAGGGTTGTTGATTGAACTTTAGTGTGTTCCCAAGAGTGCAAAGTGAAATATTTTCATTCTTTCTTATCAGCAAAACCAGATTTCACTAGTTTATGGCCAAGGATACACAGTGACAGCGAGTTTGTTTTCCTTTTGGCTGGTCTGCAACAAGATTTCACTAGATTCTTTCCAATAGTGAAAACACAAAGTTTTTTTTCCCCATTTTGGCTAGTCTGTAATCATATATCACTAGTTTATTTCCAGGAGAGCAAAATGAATGTTAGTTTTCCTTTTGGCTGGTGTGCATCGAGATGTCACTAGAATGTTGCCAAGGGTTGGAAGTAAAGTTTATGTACTTTATCTAATCTTCACCTGGATATGACTACGCTGTTCATAAGGTTGTAGACTGATAGCGGATCGTTTCCCTTGGACTAATCTGCATCCGGTTTGAACCTAGACTGTTACAAAGGTGCACATTGATTGCGGGTGCTTCTTGGCTCTTTCGAGGGTGCAACTTCATTGCGAATCCTCTCTCTTCGGTTGGCTATGTATTTATACTTTCGAGTTGTAGATGGCGAGATTCGGTTTCGATCGTGCTTATTCTCAATCTTCTAAAAAGTCTAACAGTTCCAAGGAAGTGGAGTTCCATGTAGAATGCCGCAGCTGTTCCTCTCCCAAATCGGAACTTCCGGCAAAACCATCCCTTATGGATCCTATTGTTTTTGCTCCTTTCCCTCTCTGGTGCCCCGAAGCCAAGCGTTATTGCAGACTCAGGAAAATGAGAAGAAAAGAAATAAAGGGGGAGAAAAAAACTTGTCTCTATGGAAACATGGCCTACGGCTATTCGTGTTCGACAAGGCGTCCAAATCGAGAAATTCCGAGAAGTGTAGCACTCCGTGAATCCGCATTTCGATAGCGGGAAAGAAACTTTTTTTCTTTCTTCACATGAGCGTCGTTTCTTTTTATATCCTACACACACACACAAGACGTTTAGCTGGTTGGTTGGTTTCTAGTTATGGAACTCGCTCGCGAGGAAAAATGGTACCCTTTTACGTCTAAAGGCAGATGAAAAGGTGAGTAAGTTCCTTCTCACAAACAGTGCTTGCGTGTGAAACTTAATCAGTATATTTCACTAACTATAACGACTTAACAAACTCATCTGTTAACTCAATATCAGAACATTTCATGATTTGTAAAGAGTAAAAAGTTTACTTGGCAGAACGTCTCAGTGTTAAGGTGTTTAGTTGCCACAACATTTCAGTAGCTGTAACAAGTAAGGAGTTTAGTTGCAACACCATTTCAGTAGCTGTAACAAGTAAGGTGTTTAGTTTCCACAACATTTCAGTAGCTGTAACAAGTAACGTGTTTAGTTGCCACAACATTTCAGTAGCTGCAAAAAGTAAGGTGTTTAGTTGCCACAACATTTCAATAGTTGTAACAAGTAAGGTGTTTAGTTGGAAGAACATTTCAGTAGCTGTAACAAGTAAGGAGTTTAGTTGCCACAACATTTCAGTAGCTGTAACAAGTAACGTGTTTAGTTGCCACAACATTTCAATAGTTGTAACAAGTAAGGTGTTTAGTTGGAAGAACATTTCAGTAGCTGTAACAAATAAGGTGTTTAGTTGCCACAACATTTCAGTAGCTGTAACAAGTAAGGTGTTAGTTGCCACAACATTTCAGTAGCTGTAACAAGTAAGGAGTTTACTTGCAACAACATTTCAGTAGCTGTAACAAGTTAGGTGTTTAGTTTCCACAACATTTCAGTAACTGTAACAAGTAAGGACTTTAGTTGCAACACCATTTCAGTAGCTGTAACAAGTAAGGTGTTTAGTTGGAAGAATATTTCAGTAGCTGTAACAAGTAAGGAGTTTAGTTGCCACAACATTTCAGTAGCTGTAACAAGTAAGGAGTTTAGTTGCCACAACATTTCAGTAGCTGTAAGGGCCTCCCCCATGGCGCAGTGGTAGCGCCATTGCCTTGTAATCAAGGGGTCCCGGGTTCGATACCCGGTGGAGGCACAAGTGGTTCGGATCCCACTTAAAACTGTAGGTCCAATACCGGTTAGCCTTACTGTCCATAAAGTGGACTTAAAATACCAAATCAAACCAATCAAACCAAATCAGTAGCTGTAACAAGTAAGGTGTTTAGTTGCCACAACATTTCAGTAGCTGTAACAAGTAAGGTGTTTAGATTCCACAACATTTCAGTAACTGTAACAAGTAAGGTGTTTAGATTCCACAACATTTCAGTAACTGTAACAAGTAAGGTGTTAGTAGTGTATATTAAGCGGTTCAACGCTGTACTTTGTAGGTATCCCTTTGTTTTATCAATTGAATATCAGTTTTTGACATATTTTGACAATTTTTTGTCGATGTTTTAGCGTTCAGCGATGTTTTAGTACAAATTTTCACTGCACCACTTTTTTCCCCACTCGTACTTGGTAGGTATATCACGATCTTACGTGATATAACTTAACCTATCTTTTTTTTCTTACGATATTTTAATTTTTTTTACGATCCTAAGTGATATAACTTAACCTATCATTTTTTTTATTTACGCACCCAACTAACCTACAAGGGACTCTGTTTGTTTTAATATTTCAGTATTTTAAGGTTTTCACAAATTTTATATAACCTAAAATGTGTTGGGTATTGATTTTTTTTTTAGTATGTGGCAAATTTTTTTTACGATTTTTTTAAAACTGCTCCGTGACCCTCTCGTTCTTCACGTCGTACGCGAAGGACTTCTCTGCGACCAGGATGACACTACATGGAGTATCCTCGGGCAAGGCATCGTGGAACTCGCAGACGACCTTGATGTTGGTGCGATCGTTGACCACCACCTGCTTCCTTTTTGTGGTATTGATGACGAACATCGGCCTGCGGATTTTGAATTCGCTGGGAGTGTAGTACATGTCCACGCTTCCCTCGGTCACGCGCTTGTAAGCCGTGTAAGCTTCGTAAAGTTTGAGGTAATCATCTTTGGTCATGTCGAGGTTGTAATTCTCGCGCGGGAACACTTCGTTCCTTCCATTCTTGAGATAAACGTTCTTGATCTTGCAGTCGTCGAATCCGCAAACAGATTTTTGCTAAGTCTTACCGTTTCCAAGATAACAACACTTCCGGTCGCCATTTTGGATTTCCGAACATAGGTTCTATTCACACTTTTTCTCACGTATAGGTGTACATGATGAATCCGCAAACAGATTTTTCCTAAGTCTTACCGTTTCCAAGATAACCCCACTTCCGGTCGCCATTTTGGATTTTCGAACATAGGTTCTATTTACATTTTACTCACATATAGGCGTACGTGATGAATCCTCAAACAGATTCTTGCTAAGTCTTACCGTTTCCAAGATAACCCCACTTCCGGTCGCCATTTTCGATTTCCGAACATAGGTTCTATTCATACTTTTTCTCACATATAGGTGTACATGATGAATCCGCAAACAGATTCTTGCTAAGTCTTACCGTTTCCAAGATAACCCCACTTCCGGTCGCCATTTTGGATTTCCGAACATAGGTTCTATTCATATTTTACTCACATATAGGCGTACGTAATGAATCCGCAAACAGATTTTTGCTAAGTCTTACCGTTTCCAAGATAACCCCACTTCCGGTCGCCATTTTGGATTTCCGAACATAGGTTCTATTCATATTTTTTCTCACGTATAGGTGTACATGATGAATCACCAAACAGATTTTTCCTAAGTCTTACCGTTTCCAACCCCACTTCCGGTCGCCATTTTGGATTTCCGAGCATAGGTTCTATTCATACTTTTTCTCACATATAGGTGTACATGACGAATCACCAAACAGATTTTTCCTAAGTCTTACCGTTTCCAAGATAACCCCACTTCCGGTCGCCATTTTGGATTTCCGAGCATAGGTTCTATTCATACTTTTACTCACGTATAGGTGTACATGATGAATCAGCAAACAGAATTTTCCCAAGTCATGAATTGGAGGGTTCTATGACAACCTATATAAATTCTCGTAACAGAACAGAAAACACACAAAAAAACAAATAACAATACTGTGGTTACTACAACAAATAGTCTTCTTCAACCCGAATCCAACAACCCAAAAATCATCATCCTAACTAGAACCATGTAACTATCTGCCATCTGTTAGAGGTTTTGTGAATTAAGGGGTGCTTTGTTTGTGTGTAAAAAAAAAAAATGCAATGCTTTTTGCACTTGGTTATCATCACCTAACATGTTATTAATTGTTTTTTAAAATTAATTACAACTGAAAACTAATAATTAATATTATCTAAAGTTACTAATTAATATTATACAAGTAATTGATATATTTTTTTTGTTCTTGTTGCTAGTGTTGGGTAATTATAGTTGTTGCAAAATATAAGCTCTCGCGTATGACAGTTTCTGAGTTTTGTTGGGTATATATAGACGAATCGAAATTTTACTTGTTATGTTAAATTGTATGTTAGGGTACATGGTAGGAGAAATCATTGTATATTAGAGCGCTCTTTTAATGATTTGCCTATAACTGCATACAGGCAGCCGTAAATTTAGCATAAAATATCCTGATCCTGTTTCTTCTAGCATGTGCGACGTTTGTTGTGGTGGGATCATTGGGGGAAATGTGATTCTCCCAGTATGTCATCTGACTTACTAGCATATGCGATACGAAGAACAGGTGTGTATGTGGCTTACTAGGATTAGGCTCATGGTAATGAGGTCCTAGTAGCTTAAACGTTGTCGGGGTATTTTGCAAAAAATTTCCTTAAACAGTTAACAAATATAATATATATTTTTTTTAATTCAGACATTAGATGGATTTTACAAATATATTTTTAAAAAAAATAGGTTAGGTAATTGTGGCTTTGTATTAACTATAAGGGAGTAAACTATTACACAACATATTGCAACAAGTTATGACGTAATGTGATGAGTCATATCTAACGTGGCGTCTTCTGATTGGTTAATTATTACAGGTGTTTTCAATACGGTCCGCGCTTTTATTATATAAGACGGCATACACGGCAGACCAGTCAGTCTCGTGAGAGCAGCCGAAGAGTACGGACGTCCTGTCGCAGCGCTCCTCGTTTTTTGTAAAAAAAAATAGGTATTTAACTTTCTTTGCAGCTACATACCATCTATTATTTCAAGTTTAAAGGTGTTTCACGTGGTTTTTTCATAGTAATTTCGACCAGATTGAATTTTGACGTGATCGTGCATTTTCTATTTCACCTCAAGAAATTCTATATAAATAACATACCTGAAAATTGTATCGCTATATACTAGACTTTTTGATTTCTGTGATTTTCGAAAAAGCAATGGCATCCACCACCAGTTTCAATCGTAAAAATTATAAAACTGAATGTGTTACTTGTGGGAAGCTAATCTCAAGGAACAATTTATCGGTACACAGGGCAAGATGTAGCGAAACAGCTTCGAGTTTAAATCGTTCGTTACCTTCTAAGCCTTGTGCTCGATGCGGAAAAATGATTAGCATTACAAATTTAAGTAAACATCTCAAAATTTGCAAACCATCGACCGGACAAGCATCGAAAAGGAAAATCGATGATTCAGAAACGGAAGCTTCCACTTCCAAGCAAATTAAATTATCTAATGAACGCAAACCAATTAGATCTGCATTCAACGACCAACTCCAGGATTTTTCAATTAAGTCAGAACCAGGCCGTGACATCCTTAGTTTCTTGGATGAAACGAAACCATCTGTACTAAATATTTTAAAAGATAAACTTGAAAACAACTCTATAAAAGTATACGTTGTTCTGTTTTCTGAATACGAGAAAGTTGATGGCACAACGAGTATTTTTTATCATCGTACAAAAAACCAGACACTTTATTTTGCTGACGTCGAAAATTTGGACAACTTCTATTATAAAGTTTCCAACGAGCTGGTTAAGAAACATGACGATTTCGAGGCTAAAGGGTCGGGATGGTCTCTATGTGGAAGTCCTCACACGTTAACTGTTTACGTGAACCAATTCTCGCCTCTTCGTGCATCCAGCTACGTTCCTCTTCCACCGAACATTCAACACAAGAGGGCTGTGTTAAATATACAGAACAGCGATAAAAAGTGTTTCCTTTGGTGTATATTGGCTGCACTGCATCCTGTTCATTGGTCAAATCATCCAGAACGGGTTTATCATTACAAACAATACGAGTCCGAGTTTGAAAGTGTAATGTCTGGCATCGAATACCCGGTGACATTGTCGTATATAACAAAGTTCGAAAATCGTGCAGGAAAACGCATCGCTATTAATGTATATTCCTTCACGTCAGATAAATATCTCGTGCATCCCGTCAGGATAAGCGATATCGACGATGACGATGCTTGTGTGATTAATCTTCTTCTAATTTCAAACGAGGATGTCTATCATTACACGCTAATTCGTTCAATGTCTCGATTACTACGAAGCCAAACTACCAAGTATGAACATTGCATCGAAGTTTGTCCGAGATGCCTAACCACGTTCGACGATCAAAAACAACTCAATTATCGAAAATACAGCGGACGTCAAATTGCTATCGATAAACTTGCCGAACATAAAATTTATTGCGGTGACAACAGACCGGCTAGAATGTTGATGCCCGAAACGAACGAAGTGGAAGAATTCAAAATGCACAAGGCGTTGTTGGAACATCCGGCCATCATCGTTGCTGATTTCGAGGCGTTCCTCAAACCACTCTCGTACTGCGAACCGGATCCTGAAATTTCCTCCACAACGCCGTACCAGCTTCATCAACCTAATAGTTTCGGCTATGTTGTTGTGCGACGTGATAAAATAAATGAAGCATATATATACCGCGGGCCAAATGTAATCGAGCACTTCCTGGAAAAAATGGTGGAGGAGGTTGAGGTAATTGGTAGCGTACTGCTTACATCAAAACCGATGGCACCTTTAACTGAAAATGAACTTCAAAATTACAATTCCACTGAGGTGTGTCCGGTATGTGATCAAAGTTTCACTGATGAGAACAAAAAAATATTCCACCACGATCATTTCAACGGAAACTACATAGGTGGAATTTGCAACACGTGCAATCTTAAAATCCAGAAACCTAAATTCATCCCCATATTCTTTCACAACGGAAGCGGATATGATTTTCACCACCTGGTGAGACATCTTGGCTACGATCCGAAACGTATAGGTGTCTTGGCCGAGAATGAAGAACGTTACATTAGTCTCAGCAAGCAAGTGTCGATTCCTGGAACGAAAAATACCATCGAGATGCGCTTCCTGGATTCGTATAGATTTCTCTCTGCAAGTCTGGATGCTTTGGCGAACAAACTCACCGACGATCAATTTAAAATAACTAGAGCTAGTTTTCCCAACGTAGACATAGAACTCGTTAGACGTAAAGGGGTTTATCCTTACGAATATGTTAGTGATGGTTCTAAATTTAACGACGACGCTCTCCCACCTCCAAGAGAATTTTACAGCAGACTCAGAGAGAAAGGAATCACGGACGAAGAATACCAACACGCGCAACTCATGTGGGAGAAATTAGAATGTAGGACACTTGGAGACTACCACGATGCCTACTTAAAATTAGACGTGACGATACTCGCGGATGTTTTTCAAGCGTTCAGGAAAACGGCAACGAATATTTATAAATTAGATCCAGCGTATTTCTACAGTCTACCGGGATTAGCGTGGTCGGCAATGTTATTCCAGACAAAGGTCAAGCTGTAACTGATATCGGACGTTGACATGTTGCTATTTATCGAAAGAGGGATACGAGGTGGAATGGTGCAATGCGTACAGAGACATGCAAAAGCTAATAACGTACACATGAAAGAAGATTACGATTCAAATCGAGCATCGAATTACATCTTCTACGCCGACGTTAATAATCTCTACGGACATGCCATGGTTCAGAAACTTCCTTACGGGGGATTCGAATGGTTAGATCCCACTTCGATAGACATTATTTATTTCGACGATAGCGAGTGTGGTTTCTTCGCAGAGGTAGATCTCCAATTCTCCGACCACCTGCACGACACGTTTTCGGATTTGCCTCCGACTCCCGAAATCAAATGTCCACCCGACTCGATTCAAGACAAGCTTTTGTTAACATTGGACCCTAAACAGAGATACGTCGTCCACTACAAGAATCTCCGGTTTTTGATTGGGAAGGGTGTTCAGATAGTAAATGTTAGAAGAATACTAAAGTTTAAACATTCCACGTGGTTAAGACCTTACATAGAAACTAACACACAACATAGAACAGCTGCCACTTCCGATTTAGACAAGGACTTCTTTAAATTAATGAACAATGCGGTGTACGGAAAGACCATGGAGAATGTTAGAAAGCACGTAGACGTGAAATTAATTTCCGATAAGAATAAATGTCGAAAGTGGATAGCCGATCCTAGATTCAAGTCGAGAAAAATTTACAACGAGAATTTGGCACTTTTCAATCTAGATATAAAATTGATGAAATTCAGAAAACCAATTTACGTTGGCGCAACGGTTCTCGACTTGTCGAAACTTTACATGTTCGAATTTCATTACGACGTGATGAAACCCTTCTACAATGATAAAATATCACTTTTGTACACGGACACCGACAGCTTCATTTACAGCATACAAACACCTAACCTATACGAATACATAAAAAATCCTTCCATGCTCGAGTATTTCGATACTTCTGCGTATCCTCAACCCAACAGATTTGGAATTCCATCTCGTAACAAAAAAGTCCTAGGTAAACTGAAAGATGAATGTAACGGTGATATTATTGTCGAGTTCGCGGGTTTGCGTTCGAAGATGTATGCCATGAGAACAGAGAGTAGCGTCACGAAGAAAGCAAAAGGTGTGGGCAAGAATACGGTGGAGAACAAACTCACCTTCCACGATTACATCGATTGCCTTTACTCACAATCGACGATACTAAGTATAGAACAAAGAATCCAAAGTGTAGACCATGTGATTACAACAAACAAAGTTAGGAAAGTAGCATTAGATCCGCATGACGATAAAAGATGTATTTTACTAATTTCTAAACGATAGTGCCCCCAAGGCAACGTGTGGATTCCACAAGACAAAAATACATCTTTTATCGTCATGCGGATCTAATGCTACTTTCCTAACTTTGTTTGTTGTAATCACATGGTCTACACTTTGGATTCTTTGTTCTATACTTAGTATCGTCGATTGTGAGTAAAGGCAATCGATGTAATCGTGGAAGGTGAGTTTGTTCTCCACCGTATTCTTGCCCACACCTTTTGCTTTCTTCGTGACGCTACTCTCTGTTCTCATGGCATACATCTTCGAACGCAAACCCGCGAACTCGACAATAATATCACCGTTACATTCATCTTTCAGTTTACCTAGGACTTTTTTGTTACGAGATGGAATTCCAAATCTGTTGGGTTGAGGATACGCAGAAGTATCGAAATACTCGAGCATGGAAGGATTTTTTATGTATTCGTATAGGTTAGGTGTTTGTATGCTGTAAATGAAGCTGTCGGTGTCCGTGTACAAAAGTGATATTTTATCATTGTAGAAGGGTTTCATCACGTCGTAATGAAATTCGAACATGTAAAGTTTCGACAAGTCGAGAACCGTTGCGCCAACGTAAATTGGTTTTCTGAATTTCATCAATTTTATATCTAGATTGAAAAGTGCCAAATTCTCGTTGTAAATTTTTCTCGACTTGAATCTAGGATCGGCTATCCACTTTCGACATTTATTCTTATCGGAAATTAATTTCACGTCTACGTGCTTTCTAACATTCTCCATGGTCTTTCCGTACACCGCATTGTTCATTAATTTAAAGAAGTCCTTGTCTAAATCGGAAGTGGCAGCTGTTCTATGTTGTGTGTTAGTTTCTATGTAAGGTCTTAACCACGTGGAATGTTTAAACTTTAGTATTCTTCTAACATTTACTATCTGAACACCCTTCCCAATCAAAAACCGGAGATTCTTGTAGTGGACGACGTATCTCTGTTTAGGGTCCAATGTTAACAAAAGCTTGTCTTGAATCGAGTCGGGTGGACATTTGATTTCGGGAGTCGGAGGCAAATCCGAAAACGTGTCGTGCAGGTGGTCGGAGAATTGGAGATCTACCTCTGCGAAGAAACCACACTCGCTATCGTCGAAATGAATAATGTCTATCGAAGTGGGATCTAACCATTCGAATCCCCCGTAAGGAAGTTTCTGAACCATGGCATGTCCGTAGAGATTATTAACGTCGGCGTAGAAGATGTAATTCGATGCTCGATTTGAATCGTAATCTTCTTTCATGTGTACGTTATTAGCTTTTGCATGTCTCTGTACGCATTGCACCATTCCACCTCGTATCCCTCTTTCGATAAATAGCAACATGTCAACGTCCGATATCAGTTACAGCTTGACCTTTGTCTGGAATAACATTGCCGACCACGCTAATCCCGGTAGACTGTAGAAATACGCTGGATCTAATTTATAAATATTCGTTGCCGTTTTCCTGAACGCTTGAAAAACATCCGCGAGTATCGTCACGTCTAATTTTAAGTAGGCATCGTGGTAGTCTCCAAGTGTCCTACATTCTAATTTCTCCCACATGAGTTGCGCGTGTTGGTATTCTTCGTCCGTGATTCCTTTCTCTCTGAGTCTGCTGTAAAATTCTCTTGGAGGTGGGAGAGCGTCGTCGTTAAATTTAGAACCATCACTAACATATTCGTAAGGATAAACCCCTTTACGTCTAACGAGTTCTATGTCTACGTTGGGAAAACTAGCTCTAGTTATTTTAAATTGATCGTCGGTGAGTTTGTTCGCCAAAGCATCCAGACTTGCAGAGAGAAATCTATACGAATCCAGGAAGCGCATCTCGATGGTATTTTTCGTTCCAGGAATCGACACTTGCTTGCTGAGACTAATGTAACGTTCTTCATTCTCGGCCAAGACACCTATACGTTTCGGATCGTAGCCAAGATGTCTCACCAGGTGGTGAAAATCATATCCGCTTCCGTTGTGAAAGAATATGGGGATGAATTTAGGTTTCTGGATTTTAAGATTGCACGTGTTGCAAATTCCACCTATGTAGTTTCCGTTGAAATGATCGTGGTGGAATATTTTTTTGTTCTCATCAGTGAAACTTTGATCACATACCGGACACACCTCAGTGGAATTGTAATTTTGAAGTTCATTTTCAGTTAAAGGTGCCATCGGTTTTGATGTAAGCAGTACGCTACCAATTACCTCAACCTCCTCCACCATTTTTTCCAGGAAGTGCTCGATTACATTTGGCCCGCGGTATATATATGCTTCATTTATTTTATCACGTCGCACAACAACATAGCCGAAACTATTAGGTTGATGAAGCTGGTACGGCGTTGTGGAGGAAATTTCAGGATCCGGTTCGCAGTACGAGAGTGGTTTGAGGAACGCCTCGAAATCAGCAACGATGATGGCCGGATGTTCCAACAACGCCTTGTGCATTTTGAATTCTTCCACTTCGTTCGTTTCGGGCATCAACATTCTAGCCGGTCTGTTGTCACCGCAATAAATTTTATGTTCGGCAAGTTTATCGATAGCAATTTGACGTCCGCTGTATTTTCGATAATTGAGTTGTTTTTGATCGTCGAACGTGGTTAGGCATCTCGGACAAACTTCGATGCAATGTTCATACTTGGTAGTTTGGCTTCGTAGTAATCGAGACATTGAACGAATTAGCGTGTAATGATAGACATCCTCGTTTGAAATTAGAAGAAGATTAATCACACAAGCATCGTCATCGTCGATATCGCTTATCCTGACGGGATGCACGAGATATTTATCTGACGTGAAGGAATATACATTAATAGCGATGCGTTTTCCTGCACGATTTTCGAACTTTGTTATATACGACAATGTCACCGGGTATTCGATGCCAGACATTACACTTTCAAACTCGGACTCGTATTGTTTGTAATGATAAACCCGTTCTGGATGATTTGACCAATGAACAGGATGCAGTGCAGCCAATATACACCAAAGGAAACACTTTTTATCGCTGTTCTGTATATTTAACACAGCCCTCTTGTGTTGAATGTTCGGTGGAAGAGGAACGTAGCTGGATGCACGAAGAGGCGAGAATTGGTTCACGTAAACAGTTAACGTGTGAGGACTTCCACATAGAGACCATCCCGACCCTTTAGCCTCGAAATCGTCATGTTTCTTAACCAGCTCGTTGGAAACTTTATAATAGAAGTTGTCCAAATTTTCGACGTCAGCAAAATAAAGTGTCTGGTTTTTTGTACGATGATAAAAAATACTCGTTGTGCCATCAACTTTCTCGTATTCAGAAAACAGAACAACGTATACTTTTATAGAGTTGTTTTCAAGTTTATCTTTTAAAATATTTAGTACAGATGGTTTCGTTTCATCCAAGAAACTAAGGATGTCACGGCCTGGTTCTGACTTAATTGAAAAATCCTGGAGTTGGTCGTTGAATGCAGATCTAATTGGTTTGCGTTCATTAGATAATTTAATTTGCTTGGAAGTGGAAGCTTCCGTTTCTGAATCATCGATTTTCCTTTTCGATGCTTGTCCGGTCGATGGTTTGCAAATTTTGAGATGTTTACTTAAATTTGTAATGCTAATCATTTTTCCGCATCGAGCACAAGGCTTAGAAGGTAACGAACGATTTAAACTCGAAGCTGTTTCGCTACATCTTGCCCTGTGTACCGATAAATTGTTCCTTGAGATTAGCTTCCCACAAGTAACACATTCAGTTTTATAATTTTTACGATTGAAACTGGTGGTGGATGCCATTGCTTTTTCGAAAATCACAGAAATCAAAAAGTCTAGTATATAGCGATACAATTTTCAGGTATGTTATTTATATAGAATTTCTTGAGGTGAAATAGAAAATGCACGATCACGTCAAAATTCAATCTGGTCGAAATTACTATGAAAAAACCACGTGAAACACCTTTAAACTTGAAATAATAGATGGTATGTAGCTGCAAAGAAAGTTAAATACCTATTTTTTTTTACAAAAAACGAGGAGCGCTGCGACAGGACGTCCGTACTCTTCGGCTGCTCTCACGAGACTGACTGGTCTGCCGTGTATGCCGTCTTATATAATAAAAGCGCGGACCGTATTGAAAACACCTGTAATAATTAACCAATCAGAAGACGCCACGTTAGATATGACTCATCACATTACGTCATAACTTGTTGCAATATGTTGTGTAATAGTTTACTCCCTTATAGTTAATACAAAGCCACAATTACCTAACCTATTTTTTTTAAAAATATATTTGTAAAATCCATCTAATGTCTGAATTAAAAAAAATATATATTATATTTGTTAACTGTTTAAGGAAATTTTTTGCAAAATACCCCGACAACGTTTCAGCTACTAGGACCTCATTACCATGAGCCTAATCCTAGTAAGCCACATACACACCTGTTCTTCGTATCGCATATGCTAGTAAGTCAGATGACATACTGGGAGAATCACATTTCCCCCAATGATCCCACCACAACAAACGTCGCACATGCTAGAAGAAACAGGATCAGGATATTTTATGCTAAATTTACGGCTGCCTGTATGCAGTTATAGGCAAATCATTAAAAGAGCGCTCTAATATACAATGATTTCTCCTACCATGTACCCTAACATACAATTTAACATAACAAGTAAAATTTCGATTCGTCTATATATACCCAACAAAACTCAGAAACTGTCATACGCGAGAGCTTATATTTTGCAACAACTATAATTACCCAACACTAGCAACAAGAACAAAAAAAATATATCAATTACTTGTATAATATTAATTAGTAACTTTAGATAATATTAATTATTAGTTTTCAGTTGTAATTAATTTTAAAAAACATTTAATAACATGTTAGGTGATGATAACCAAGTGCAAAAAGCATTGCATTTTTTTTTTTTACACACAAACAAAGCACCCCTTAATTCACAAAACCTCTAACAGATGGCAGATAGTTACATGGTTCTAGTTAGGATGATGATTTTTGGGTTGTTGGATTCGGGTTGAAGAAGACTATTTGTTGTAGTAACCACAGTATTGTTATTTGTTTTTTTGTGTGTTTTCTGTTCTGTTACGAGAATTTATATAGGTTGTCATAGAACCCTCCAATTCATGACTTGGGAAAATTCTGTTTGCTGATTCATCATGTACACCTATACGTGAGTAAAAGTATGAATAGAACCTATGCTCGGAAATCCAAAATGGCGACCGGAAGTGGGGTTATCTTGGAAACGGTAAGACTTAGGAAAAATCTGTTTGGTGATTCGTCATGTACACCTATATGTGAGAAAAAGTATGAATAGAACCTATGTTCGGAAATCCAAAATGGCGACCGGAAGTGGGGTTATCTTGGAAACGGTAAGACTTAGCAAAAATCTGTTTGCGGATTCATTACGTACGCCTATATGTGAGTAAAATATGAATAGAACCTATGTTCGGAAATCCAAAATGGCGACCGGAAGTGGGGTTATCTTGGAAACGGTAAGACTTAGCAAGAATCTGTTTGCGGATTCATCATGTACACCTATATGTGAGAAAAAGTATGAATAGAACCTATGTTCGGAAATCGAAAATGGCGACCGGAAGTGGGGTTATCTTGGAAACGGTAAGACTTAGCAAGAATCTGTTTGCGGATTCATCACGTACGCCTATATGTGAGTAAAATGTAAATAGAACGTATGCTCGAAAATCCAAAATGGCGACCGGAAGTGGGGTTATCTTGGAAACGGTAAGACTTAGGAAAAATCTGTTTGCGGATTCATCATGTACACCTATACGTGAGAAAAAGTGTGAATAGAACCTATGTTCGGAAATCCAAAATGGCGACCGGAAGTGTTGTTATCTTGGAAACGATAAGACTTAGCAAAAATCTGTTTGCGGATTCGACGACTGCAAGATCAAGAACGTTTATCTCAAGAATGGAAGGAACGAAGTGTTCCCGCGCGAGAATTACAACCTCGACATGACCAAAGATGATTACCTCAAACTTTACGAAGCTTACACGGCTTACAAGCGCGTGACCGAGGGAAGCGTGGACATGTACTACACTCCCAGCGAATTCAAAATCCGCAGGCCGATGTTCGTCATCAATACCACAAAAAGGAAGCAGGTGGTGGTCAACGATCGCACCAACATCAAGGTCGTCTGCGAGTTCCACGATGCCTTGCCCGAGGATACTCCATGTAGTGTCATCCTGGTCGCAGAGAAGTCCTTCGCGTACGACGTGAAGAACGAGAGGGTCACGGAGCAGTTTTAAAAAAATCGTAAAAAAAATTTGCCACATACTAAAAAAAAAATCAACACCCAACACATTTTAGGTTATATAAAATTTGTGAAAACCTTAAAATACTGAAATATTAAAACAAACAGAGTCCCTTGTAGGTTAGTTCGGTGCGTAAATAAAAAAATGATAGGTTAAGTTATATCACTTAGGATCGTAAAAAAAATTAAAATATCGTAAGAAAAAAAAGATAGGTTAAGTTATATCACGTAAGATCGTGATATACCTACCAAGTACGAGTGGGGAAAAAAGTGGTGCAGTGAAAATTTGTACTAAAACATCGCTGAACGCTAAAACATCGACAAAAAATTGTCAAAATATGTCAAAAACTGATATTCAATTGATAAAACAAAGGGATACCTACAAAGTACGGCGTTGAACCGCTTAATATACACTACTGGTGTTTAGATTCCACAACATTTCAGTAGCTGTAACAAGTAAGGAGTTTAGTTGCCACAACATTTCAGTAGCTGTAACAAGTAACGTGTTTAGTTGCCACAACATTTCAATAGTTGTAACAAGTAAGGTGTTTAGTTGGAAGAACATTTCAGTAGCTGTAACAAGTAAGGAGTTTAGTTGCCACAACATTTCAGTAGCTGTAACAAGTAAGGTGTTTAGATTCCACAACATTTCAGTAGCTGTAACAAGTAAGGTGTTTAGATTCCACAACATTTCAGTAGCTGTAACAAGTAAGGTGTTTAGATTCCACAACATTTCAGTAGCTGTAACAAATAAGGTGTTTAGTTGCCACAACATTTCAGTAGCTGTAACAAGTAACGTGTTTAGTTGCCACAACATTTCAATAGTTGTAACAAGTAAGGTGTTTAGTTGGAAGAACATTTCAGTAGCTGTAACAAGTAAGGAGTTTAGTTGCCACAACATTTCAGTAGCTGTAACAAGTAAGGTGTTTAGTTGCCTCAACATTTCAGTAGCTGTAACAAGTAAGGTGTTTAGTTGCCACAACATTTCAGTATCTGTAACAAGTAAGGTGTTTAGTTGCCACAACATTTCAGTAGCTGTAACAAGTAAGGTGTTTAGATTCCACAACATTTCAGTAGCTGTAACAAGTAAGGTGTTTAGTTGCCACAACATTTCAGTAGCTGTAACAAGTAACGTGTTTAGTTGCCACAACATTTCAGTAGTTGTAACAAGTAAGGTGTTTAGTTGGAAGATAATTTCAGTAGCTGTAACAAGTAAGGAGTTTAGTTGCCACAACATTTCAGTAGCTGTAACAAGTAACGTGTTTAGTTGCCACAACATTTCAATAGTTGTAACAAGTAAGGTGTTTAGTTTGAAGAACATTTCAGTAGCTGTAACAAGTAAGGTGTTTAGTTGCCACAACATTTCAGTAGCTGTAACAAGTAAGGAGTTTAGTTGCAACACCATTTCAGTAGCTGTAACAAGTTAGGTGTTTAGTTTCCACAACATTTCAGTAACTGTAACAAGTAAGGACTTCAGTTTCAAGACCATTTCAGTAGCTGTAACAAGTAAGGTGTTTAGTTGGAAGAACATTTCAGTAGCTGTAACAAGTAAGGTGTTTAGTTGCCACAACATATCAGTAGCTGTAACAAGGAACGTGTTTAGTTGCCACAACATTTCAGTAGCTGTAACAAGTAAGGTGTTTAGTTGCCACAACATTTCAATAGTTGTAACAAGTAAGGTGTTTAGTTGGAAGAACATTTCAGTAGCTGTAACAAGTAAGGTGTTTAGTTGCCACAACATGTCAGTAGCTGTAACAAGTAACGTGTTTAGTTGCCACAACATTTCAGTAGCTGTAACAAGTATCGTGTTTAGTTGCCACAACATTTCAATAGTTGTAACAAGTAAGGTGTTTAGTTGCCACAACATTTCAGTAGCTGTAACAAGTAAGGTGTTTATTTGGAAGAACATTTCAGTAGCTGTAACAAGTAAGGTGTTTAGTTGCCACAACATTTCAGTAGCTGTAACAAGTAACGTGTTTAGTTGCCACAACATTTCAGTAGTTGTAACAAGTAAGGTGTTTAGTTGGAAGAACATTTCAGTAGCTGTAACAAGTAAGGAGTTTAGTTGCAACAACATTTCAGTAGCTGTAACAAGTAAGGTGTTTAGTTGCCACAACATTTCAATAGTTGTAACAAGTAAGGTGTTTAGTTGGAAGAACATTTCAGTAGCTGTAACAAGTAAGGTGTTTAGTTGCCACAACATATCAGTAGCTGTAACAAGGAACGTGTTTAGTTGCCACAACATTTCAGTAGCTGTAACAAGTAAGGTGTTTAGTTGCCACAACATTTCAATAGTTGTAACAAGTAAGGTGTTTAGTTGGAAGAACATTTCAGTAGCTGTAACAAGTAAGGTGTTTAGTTGCCACAACATGTCAGTAGCTGTAACAAGTAACGTGTTTAGTTGCCACAACATTTCAGTAGCTGTAACAAGTATCGTGTTTAGTTGCCACAACATTTCAATAGTTGTAACAAGTAAGGTGTTTAGTTGCCACAACATTTCAGTAGCTGTAACAAGTAAGGTGTTTATTTGGAAGAACATTTCAGTAGCTGTAACAAGTAAGGTGTTTAGTTGCCACAACATTTCAGTAGCTGTAACAAGTAACGTGTTTAGTTGCCACAACATTTCAGTAGTTGTAACAAGTAAGGTGTTTAGTTGGAAGAACATTTCAGTAGCTGTAACAAGTAAGGAGTTTAGTTGCAACAACATTTCAGTAGCTGTAACAAGTAAGGTGTTTAGTTGCCACAACATTTAAATAGTTGTAACAAGTAAGGTGTTTAGTTGGAAGAACATTTCAGTAGCTGTAACAAGTAACGTGTTTAGTTGCCACAACAATTCAGTAGCTGCAATAAATGAGATGTTTAGTTGGAAGAATATTTTAGTAGCCGCAATTATTGAGGTGTTTGGTCACCAGATCATTTCAGTAAACTGTAACGAGTCAAGTATTTGCGAAAGGTAAACTCAGAATTGCACATATCGTTGCGATTTCCAATATACGACGGGCAAATTGTACATTTCTATAAATGGTTTTCACACGCACTAACCAACATGATTGGCTTTTCGAGACGAGGAAATATAATGAAAGCTAATGAAAGAGGACGCTGAATTTTGGTACACACTGATCACACGAATTGCAAATGGAAGCTAAACAAAGCTTGATGTTTAATCAAACCAATTGTTTGAAAAAATGTCGACGAACTGTGGATCGAAAAAAAAAGACAAAGTGTGGGGGAATGGGATGCATTTCGATGCCGTCTCTGCTATTCAAATATGGCAGTGTAAATATATGATTAACGATTTCCGGGTTAAATTTTCACTTTACTCTCTCTCTCTCTCTCTCTCTCTCCCTTCTCTCCCTACTGTACAGAACACAATTGAAAACGTGACTTTCCCTCTTTTTTTGTTATAAATATCAATGGCGTATCCCAACTGCCTATGCATTTCGGAGTGCCGTTGTGTGATATGATGGTATTTGCTCCAATGAGAGCAAAGTGAGATGAGAAATTAGCATGAATAGATTGATGTTTTGTTGGTCCGCGTCCGCTAATGGATCTCGTAAATACGTTCGGAACAATGCTTGCAGTGTAGCCAACCATGAATAATTAAACAGAATTGTTATATGTGGTGAAATAACTTTATGTGGGCTAGTGTCGTTATCTGGATGCCGTATACGTGCACTCTGGTTAAGGAAGGAAAAAAATCAGAGGGTGTGGGAGTGGAGATTCTAATCAGTGACGGGGAAGGGTAAAGGGGTGGATATTGCGTCACTAGGAGACAAAGTATCGGAGGAAAAAGAACGTCTAATTGTCATAGTTGCCAGGTATAACACTCTGGCCACACATATGATGTAAGGTACAGCCAACGGTATAGATAATAGTTGGCATATTATCCATAGCTATTTTCATTCTTTTTAAATCTACATCCTATGTTGTTTTAATGAATGGAACTCTGTTGATGCGAAGCAGGTGTTGTACTATGCTAATTGACGTTTCAATTTAAATTTATGATCATCACGTTGTGGAAAACAGAGTAAATGAAGCTGGTGATGGACAATTCGCTTACTAGTATATTTGCAGTTCGGTGTACAATCGCCTCACAATGTACAGCAAGAATTTACTTCTTTACACAGAATTTTTGTCCAAGGTACAGTTCGATCAATATCGTTAGATTCCCTTTTAAGTAGAATTTTCTATTTCTTCGCATGTTTGTAATTCATTTTACAAAACGTTAAAAAGTGTTCAACACAATTGCTCTGTATAAATTACTACTAAATTCTTCGATTCTACGTGGCCTGTGGAACGTTCTGTTTCTCCGACATTACCTGAGTGAAGATTAGTCACAATAATATCTATATTGGAGCATTGTGGTTGGTTTAAAACTTCGAAAATATTATTTTTTTTAAAAAAAAAAACACTTTACATTGGATCAGTGATTTCTTATGGATTGTCCTGGTAATCGTCCCTAATTTTAATTGGGCGACAAGGCCAGGACCTCGTGGAGAAAGCAACGATCCCAGATCTTGAGATATCGACCCCAGAGGTCGCCCTCATCCTCACGACCCACCCGTCCCCTCACAAGTCTTCAGGAGGCTGAGGTCTGCCCTCATGGGAGTCTCTCTTCGGGTGATGAATACTTCTGATCGACCCTTCAGATTATGCTTTCGCGACAACAAAGTGTGAAAATAATGTTTGAATTTTTCCCTTTAACGTGGAAATGAGAATAAGTTGTGCGACTATAGTCCTTGACAGTGTCGTAAGATCAGAAATGCTAACTTTTACTTCTAAAACTTCGGAGTGACAGTATGTTTATTGAAATGTTTAAGGACAGTTGCGCCCTCTTAAGGACTGCAACTAGAATATGTCGTGCTTCCTGACGCACGAGTCTCTTTCTGTATTAGCCAATAGAGAAGCAGTTTGAACTCACCTGTCCGGTGTCCGTGTCGAATTTATACAATCTAAGTCCGGGGTTGTTCGCTCCGGTCGGAGATCTCCACGGCGTAACAGACGGAGACAGGAATATCGAGGAGATTGGATTCCCTGAAAAATAAAGAAAACAAACTATGAACATACATTTTTTGCAGGGAGGTTAGGCAAAATTTGTTTCAATTACAATGTATTCTTCTATAATATAAAGCGACATGTGCAACCTCTGGATTGGATCATCGCTAGAAGTAGAACACGGGATTCCTTCCAAGTCAACAAATAGTGTTAATGACAAGAGGAAAGGTGCTCTCTCCAAACGTAGTGTTTTAATAGGTGTAGATTAGAATACTGCGTGGGATCACTTTCGTTCGCTCGAGCGTATGCAATAGAATATAATTTTAATGTCGCATTAATCGTAGACACACACATGAAAAATATTCGTTCTGGCAGTTTCAGCCCACAATCATCTGTTTCAATTTTCATATGTCACTGTACTGGTAATAGATTGAACTACATTTTAACATGGAGGAGATCATGACTATATTTACTTAAATTTCAATTTCACTTGAGGACCCACTACAAGACAAATTATGGTTGTACGTGTACGTACTACAGGGCTTCGAGCGTATACCGCTTGCTTTGCCTGTCCGAGCGTTATTCGCTCGTTCAAAGAAGCTCTGTTCTGTACGCTACCTAGCGTCGTACGGGCGAACTATTTGGCGCTCGAGCGAAATCTTCTCTGCAGCACTAGTGTAAATAGGAGAAGCACTCGGATAATGTCTCATTAATATTCTACTCTAATATACAGTAGAAACATTTTCACTAACTTTCAGAGGAAGCTTAGATAGTGTAAAGTTGAAACAAATGCAGTTATGCGTTCTGAAGAAAAAAGAAAATATGATCTTCCAAGGAGCAGAAAACAGCTTAGCATTCGGGAGTAGAGACGGTTACGATGGACATTGTTACAGTGCTTAATAAGTAACTACTTCAAATCAACAAAGGGTAACAAGTAGTTTTAGAACAGGAAGAAAATATGTACAGAAAACGTCAAATTAACAGTCACATACCAAAGTAGCGATAGATCTGTGGCAGCCCGAGAACAAATTATTGGTTGTTGCTGTGGTATTTGTTTTGAGAGCAACAATAGTGTTCATTCAACAATAACAACATAAGTGTTCGACAATGCTCATTCTCTACGGAAGGATGTTAACAATGCAAGTCGTGGAATGTCTATCGGTGCAGGTATGAGTCTCGCAACTCAGAGTTTCTCCGGTCACTGGCGGGGTGAGCGCAATGGAATTGCGAAATACGAGGACAAAAGAGGGGCCGCCACTGATCGAAAAGGGGATCATTGATTGATTGAGTTGGTGTTTTTAAGTCCACTTTATGCACAGTAAGGCTAATTGGGACTGGACCTACAGTTTAAAGTGGGATCCGAACCTCTATGTGTCTCCACCGGGTATCGAGCCCGGGACCCCTTCATTACAAGGCGACGACCCTACTACTGCGCCATTGGGGAGGCCCGAAAAAAGGGGATCAGATCGCTTGGAGAGGGAGTCGAGTTGGATGTCTTGAGAGGCTGGGGGGGGGGGGTAACCGAACAGGGTAAGTTCCATCTTCCCTCGTGTGTCTACCATTCTCAAACACAACGTATAAGGGTTCATAAACATATTTCATTTCCTTTATTTAATCTGGTGAAGTGTGTACTCCATCGCAGTCCCTTTTGGTGGACATGTGCTAAGCGAGCCTTTAGGACTACGTTACGGAGTATACTTCGAGCGCATGGTTATCTATTGTTTTCGTCCGCTTCCTGCACAGACTTCTCTAACAGAGTATAGAGAGTTAATTAGTTTATAAAACTAACCAACTTATTTATGGCATATATTTTGATAAGAAGAATGAATGGATTTATTCTACTTTGCGTTTTTGCCAGTTTTGACTAATTGCAAAGGTGAGGATGGATGGTGATTAGATGAAGTAGATAAGGACAACCATAAACACGTATGGCCAGCACACAACACAGGTTTCATAGACTATTATACTGGCTAGAGATCCAGACGCCAGGGTCTCGGTAGCCTGCAAAATGCAGTCCAAGGTGTAATACATGGAACAGAGGTTCATATTCGGGTGTCTTAAACAAGGATCACCCCATTATACCCCTCTGAGAAGAGGGATAGATGGTTATCTTCTTTTCTCATTCCCACTCGACAAATCGCCAGGTGCTTGGGCTTGCTGATGTTGATGTCTTCCCTCTCGAAAGGTTAAAGTACACTACCTCTGGTCTCCAGGTGCTTTCCCTGGTGTTGATGACTACACCAAGAATTGAGTTCTGCTCCAAAGTTCAAGTGCACATAACATATTATAAATGCACACTGTGAAAAATAATGTTAAAAAAAAGCAGTTGTCATCTTACATTACTCGGTTTTGGTGATGATGAACACGGTTTTTTGGTGTTAATTCAAAATTTGCTATCTTTGGTTCTTGTTGCACCATTGGCTGTTATGCAACAATAGCTATACACTCTGTCCAAGTAGAACTCGAGGGGCTCGACCAATGCACGCGTGAGGAGGGAATTGAGTGAGTGGAGGGGAAAACACGTCTGCAACTACCACCCTTTTGCAGCAGCGCGCACTGCTTTGCTCCACAGATTCCCGAGACAGTGTAGCACTCTACGACGAAAACCTATCAGTAGTTGTTCAAAATGGCGGCTCACAACGTCGATGTAGGCACGACAGTCTCTCGTCCACTCTATCATCCCTGGAGTCATGCTGACCATACGCAGCAAGGATTCTTGCCAGAAGGGGATTCAAGGAGTGTCGTAAAATGCTACGATACACTGCAGTAATATCCGCATTAAATCTAGAAGCCGCCTCATTCAGTAATGTTATTTCACCATCATAGGCAGCCCCCATCTACTATTGGCTTATAACTTTTTAATGACGCGCATCCGTAACAGGTTCCTTATCTCATATTGGTACTTCGAGCGGTGTCCATCCACCCTGCAAGTTTCAATCAATGTCACGAAAACACCCTGTATATACAGGGTTATTAAAAAAGAAAGAGCAGATTTCAAATGTTTATTTCTCACGAACTATAAAAGATAGAAATAACGTGCCATACATCAATGGATAGAGGAAGGTTCAAAGTTTTATAATCCTGCCTATTAGTTCCATCCAATACCTGGAATGGCGTTTTTTATAAAAGGTAAAATGGAGACTCTACACGAGAAGTTGATTTGTTTGCTGCAGTTTGCGAAGAGTGAATCCATCGTTCAAGTGCAACGTGAATTTTCTGTGAGGATGCATTAAAGACAAAGTGTATGTACCACCTCTGCCTGCTACTCTTGAAGATGTGACACATCGAATTGTTGTAGCTATCAATTCAATAACTAGGAGCCAGTTAATTCGTGTGTGGCAAGAAATGTAGTACCGTTTTGATGTTTGTGGGGCAACACATGGTGCTCATGTTGAGTGCATACATTAAAACTTTCAACAATAAAACTTTGAACCTTCCTCTATCCATTGATGTATGGCACGCGTTTCTATCTTTTATAGTTCGTGAGAAATAAACATTTCGAAATCTGTTTTTTTTTTTTAGTAACACTATATTTTAATATGCATATTATATTCCGTTAATGCGTATGCAACAATGAGTGGAATCTATACACATTTCAATGCATACATTAAGCCTCTGAGTGATAATTTTGCATCATGTATTTCCACTGTGATGCCCACTGATTCAATAATAATGGAAGATTCAGCTCTGACAAAGAGATTGAAAGTAAAGATGGTAAATTACATAATTAGATAATGAATCCCTTTGTCGAAATTCTAACAATATGCCATGAAAGCCTTTCTCTGTGCAATGATGACCTCATAATTAAACCGACGCTACTGTTAATCGAATTAAATATACACTAAATTTGTAAATGAAAAGTCTTAATTACAGCAACAGGATTCAAATGAAAGGCGAACATGTGCATACAAATGAACCTTGCATATTGACGCAATCGAATGCTCAACTGCCAATGTTTTACATAGGAATGACTAATGGGGTATGGTCATAGGAAGGGTTGATTACGTGCTCTCGTGACTAGGTCTGTCCGACCTCGTAAGGCGAGCCAAGTTTGAGAGGACGAATCAATGCGCAAAAGGGTATGTAGTAACATGAACGAAACAATGCTCTAGGTTTCATATTGGTATTTCCTTTGTATGCGTGTTGTTGTTTTGTTTATCTCTCGCTTGCTGATTCTTAACTCGCCTCTTAGCGTATTTTGCTTGTTCCTGCTTGCCTCATCCCTTCCACTCCTATTTTGCCACTGGACTCGTCCAGTCGCCGCACGCGCAATTGCGTTGAGGGTCGAGACAGGCAGACGACCAATATACGTATATCTTGTGACTGTATCGACGCCACAAGTGTCCAGGAATCCCCTTTTGTTAAGTATCACTATTGCGTGCCGTTTCCCTAATTTGGCAAGGGTCCTTCCCCATTGCGTAGTACTTACGTCGTCGCGTTGTAATCAAGGGATCCCGTGTTCGATACCCCGTGGAGGCACATAGTAGTTCGGACTCCACTTTATGCTGTAGGCCTAGTCCTGATGAGTCCATATGTGCATAAAATGGGCTTTACTCTGTTGTAATTCGTACCACAGGCTTGGTAGGTAGTTCACCTAAGTCAGGCAGACTGCTCTCCTTCTCTCCTTCCCAAAGTGCTCTTGCCTGTCTCTAATCAAATCGACCCCTGCCAGTCTGTCCGCTCCTCTAAACCCCAGTCCGTGGAGACTTCCTATACGCTGATACGTGAGTTTTTACCTTCCTATTATTGTACACAGCTTACTATTTGTTTACCTGTTGTAAACCTTGTATCCCCAATATATCAGGAAGTGGAAGTCTGCTTAACACTCGACTGTACATAATTCAAATACCTGAGAGAGGAGTGGACAGTTAGAGTAAAGAAGTGAACTGGTGAATTGAAGCTTCCAGAGAAAGTTAAAATAAAAATAAAGAGTAATCCTATGGATCGATACGTTCCGCCGCTCCGGGAAAAAAATTCCCATGTTGAAAATTTAGTTCAAAAGCTCCATGATGATTCAAGTTCTATGATTAGCTTATTTATAAAAAGATAAACACACAAAAATATATAAAAAAAACAAAAAGGAAAAATAATACGATATTGCAGGCCAGCGAGGATCTGTCGCCTGGAGCCACAGCCAGTATAATTCTCTCCGCCAGTGTCTCTTCATCCATTTCACCTGCCACCATCCATCCCCATCGTTACGATTACCCAAATGCACCAGAAGAATGAGCAAAACAACTCAACACCACTTACCCACAAATCTGCGCTCTTCTAATAAGATAACATCACCTCGTCAAACCGTCAGATCTGAGACACCATCCCACCGACAAGAACATAATTCCCCAGCTATTGTTCTTCACAGCCTCTTCGTCACTTAAGCGTCATCCCCCGTAAATTTGACGCGCGAATTCCGGAGCACGGCTTATTCTGTTTCCGTAAAATATAAGGCGCTCCTTCCGCAGTCATTCAATCACTTTTAAGGGTAGGAAGCGATGCTGTTTTTTTCCCTCTTCCTCTTCTCCAGGAAGAGACAGTCTCGAGGCACGAGATGTTCCTGAGGGAGTGAAGGGAAATGTATTGTTTGACTGCAACCATATTATCAGGCATAAAAGCCCCCGCCATATCTTTCCAAATAAACGCGATGTCTCCAGCGATCGTAAGACAGGGTGCAGGAAGCCTTCGGTCCCGAAATTTATGAGAGCGGAATCGTCCGTACGGAATCTAGAAGCTCGCTGGGAAAGGCCTGGGACGATGGGATCCGGCTAACGGAGCACAAAGGAAAGACGAAGGGTGAGGGGAGATTTATTGCTCTATAGATCTTGATATAAAAACATCGATTTTTAGCGTGTATGCGGTGTATCGCGATACATCAAATGCGACAGTGTGTCCGGGTATGATGATGTGCTATATATTATTACCTTGCCTTCCCCACCCCTTTTTCCAGGAAAGAAAGAGGTTCTTTAATGTAGGCTTAGCTTGAGCAAGCATTGCGAGTGGAGTGCCTTGGTTTAGATGTTAGCGTACGCCAATGCTGAGAGCCGTAGTCAAGATGGTCATTGAGAAAAAAAGGCGTGAAAATAGCAAAAAGATAAAAAATACGAGGGTTGAGATATAAATCAGAGCAACAATTTTTTTTTCGCGAGAATGCGGGACAGGCACAAAAATCCGAAATACACAAATGGAAAGGGCAGTGCAGTGTCTTACGGGAGTACATCATTCGCTACAGTTTCCACCATCTTCCTGTGGCATTCACTGGCTACTTTGAAACACGAACACCGTTCACTCCGTGAACGGCGGCTGACTCAACAAAGAATTACCTCTGCCCTCTGTACAATAACTGTTCATCACACGGCCACCTAGTGACGTGTCCACATACTGCGAGTGTCATGTTCTTCGGGACATACGATCATAATGTGCTACCACCGTTTAACTTTGAGAAAAAAATATAGTTGACAGAAGTTATGTCCCAGCCCTCGTGGTCACGCCTTGTTAAAGTACTGAAACCCTATTAAATTAATACTGTCATCGGTTTGAAACGAGACCAAATTTGGTACTCGCGCATTTCGTAATACGAAAGCCATATCATTGCAACGATGCCAAAACCTCAAATGTGCCAATTTTGACCTTTTTCACCCAGTTGAGTCTGACTGTGTGACCTAATATACAGGCATAGCTAGAGACATCTTTGAACAAGCAAGCAATATCTACATTAATCAGCTACTGTTTCCTATATCAATATCCCACCCCTACTCTGCTTTAATGTCATTTCAAACAATCTGATTCGAAGCTATTTCATGTTGACACTGTTCTATTCTGGGTAGCAAATATCTGTCTGTATTCCGGTCTATTTCTCTTCTCTGCAATATACAGCGAGCAGTTGAAAGACCAGGAGAACATCTTCACTCGCAGAAATGCGAGAAGAAGCTGCAACGTTCCAGACAGGAGAACAATATTCGATGACGTGTGAAACAAAGGTCTTGTCAAACGCAGTGAGAGTATTGATCCCGGCAAATCCGTTCAACATGCCCAACATAGACATTTCCCCTTTTGGCACGTGTAGATATGTGGTCCCTCAAGAGCGTAAGGAGAATTCTCGTAAGGAAAGATTAGCTTCCATCGTCTGTTTTCCAAAACAGCTTCATCCATGCTTCAACATAGCTTTCTTTCTCTCGCGATGAATGTCAAACAAACCCGTGTCTTCAGCAGGATGAAATTTGATTCTGAAGAATATTTGAAGATTTAAATAGACTACATACAGTTATACCATGAGCAAGTGACCCGAATGATAGTGTCAATACTTCCATCTTTCCACACCCACAGTACGTTTATTTTCCAAGTAGATAACGGTGCTCTAGGCATACGAGATGCATGTGTGCTGTTCACAAATTCTGTCGCAGAACCAAAAACTACAAAATTCAACATCTTCCTCAATTAGCTAAAGAATTAGTATCATCTGCTCAATTCATAGGACCAGATTAGATGTTCCTCGCTGTGTGGTAAGTTTTCTGATTTTTCCTTCATATCGATTGGGGAATTTGCTCTAAACACCGAATTCATACCAAATGGGGTACATTGTTCAGCAAACTGAGAAATGGCCAGATGGTCGGTTGAATGCTTGCCCGAAGGGGTACATACTTCAACAACCTGTGAAATGACCAGATGCTCGGTTGAATTCATATCAAATGGGGCACATACTCCCAATAACCTGCGAAATGGCCAAATGCCGGGTTCAATTCATACCAAATGGGGCACATGCTCCAACAACCTGCGAAATGACCAAATGCTGCGTTCAATTCATACCAAATGGGGCACATGCTCCAACAATCTGCGAAATGGCCAAATGCTGGGTTCAATTCATACCAAATGGGGCACATGCTCCAACAACCTGCGAAATGGCCAAATGCTGGGTTCAATTCATACCAAATGGGGCACATACTCCCAACAACTTAATGGCTAAATGCTCGGTTTATTTCATGCTAGGTGTGATTCACCGTACAAAACAGGTGAAGAGTAAGGAGGGGCTTTGCTGAGCGTTATTCGTGCAATTTGAAGATGAAAACACAATTCACCACTGCCTCAACGGTGAACACGACATTTTCTCGGACAAAGGTTTAAGATTCATATGTAAACTTCTTTGTTGGGCTTCAATGAATAGTTTACCTAGCATATAATCACAATTTTTCTCGCAGGTACTGTAAGGTATGTACATATTTCGAGAATTCGTGGACAATTTCCACAACTCATGTCAGACAAAGCCCCTTTGAAAACGTTAAAGTTGCATTAAGAGGCTTAGCTTGCAAAAGAAATAGGATAACATCTGCCATTTCTCAAAGACCGCGACTTCTTCAAAGATAAATAGCATTTTCAGCTGTCACGGGCAGAACTCCTTTGACTAATGGCTTGAAAGCTGAAGGCTGACGGATGTCGAGAATAAATGGAAGCCTGACTTTACGGTGCATTTGTATTTCATTGCATTTGTTGGTACAGCGGGTATTTTGCTATTTTAGTAACTGAAATTTGCAGTGTTTATTAAGCTTGTAATCGAAGTACTGAATTTTACAATGAAATAGATGATATACTAATCTGATCAATGCTACGCTCTGATCACCTTTACAATCCCTCATCCACAATGGTTGCCCCCCCCCCAGTACCCATTTATTAGAAGCTGGGTGTACCCCCAGAACCCCTCGATGAAAGGACATTGCTGGAAATGTTCCCATATGAAATCATCCACCATATATTTTGTTTCTGAGTGTTTATTTTGAAGTAACTTTATACACGGAAAGCCTAATCGGGACTGGACCTACAGTTTAAAGTGAGATTCAACCATAATGCGCCTCCACCGGATATCGAACCCTAAACCGCTGTATTACAAGGTGACAACGTTACTACTGTGCCACTGAGGCCCCGCATATATTGTGGAATGACTCAAGGGAGACATCGATACTCGGCCAAGCGACACAATTATACATTCCAGCAATAGCGGAAGCAAGTGACGTCAGGAGACGCAGCATTCCACAAAACACAAAACGTGCATGATCGACAAGCGACGAACCCGGAAGCAGGGTTGTTAAAGGTCTAGGAATTTTAAATAAATTCAATTCCGGTCCAGGGGAGAAAATCAGCAAGCGTTATTAGGTTGTGGACCGTAAAGAACATTTTTATCTCTAAAGTATTTCTATTCGGTCCAGGAACCTTTATTCCAGGATCAATTTAAATACGGTCCAGGAACTTTTTTTCAGAATCAGTTTAAATAGGGTCCAAGTTCCGTATTGAAATGAAACAATACGCAACTTGGATCGACTACGGACCTGACGATAAACAATTATCCACTTGTGAGCATGAAAGACTAATCCAGGTGCTGGCTGTCTCGAGAATCTAAGGTACAAGGTAGAAATGGGCGAAACGCAAACGCTGCAGTCACGTTACCACTCTCCATGTAGCCCCATTTTCTCGTGCGCGTTCCTTCACTTGGTTGTAGCAGCACTGCCTTTCCCTGTTGTAATATCCGCTGGGAACACAGCAGCCTCACGTTACCTCATCGACGGCTCCTATTGGCTGCGGTTCCTGGATCGGATGCCGGAGCAACACGTGACTCAACACGTTTGAACTCAATGTGACGTCACACTAATGTAGTCCATTGTGTTATGTACAGTAACTCTTCGACAAGGGAGTTTTTAAATCTGGCACACGAGAGAACAACAGCGTTTTGATTTATTCCCTGCGCTAAGTTTTCTACAACCGCAGTGTGACATTCCAATGTAAAACGTACTTGCGGACATTTTTAGAAGGCAACTTGTAATCGGTCAAGCCTGGTCTGTAATTGTAAATAAATTAAATCCCCGACTGGGAGAGAAAATCTTCAAACGTAAACGAGTTCTAGACAGTGTATAACCTTTTCATATTTAAATAATTTCAATTCGGTCCAGGAATCTTTTTTCGGATCAATTTAAATACGGTTCAAGAACCTTTTTACAATGTAACAATACGCAACTTGGACCGAATTTAAATTGTGCGAGAAAAAAGGTTCCGGTCCTGCAGCGGAACCCAATAGAACCCATTAGAATTTATCGGTTCCTGTATCTTTAACAACCCTGCCCGGAAGGCTGAGTCGGCGTCTGAGCAACGCCGCATGGTAGGTTAAAAGGGGTAACTTCCAGCATTCAGGGGTCATTCAATTAGTAACGAGCAGCCAGCGGCGAGCGACAACACAAGCATCAGTTCGAAAGGAGCTCTAGGCTCTCGAATCGCCGTCTCGCTGACGGCAACGGCTACGTTACTAAGCGTATCGGCCGTATCTGTCTACAGTCAACTTGGCTAGTACTGCTCGCCGACTCGGTCACATCGACCAGATGCAGCCCGGAGCGGTAACCAGTAGCCAGAACCCACACATCATCAACCTGCCACAGAAACTGAAGACTGTGGACCAGCGAACCCAGGACTCGGAGATCTGTCACCTGACGTCCGCTTACTAATCGCCTAGCTGTGAGGTAAGATGCATCATCGACAACCCTAGATTCCTTCCTCTCTCTGCTTGGGCTAAGTTGGGGAGATTGTAGGGGCAACATAAAACGTACCTAGATCTATCATCAGGCCCCCTTAAGCGTCCACGAGTTCGATCCTCGCATGGAATGCTCATGAAACCAGTGAACGCAACATGGTGGAAATGGGGGCAACAATCCCAGTACTTCTCGCAACAATATATATTAGTGGGCACTAGAGCTCTTGACAACGAAAACCCCATTTATTTTTCTCGGCTCGCCTCTGATCCCCAATTAGGATGTTCAAAAAAATTTAACCTTTACTCGGCCAATGGGTCACATATATGCGTAGTAGGCCGATGGGTCACTGGTGACCTATCGTGCTGATTAAAAAGGTCATGTGCTTTTAGCACCTTCATACTTGTATGTGAGGTTGTAAACGCTGACAGATGTTTAGATAAAACTTTGAAATGTCATGTGGAAGAAAACCCACCCACCCAGGACCCTCCCCCTTTACCCCCGACTCCAAAGTTACGTATCGAAGCTGGCGCGAATTTTAAATATGTACACTTATTTGACAAAGAATGTTTATAACTCGTAGACCAGTCTACTTCGGGTAACTTTTGTGTTGCAGCTAAAACATCAGGACATGCAACCGTTAATGAATCAAAACGCCAAAGGCAATAAGAGGGGTTCGGTGGGCCGCGGCCCCCAACTTTCAATGAAAATATCATAAAAATGGGGAGTTTGCCCCTCTTCCCCCGCTATTTTTAGAAGGGGACGCAAACTTTAGCCATATTTTCAAAGAATGGTCCTTTCCTAACCGAATGAAAGTCATTTCATGTATCTGGGTGCATTACATTATTGAATATGTGAAAAAGCTCCCCGTTTTTATGAATTTTTTTTCATTGAAAGATGGGGACCGCGGCCCACTTAACCCCTCTTATTGGCTTTGGCGTTTTATTTCCTGCACGGTTGCATGCCCTGATGATCTATCTGCAAAACAAAAGTTACCCGAAGTAGATTTCTCAAATAGTCTCCGAGATATAACGTTTTTCTGAAATAGGTGTAAAAATTTAAAAATCGCGCGCAAAGAATTGATGAAAGGGCACTCACAAAGATGACCCACGCCGGGTTTGAATCCGGAACCCCTGGTATCGTAGCTCGCTGTGCTAACCATTCCAACACGAAGGCCGGCAAATGGACCTCAGGCTAACATACGCTGTATAAATGTATAATTGTGCTTAAAAAAAAGTGTTATTTCATGCCAAAAAAGCCTTTTCATTCTTGCAGTTGCATTAAGATTTAGCATTTTTTCAGAGCTACTCGCTAAAGAAAAGAAAGCTTGCATATCTTAGAAGCCACTGAAACTCTTCCAGTATTCGCTTGGTTTAACGGAATGACGTTTCCCTCCGACGAGAGAGTGGTGAAAATCCCAGTTAGGGAGGAAGTGTGGAGAAGTGTAAAGCGGAAGAGTGATGGGTGCGGTGGATTAGGAGAAGGATATCAGTAAGCTTGATGAAGTGGGTGCGGAAGGAAACGGAGCGCTTGAAACAGGAAGGAGGAGACAGAGATAATCCAAATACCTTGGGGCGAAATGGAAGAAGTATGTTGTCTCATGAAACAGATTTCTGCACACGTGTCTCCGCGTATCCCACTTTCGCAGAGAGAGAGAGAGAGAGTTGGAGATCTCCAAGGACCAGAAACGTTAAGAAGCACATGACCCAAAAATGTTCAGGATTTGTGTCCGGAAATGAAGCGATTCGTTTTCGGGGTTCTTTTTTCCTCACTTCTGGCTAATCGTGATGATATGATGGGACACTCACAAATGAACACGCATGCCCAGCTCGGTTCTCGAACCAGGATCCTTTTTGTGGGGAGGACTTTACTCGAGCGCTCAACCGTGATCGGATATGGAGGCTACAATGATGTGTAAGAACAATGGATATTTGAAAAATGTGTGAGTGTGTGCGTCATCGTTGGAAATCTTAGAAATTACTGCGCCACGTTGGCTCAAAAATAACTGCGTGACATTTCCTTAGAAGATCAGAGTTCCACAAGAAAGTAAACGAGTCGTACTCGGTCAGAAAAACAACAGCGTGACAGTCGCTCGGAAAACACTCGCTCAGAAAAACTTCAGTGTGACAGTCGCTCGGAAAAGTAAACGAATCTCAGTCACATGGAACAACAAAAGTGTGACTTTCGCTCGGAAAGGTAAGCGAGTCACCGTCACTCGGAAAAATATACCAGTCACAGTCGCTCAGAAAACAATAGTCTAACGCCCAGAGAAACAACATTCCGACAGTCACTCGGAAAGGTAAGTGAGTCACAGTCGCTCTGAAAAAAATAAGACCGTGATATTCGCTCGGAAAAAAATAATAGTGTGGCTCGTAAAACTAAGAGAGTCACAGACAGATGCTCGTAAAAATAACAGCGTGACGGTAGCTCGGAAAAGTTAGCAAGTTACAGTTGCTCTGAAAAGTAAGAATCACAGGAGTTGGGAAATAAAACATCGTGGCAGTCGCTCTGAAAAACTAACGACTCCCAGTCGCTCAGATGAGTAGGCGAATAACAGTCGCTCGGAAAAACAACATGTGACAGTAGCTCGGAAAAACAACATGTGACAGTAGCTCGGAAAAACAACATGTGACAGTAGCTCGGAAAAACAACATGTGACAGTAGCTCGGAAAAACAACATGCGACAGTCGCTCGAAAAAAAAACAACATGCGACAGTCGCTCGAAAAAACAACAGCATGAGACAGTCGCTCGAAAAAACAACAACATGCGACAGTCGCTCGAAAAAAAAACAACAAGCGACAGTCGCTCGAAAAAAAAACAACATGCGACAGTCGCTCGGAAAAAACAACATGCGCCAGTCGCTCCGGAAAACAACTTGCGACAGTCGCTCGGGAAAACAACATGCGACAGTCGCTCGGGAAAACAACATGCGACAGTCGCTCAGTCGGTCTTAAAAGTCGCTATAATCACCTGACACTTTCAAGATTTGTTAACTCTTAACTGTCTCATCACACACATTGTTCAAGCAGCATGCTACATACGTCTGTTGGCAGGATGAAGTGAGGAAATCAGGACGACGTGTGGACTGAATAGTTTCATTATGTGATTACGTGACATGATTGCCATGAATTGCGTGATATGCGAGGAGTCAACTCAAGATAACAAGGTTTTCCCTTATGATTGTTGTTCTGATGGCGCTCGTTATTAGCGTCACACTGCGTTTGAATTGCGACAACAGTGGAAACAGGATTAAGGGTTGGAGGGAGGCTTTCTATCCGATTGCGTCGGCAACAGGTGAAGTTGCCAATATGCTCTTTGATTGAATTCGTTGGTTTGTCATTCGAAGCAAAATTGCTATGCTTTCCCGTATTAAAAGTACAGAATCGAATGCTGTAAAGTACCGCAAGATGTCTCTCGCGACGAGAAAGAAAACAAGAGGTTTGAAACAAAAGAAGGCGAAAATAACGTGCCCCAAAAATATAGTCTATTATGGCTTGTTTTCATGCGAGTAAATTTTATGACTTCTTATAATGGGTTCTTTGATTTATGTTACTATAATTACTTTTAATGAATATTTCTCTTTGAAATATTGTTTTCGTTTGTTCCAAAGTTCACTTTATGCACAAAAAGGCTAATCGGGACTGTACCTACAGCTTAGAGTGAGAACCGAACCACCATGTGTCTCCACCGGGTATCGAACCAGGAATTTCTTGATTACAAGGAGACGATGTTATAGAATTTTTTTGTAATTTTTTAAACTTTCTCCCTGCATAAATCGACTGTGGAACTCACCCAGCCTCTAGGAAATGGGTACTTGTGGGATAAAAGTGGCCGAAGAGTGGTGTTGATCAAAATCACCTTTGCAGATGGTCGAGATCGTGAATGTGTGGGGGCATTATCTTCACATACCCCTCACAGAGAATTCGAAGTGCATTAAAGCGAATTTGATGCATTTTAGTGCATAAAATGACATATCTAAACGTGTAATCTTGGATCTGTGTCATTTGAGACATTTATTTTGATGCATTTAGGTGGATCTTTTGGTTTGATACATTTTTAATGTGTCGTTTGAGTAAAACAAATGATGCACTTTTGTGTGTCAATTGACACACTTTGAGTTCTGTCTGTATGTGCCTTCATGGCACGGCTAACTTTACCTTTTATGTGTGTCATATCCTTTTCATAAGCTCATCATGGTTATGGAGGATTAGAGGGTTAAGTTAATGTAGTAATCCCTTTCATGTACAGGGTGTTCACAAATGTATCCCCTAATTATAAGCAGGCACTGCGTAACTATCGATGATTGTATGCACATGTCTCAAGAACGAATAACTCAACATTTTTGTGACGCCTCGTTGGAATATTATATATGCCTTCTTTGTACTCACACTAGAGGAGAATCTTCAAGAGTTGCGACTTCACATTACTCGTGCTTTCGATTTCATCCCGTCGAGTATGACGGAGATGGTGTAGCGTAAGTGGATATATTGCTTTCATGTTTGCTACGTGAATCCAGTATCTGTGAGATAAGCATGAAAGACCCTTTTAATTGATTTAGTTTATTTTAATTCGCTTTTCGGTCATTTTTGGCTAACCACGAATGTCAGGATGAATAATGATAAGATTAGATGGATGAAGGGAGAAACATAGGGACAATACGATCCCTATATGGAATCATACTGGTTGTGAGTCCAGTCGCCAGAGCCTCGCTAGTCTGCAAAATACAGTCCAGAGTGTACTACGTTGAAGGGGGGGTGGCATTTGGGTATCTTTGCGGGCAATCTGACCTCCCTCCATACCCTTTTCTTATTCTAAAATATTTGCAAATTCACGTATTAATAGCTAAGATAATGTGACGTCATTATGTGCACAGCTGACATGCTTTCGGCTAATTTTATTTGTCGTGTGCAAGGAAATACCCACCACGAATCGATCCTTACATCTGCAAGTTTGTCATAAATCACGAATGCCTTGTGTTAGCAGCATATCCCGCCCACCCGCTTGAATTCCGCATGCTTACATGATCAATCATGGCTGCTTGAAACCACAACAGTTTGTGAGTAGGTGAAACAACTACATAACTGGCCGATTAAAAATTTAATTTCAAATTTTCTTGTGCCTAAAACATTGGCATATTTCGACACGATTGTACAATAATAAACCATTTTTCAAATTGAGGAACATAAAATAAATACACTTTAATATTATTCTTTGGAATTTAGAAGCTGTAAAATGTCTAGATATTTTCGACTTCGCTTCTTCCTAAATATTAAGGTTGATTTTCTAGAGGTGCGTCCGTGATTTTCAACGTACACTATTATGACGTCACGTGGTCCTTAAATCTCTGACGAGCAAATCGTAGTAATGCCAATGGTTTTATGTGCTAATAGGTCTAATTGTCGTTTTAAATGCTATATTGGTCCCAGGTTCGATACCCGGTGTAGGCACTTGGCATAGTGGTTCGGATCCCACTGTAGGTCCAGTCCCGATTAGACTTAAAACAGCAAATCAATCAATCAATCAATTAAATGCCATATTGGTCAAAGAGGTTCTTCAGATCTGTCTTATATGTAGCCCACATTTATGAAAGCTTTCAATCTACCTCGAAAGAAAATTCCCGAGGGAAAAAAAAGTGTTCTATCAACTTACATCTTTCTGGAGGAAGTAGTGTGATCGGCACTACGTTGTAATTGCCGGACACTTATGAAGGAGCATACAGAATTGATATTTGAAATAAACAACTAAGTTAATTTAATTCATGAAAGATTAGATAAACATACTTACCCTTTTCATCATAGATGACTCTGAAGGAATCTGAGTGATGGTGACCAAAGAACTGCCCTGCTATGACGTCAGAGTATTTTCTCACGATATCCAGGTATCGCTTGTTGAATCTTGGTACAAAGGAGCCGTAGTTGTAGTGGGTATTCGTGTATTGTCTCTCGTGCATTCCTGGTGGGATATGACCTACGAGGTACACCTGTAAGAAGAGCAACATTAGAGCCGTTAGAATTTCACAGATGGTTCATCTAGATAATGTCACGTATTTATACAATGAAATTGACCAGAATGGGGGATAAGGGATATATAGTGGAAGGAAAGGGACAAAGCATACACTGAGAAAAAAATAGGTGTGTTTGGAGTGAGTTTCGCTCCTTGGAGGCTTTGAAGGTCAGAATACTCGGAATCCTCACCCTATTGAGTGAGTTTCTCCTCCCTACCCAAGGGTGAGTGCAGGTCTGTCTTGAAAACCTTCCCTATACACCTCTTTAGGTGGGTTTCGGCTACACCATGATGCCACATGTACAAACTTTCCTACTGAAAATCCACTCGCAGACCTTGTCACAGCGAAAGAATTTTGCCGAAATGGCAACATTTGTGGTCCTGGACCACTGCTAGGCTCTCCGATGCAATTTGTCTACCTGCTGAACCCTTTTCCCAACAAATAGCACCCTGAAGCAGTTCTCTAAATATTCAACAGAGGCGCTGTACTGCAAGTGGCGCTGGTTCGAGTGACCAGCTCGTGAAACACTTTCAAAACAGGAAAAATATGAGCTAATCATGTAGTGACCTAGCAAATAAACCTACCAGTTTGAGATCCCTGTGGTGTTTCAGCCTCGTGGAGTCTCGCCGGAGACCTTCTTATAAGTTCGTGGATCTTGGTTTCGGATCTTGGTTCCTTCTGCCTCCTGGAGACCATCATTGCCATCAGCTGGATTCGAACCCGGCACCTTTTTCTCCAAACTCTTGGGACACTTTTCAGGAACATATATGTCATCCCCGGGAAATGAACCAGGTAGTTTAGGATATTCCAATCTCTTTAACTCCACCTGGAATTGAACCCGGCACCTCTGGTTCCTCTAGACACCTTCTCTTTTTGTTTCCAACTTTTCATCAGCACCGGGGATTGAATCCGGAACACTAGCTTCATGGCATGGCCACTGGACCACGACGTCGACGCTTAATCATAGAGTTTTTCTTCTACTTATTCAGCTACAGCGAGAATGATTGGAATAAATAGAAGTCGTACAAACTCTGAAAAAGTTCTCGGCTATGCGGGGATTCGATCCTTCGAACTCGAGCACATGGAACATCTACCTTAACCACCGGGCCACTTGCTTTGAAATAGACTTTCACTGCTATTTCTCTAAAGAAAGTGTCTGCAAATTGAAATAACACAACTCCGGAACCTTCTGAAAAAGTTCTTGGCTATGCGGGGATTTGATCCTTCGAACTGCAGCACATGGAACAGCTTCTATAGCGACCAGGCCACGCTGCCACTTGCTTTGGAATGGACATTTACTGCTATTTCCCTAAGGCAAGTGTCTGTAAATTGAAATAATCCCATTTCCAGAAAGCGACAACCATTTGAAAAAAAAAAAAATATTGTCCATGTGGAGATTGGATCCTACGACCTTTTCTACGAGGGGCACCTGTTTTTATTATTGTTGTTGTTATTGTCAAGTAATGCTGAATCAATTGCGAGTGAGAAGGCATCCATAAGAGCATGATTGGCCTATAGGTTATGATGAGAATGGACATGGGGTGATTATTTTCTCCAATCTTGCATTCCTCCTGGGCGAGTGGAGGAAATGATTACATGGCGTAACGAAGGTTATTGTCCAACCAAGCTCTGTGCATCACTGTCGTATTATCCATCTTGCTGCTGGTTAACCTACCTTTTTCCATATTTTTTTATTCATTAAGCTTTAATATGTGGTTTGCTCGTTTTATATTATGCAAATTATTAAAACAAGCTTCTAAACCAGAATTTTAGTAAAATGTTTGAAGAAGTTAAAGACTGGTTTACGTACCCCCCTGATCTTTCTCCATCGCATCTTTCTGATGACCAGCATGTCACCTCACTGATTGTACGCGGTGAGGGCGAAGGGGGAGTGGCTATTAAGAAAAAACGCCGCCGGTGGGAGAGCACTGCTTGTTCCTTCCTGCTTTGTGCCGCGCTTGACAGAATCAGTGTTGCTACATGTGGAGAAATTTCCCTTGGTCCAGTGTTAGGTAAAAGGGGAAATTTTATGAAAAATTGCCTGAAAATTTGAAGTTGTCGGACTTCTATCTAAAGTGTATAATAAATATATCAGGGTTGCTACGGTTTTTTGATTATGAAATTCCCTGATATTTCAAGGTTTTCCAGCCCAAAAAATGAACTTTTTTCAGACATGTTCATCATCATGATTTTTGTTTTTGGATCTTGTGTTTTTCAATTAAATATTATGAACATTAATATTCACAACTTGTTTTTACCAAATTTCATTCTACACACAAAGAAACACGTGAAGATTCAAAGAGTATATGTAAAATTACAATCGGCATCAAATGTATATTGGGGTGCTACAATTATGTGCATCTAGCCTTCAGGCTAAGTAACAGAGGTACATTATTTCACCATAACAGATCTCCACAACATAAAAACAGAAAATGTTCATAAACCATACACAATTTTTCATTTTCTGGCAGATTTACAGAGTCGTGGAAAATGCTGCTTTTTTTGCTTACATTTATAAGTACACAGCATCTGGAGACATTTTTGTTGCGTATAGGAATTCTGTAGGAAATGGCGAAAAGACTATGATCTATAAAATAATAGCCGATAACATCATCTTCACCAACCTTCAATGACTTTAGTTATCAATCAGATATCTGGACTGCAAGTTTTACTTCGATATTCCTTCTAATGTCTAGTATTATAAATGTTAAAAAAGTTGCTAAACTGAATCTTTTTGGGTGTGGAATCACAACAACCGAAGACAGAAGTGTAAGTGAACTGCTTGTTCATTTTGCAACTTTTTCTGTTACAGACTCCAAAATGCAAAATTCCTTGACATTTTCCTGATTTTTCCCTGACAAGTCAAATTCTCTGACATTTCCCCGTCTCCCAGGTGCGTAGCAATTTATGCAGGGTTATTACAAATGATCTTTCCGATTACAAACTTGGATAACTCACGTTTAATAACACTCAGATACATGAAAGTGGTATCAATGGAAAGGGAAACGCGAAACGTTTTGTATTACATTTGGTTCACATCATCACATTACATGTGCTCAATGTGAGCTTCCTGTGTCACGCGACACACATCGAGACTGTAGTCCAATTCCTGCCATACACGTTGTAACAGGGACGATCCACTAATGCAACGGCCTCTGTGATGCGAACACGAAGATCCTGGATGGTAGGTGGTAAAGGTGGCCGATACACTTGTCGTTTGACAAAACCCCAGAGAAAAAAGTCACAGGGTGTAAGGTTGGGGGAACGTGGAGGCCAACGCAAACGTTCATTATCGTCACGGACAGCACGCCTAATCCATTTCTTTGGTAGACGCCTATTCAATTCACGTCTGACATCTAAGTGGAAATGTGGTGGTGCCCCATCCTGTTGAAAAATTAAACCTGCGACATCCTGTTCCAGTTGTGGAAGAAGCCATGTCCGTAACATTTGTAGGTATGAAATCCCCATGATTGTGTTCTCGTCGAAAAAGAAAGGGCCATTCACCTTTTCATGGCTGATAGCGCAAAAAACATTCAGCTTGGAAGAGTCGCGTACATGCTCCACACAAACTCTAGGCATAGGCGTGCGCACGGGGGGCAAACGCCCCCCTAATCATGGGCATCTGCAGATATTTTTCTACTGAGAGAGAAGCAAGGACATTTCCCATGAGGCATATTACCTCAATTATAGTGTTGCCCCCTCTAAAAACACTCCTTGAATTTGAAATTATCGCATTCCTGAATCCCCATTATAAAAATTAATGTAAATTACTATGACTGAAATCAAATTATACCTGTGAAAATGTACTTTTAGGTTGACATTCGATTTCAAAGGGGGAGATGTGGCCATCCTTGCCCCGCTTCCAGACGTCCATGCCCCTATATTATTATATTTTCACTTAGAAATTTAGGATAGAGGAATGTTATCACCGTTATTATACGACATTATACTCTTAAAGAAAATGAAGTATTTTCAAGTCGATGGGAGTTCAAAGCAACTTTGGGGAAAGGGGTGGAGTGGCGCAACCACAGGGGTCAGGGTGCATTGCCCCCAACCTTGGACGGGAATCAATTTTAGGGCAGGACAAAAGGATACTCAAGATGGAATTAGTTTTCACGTCTATCTTGCATTATTTCCAGACGGCCAAGAGCACCTGAAGGGGGCACTGAGCTGCAATTGCTCCCTCGATTTCAAATTTTATACAAATGAAAATTCATTTCGTAAAATTATCTTGCTCTTATCTTATCTTTTCTTGCAGTGTTGTCAAGTTGAGAGTAGTAGCTATGGGTCGAAATTGGAAATTAGCATAGTTCATTTCCAGTTACAAAACAGCAGAAAACTTATTCATAATCTTTATTTATTATTAATAACAGAAATAGAGTTAATTTAGTTAGTATTCGAACAGAATAGTGACAGTAGAAACTGTGTTAAGAAGAATAATGGAAAAAATAGAAACCAGGTTGTATTTCTATGTTCTACCATTTCCTCCAAGAAATAAATGGTTCTACAGTTTTCAAAATTCAAAAAAATTATAATTTTAGGGGAGATGTCACAACATAATCCTTATGAGTAAAATTTCCCCACAACTTTTGCAGCTTTTTCGCGAAAGGTATGCAAAATTTAATAACATTACAATGACTGTGAATCTCGGTACACTACTGAGTGAAATGTGAACAAATAATATGTGAAATAAAATATGGACTACATATTCACTCATCTGTTGAATAGAGTAATGAATTCTCCCTGTTTACATAATGATAATAATAATAATAATAATTAGAATATTAGTTTAATAGCTATTTATCATTATATAATAACAATTTTATTTTTCATCAATTTTTATTAATGTTATTCCTTCTACTATTCAAGCTTTATCATTGTCCCGAGTTCCTGCAAAAAGTTCTGTCAACGCTCATGGTTGGGATAATGCCTAAATGAAATGAATTCGTTATTATTATTAACAATAAAAATAACATACTTTCTGTTTTTTGTAACTTGAAATGAACGATGCCAACTTCTAGGAGCTGGTCAACGGATCGGTTTGAACCCTCCTCCCCTCCCGGCGCTCATATGCATTACATACATAGAAAAAAGAAAACGCTGGATTGTACCGTCCTGCAAAAGGACACTGTAACGTTTTTATCCAGGTCACGTAATTACACTGCAGTAATACCACCACCACTACTACTAATAATACCTTAAGGTTAGGAATGATTGCTACTGAGAAAAGTCTTGTAAACAGAATAACATTGAATGATTTTGAATGATGCTGTCGATAAGTAAAACGTGAAATTTCCCTTGCAAAACTTAAGTTGCTGCTTTCGCTCCTCTCATTTCTGCAAATCATGAATGAACAGACAATCTTCAGTGTTCAGCGTTGCAGGCAGGAAGAGCAGCGCCTTCTTGCAGAGCGAGAAGCAGACGACCGCTTTCACTGCCGAACGAGAACGTCATAACTCCATTATCCAATCAGAGGCAGTTTCGTTTTCGTGGCGTATATCGTCAATCTGGTACAACTTCCAAGGTCAATATTTCGCAAACCATGTCGAATTAACAAAAGCTATTTTGCACAACGTTAATGAAATGAATGGCATGCAGTGATACAGTTAAATCATATTTTATGTTAGAGTGGATATGTCCATTGGTGCCGTCTAGCGTATTGCACAACGTTTTGCACAATTCGTTATGGCACGTACTGCTTACATGCAAGAAGAAATCATATGAACTACAAGAATTCTGATTGGTTTGTCGAGTTGTGCAATGTTGATTTGTACCCACAACGGATGCAAATGTATCAAAATTACAACACGTAAATTAGACTGGCGATATTGGCACCAGGTTCCAACAAGAATATTAACAATTTTTTCGTGAGGAAAACTGCATAACTGAAAATTTTCAAAAACCACTGTGGTATTTGTAATCATTATGCATAGTATCGACATTTAAAGGTGGGAGAACAGCCACAGGCTGAACCCCGCCCTTTAATAAAGAAAATTTGAATTTGATTATGCTAATTTATCAAATTATAGTGGTTCCAACAACATATGTACACTCACTCGGTCCTCAGATATAAGCATGTTTATAGTATGTATATATAACCACGTACACTCGAAACACACAAACGTAATACAAACACCCCAGTCCTCTCCAGGTAAGGGTTTATTTCATTGGGTGACGCGTGGTTAGCTTAACGAGTCCCATTGCCGCTGTTTCTGACTTTCTCCAACTTTTCTCACCTCTGTTTTCAGGAGCTCCCCAATTGTTGTGACGATACTAGATCAACACTGAAATTTTAGACCGGGAATCGAACCGGCGACCGCTAGCACCAAAGGCGAGAGCTCTAACCATTAGTCGACGCGGGAGCAAAATGTCTGACCGATAATTCATGTGGTGATACGAGTGCTTTACTTTAAATACCTCCATGTTCTCCGCGAATACATTTATTACATGAAAATTATGGTGTTCCTCGCTCCGTCAACACATGCCTTTTAAGCACTAAACTATTCAGTCTATGTTATAAACATCTATGTTTTTAAGAATTAGTGTTGAATCTTTTCTCTAAAGATTGTTAGATTTCTTTCCATAAAAATGTTATTGTTAATGTTACAATAGGTAATGAATTGTTTAACTTAAATCAGGAAAAAATGCTGAACTATGGAAATATAAAACAACTATGTAGTAACCATGGTAAATTGCAAACAAAATTATGATATAACAGAGCTAGACTTTTGTAAGCCTACGGGACACTCTCCTGGTCGCCGAAAGGCTGATGGTTCAGGGGACGTTGGGTAATATCTTGCTTTAATCTTCGGAATGGCTGGTGTACTTGTACCCCATTTGGCAGATATTCCACAAACCCAACTCTGAATAAGGAGTTCTCCTGCATCATCAAAAAGACCAGGGTTATAAACTTCGGTACAACTAATAGGTTTAGGCCTACAAGTTGTATCGGGTGAATTGTCAGTTTGAAAAAGTGTTTGTATATCATCGGAAGTTTAAATAAATCTTCGAGTAAAAGATCTTAATGATCTTTCATTTCATACCTACATAGGTGATAATTAAAAATAAATCCTGCACCACAGACCTCGCAAGAGCTTGGTCCTATTAACCCTTAGAAGCCTTTGAGAAGTCCGATAAAAGGGTTGTAACCAGACTAACATAAAGCCCTAAAGGCAGAAAGTGCGTGTCACATATGTCATTTAAAATAATGGTCATTTGGTTTGAATGGAAATGTCCACCGAAGATAGGATTATTCTGCATAATGACTTAAGGGGACAAATGGATTTTAATACCCTGATTGTGGTTCTCTGTATTTTTTTTTTTTGGCCATTCCGTGTTCATTGGCGATATTCAATAATATCAACACGTGACATCGTTACGCCCGTTTGAGTTTGAAACAACTAGTGTATAAATGTTACTATAGTTCGCAGGTATGTTTAAAAATAAAAGCATTTCTAAGCTGCTATTTTTTGTTTGTACTGGAGTTTTCTTTAAATCATCTTTTCGTTGAGTGGAATTATAAACATTTCCTTGGGTTCGAGAATGTGTGATTCAAAATAAAAAATACACACTCACCTTCAGAACCTTCGTAAAGATTTGAGTTATTTTATTTATCGGTAATCTCTTTACCACATATTACCTGTTATGTAAGAAGTGAGGTTCATGTTCGTTCTCAGGCTATGCTAGCAGAGAGTACCGTTACGTGAAGATGGTGTCGTTCGCTCTCGAAAAGCAGGCTATGTTAGCAGAGAGTACCAGTTCCGTGAAGGTAAGGGAGACAGACGTTCGCTCTCGAAAAGCAGGCTATGTTAGCAGAGAGTACCATTTCCGTGAAGATGAGGGAGACGTAAGTTCTCGGAAAGCAGTTCATACTAGGGGAGAGTGCTGGTTCCGTGAAGATGAGGGTGAGGTTCCCTCTCGAAAAGCAAGTTAGCAAAGTCTATCTTCTTTTGTTGCCACGGGTTTACTTCTATGGGGATCAGGATAATTTTGGTTGGTTCTTGCAAGTTATAAATTCTTTCCAGAGATAATCTAGCCATTGTTAATATTTGATTGAAATTGAATATAAATGAATTATAATAACTTACACTTTAATCTGTCATCGGACGGGTTTTGTCAAATTTGGAAATCCATTCCATCCTCTTACGGTGCGTCCAGATTTTGGCTAATCCAGTTTCTGGTCTAAGGTTCAGAACAGGGCTGATATGAGTGAAGCACAGTAAACAATCCAAACAGTGGTGGAGAAACTATTTTGATTTTTTTTTTGGGGGGGGGGTACAAATGTTGTCTATTTCGTGCGTGCGCTCGCGCTCACTCTCTCCTTCTCTCTCTCTCACACACACACACAATGGACTATCTTTAATTCGAATTATTCCATATTTCGAACTAAAGTTTATTCCGCTTGAAACCATCTCGAATGACGTGCTGTTCTTGTTAATTGGAATTTTGGACAATTCGAACTTTTTCGTGTCTCTTTGGAATTAAAAAGAGTATACTGTGTCTATGTCTAGTGTATCCAGCGATATTCACGTTGCCGTTCTTATTTGGGGCCAACCTAATGTAAGGATGAAGATTGAATTCACTTATGAGCATAAGATATTTGTGAAAGTTCATCGACTATTGTTCTGTATTGTTATCGACAAGAACTGTTTCACTTCCCAATTGAATCTTGCGTCTGTAGATAGAACCCAAACCATTTGCTATTCCTGTGCATTCAAGCAAAGCTCTAATTCTATCCGAAATGAAGTTTCAAAACCTTACTCCAAACTATTACATCCACATTAAGTAAGTACCTTTTCTTTCCAAAATGCACGAACTATTTTCTCCAATATTTGATTTTCTAGATAACATTGTTTGTTAGAACGACAAACGTTGCCCTTGCACTCCAAAAGTAGAATCCTTGCATTTGATTCAATATATTAGCATACACTTCACCAACATCACCCACTACAAAGAAACATGAACTTTTCCCAATGGATTTGTCGTTTAGTGACTGTCCAATTACACGACTTTGTAAATTGTAAATAACTACAGGGATTTCATATGTATACTCTATCACAACTTCTATGTTCAACTCATTTGTTACTTGATTTGAAGTGATGATGGTAACGTAGTTACGGCACGTTATTAGATTCTTGTAAGCATTGTAGACAAACTTTAATATTTGATGATTAACATCTTCTACTCTTAGTATGACGTCAGCCACAAGTAAAATCTAATTGGTAGGAGAGTTATTGCTAGAAGCACTCTCATGTTCATTACATAAAGACGTCTTCTTTATATATTGCAAAACCTAGAATGATATTAACGTTATTAAATCTAAAAGGTATGTTTAGAAACCATGACAAATTTTCAGATTGATTAATTTAATTAATTTTTGAGGGTAGTGCAATTTGATATTGAAAGTACTATAAATTTGGTTTGTTTGATGTTTCATGGTAAATTCGGATTAGTCCTACAGATTAAAGTGGAATCAGAACCACTACATTTCCAATCCTTCGATTACAAGGTTACATCGTTACCAGTAGGCAATCGGAGAGGCCCTACAAGAAGAATATATATGTGTTATTATTGTGAATATATGTTATTAAAGTTAATTTCCTACTCTTTAGGTTAATTGCGCGCATAATATACCTGTATTATGGTTACTGCAGGTCTATTGTCTCCTATCTAGATAAATCACCTTAATGTGAACGGACGATGGAATAGAGGACGGAACCACCACACTAAATGGTACAACCTTTTCACAGGATTCAAACGTAAAACATTTGGTTTTCATAGAGCATCCGCCCCATAGTGACACACACACAAAACGTACGATGAAAAAAACATGTCATGTGTAGTTCTACAGCGCCGTTCAAATGGCAGAACAGGAAATTATATTAGTGAACCCAGTTGTTACTGGGCAAATATGTATGATCTGCTTCAAAGAATTGACGTATCATATCGTGCAAATAATAGTCCAACGGCGAATTTGCTCTTCATAAATTTTATAAGTCTCATGTCATACGAAGAACAAATCATTGGTTCGATAGCGCTGCACGAAAACTGCAGACAAATATGGCGTGCAATAGAAAGTGTACTTGTTAAATATGGGTGGAGAGGTACTTTGCTTTGTTTAGGCACAAAGTAAACTCTTGGAATCACGTAAGACCGGAAATCGGTCGCCTCAGTGGCTGAGTGCATTGACCGGCCAAGTCACAAGTCAGAGTCCACTTTATACACGGATAGACTAATAGGGACTGGGCCTACAGTTTAAAGTGAGACCCAAATCTCTTTGCGACTCCGCCGTGTATCAAATCCGGGACCGCTTGATTAAAAGGTGACGACATTAACACTACGCCATCGCGGAGGCTTGTATGTATTTTGGAGATCAAAAGTGTGTGCAAGCTTTCGCAGTAAGCAGGGGACATCATGGTGAACATCTTTTTGATAACAATTTCCTCGTTCACGTCTTGTTTACACTCTGTCTAGGGAATATGTGGAGCAAGGCCAAGCATAACGAATGAGAAGGGGAGAGAGCGTGTGTGCGGATCAAACCAGTGCGATATGCTGAAAACGGCTGGTAGCTGCATCCGCGTTTTCCCCTCCATGCACTCAGTTCCACTATCAGGCGTTCATTTGTCGAGTCCCCTCGAGTCACTACTTGCTCAGACGGCTTGATTTTGTTCGCGTGCTCCAGAGATTTTCGGGACAGTGTGTTGTTTCACGGTTGCAAAAAAGACCAGAACCTTGCTTTGCGTATATTACTATTCCTTGTCATAACTGCAATAAAATGTAAACTTATTAATGCTTATTGCACTCTACTAGTTTCATGAATTCTGAAAACAACAAGAACATTCGTTTGTGGATTTCGATATTCCCTGTCATAAGTGAAATGAGAAATTAACGTTAAAATGTTTACTGCGCATATCAGTATTTCTTGTTGTAATTACAATGAATGCTAAGAATTATTACGCATAATTATCTTCCATAAATTCTTATAACGACGAGATCCTTCCTTATCATAAGTGCAGTAAGAAGTTGCTTCCATACCCCAAAACAGTTACTGCCCCCCCCCCCCTCCCTGCTCCTGGTTGAATTGAATTGATTGAATTGTTGTTGTAAGTCCACTTTATGCACAGATAGGCTAAAGTGGGATCCAAAACACTATGTGCTTCCACCTGGTATCAATCCCGAGACCCCTTGATCACACAAGGCGACGTTACCACTACGCCAACGGGGAGGCCCATTATTTTACTCCTGGGTGAAGCAAGCCTTTTACTTGAACTTCAACGAAGCATCCTAGTATTCACTTTACCAAATAGAAATTAAGATTTTTATAACTTCAATGAAACTCGGACGTGACTATTTTAAATGTTCATATATTTTATCACTTATTGATCTACTGTGTTTTGTTTCTTTATCGTTGCTATGGTCAAAAATAATATAGAAATATGTACATCGTAATTTTACATTATGAAGAATGTGATTATAATTAATTATACATCATATTAATGCAACAATGTTTTCCAAAATATAACAAAACAGAAATTGATGACATAGATATATCATCGTGCGTATTAAGCACAAAATTAAACAAAACATAATAAATGAAATAAATGAACATCATTGGGTCAGTCACAATACGCACCCCTTCCGGGTGAAAATTTTCGACTTATTTAAGTTCTCTAAATATCGAAAATTTTACATTTAGTTACAAACTTGTGAATATTGCATTTTTAAATTACAACAAATTCAATTTGTTTTAGTTGCATGCATTCAGTACATTAAACTAAAGACAATATTCTTGAATGGAAACAATCATGAACATAAATTGTTACATCTGAAATTGTATTTATAGCTTCTCATTGTCCGATGTAACTCTCAAAATCTTCAAACCTTCTTACTTCACTTCTTCACTAAATCTTGGTTAATTTCTTCAGCAATAGTAATTTATAGATGTAGATAATACAGGACAGTCAAGAAATACTACATATGCACTTAGATCTTCTGTTCTTCAAATCTTCCAATTCACTATCTCAATTGGAAACTCCGTAATTATTCATATATAGCTACACGATTAAGTATTTCCTTGAACAAATACATCAAGTTGTCAATTGAGTAGCAAGTAATAACATAATGTTGCGACTGTTTCTTCAAATATCATACTTATTTGCTCACACATAAACTTGTTAGACGAAGATAATCACCACATCGTCAGGGCATCCATGGCCTTTCATAAAAGTATTGTCTACATTTATTCATGTACTTTGTAGACACATCAATTCTCAAATAAAATAATAACCATACGTAATCTAGTGGATAATTACATTTCTCATTCCTGCTAGATACAACTCATTGGTATAAATCAATTATTTATATGCAGAGTATATTATTCTCTGAACAAATTCTTAAACAATATCGCGCAGGAACAGAATGTACATTCACATTCTTACTTGCATGCAGCAACAATTCTCGTAGCAATAGAAAGAAGTTCCAACATCATCAGTTACATTGAATATGCATAGATTAAAATATTCCACCTTTCTTTTAATTAAAGTGAAAATAATTAATAAATACATTTCTTGATGTCGTTTTAAGCAAAACTTTGCCCTTGTACAAAAAAAAAACTTGCTTGAAATAAATCATCCCAACCTTTTAATTTAACATTTCACGGGAACTTGCGTTAAAGGTAAAGAACCTTGTACTTGATTTATTTGCGAAGTATTTTGTTCACGATTTGCCATTCTTGTAGAATCAGAATTAGTTTGTCATACTAAGCCTGCTGCTTCAGGTTGAGAATTTAATGGATCTGAATCCGCAGGAAAACACTGATATGGCATTGTATTATTATTATTAGCACTGCGATTTTCATTCATGTAATAGAATCGCGATTGATTGAGCAAATTTTCGTCATTAAATTGTCCTGTAGGTGAACGAGAATTATTTTGCCTATAATTATTTCGGAATTGTTCTCCGTTTCTAGATCTCAAGCCATTATAATTGTTTCGTGCAGTAAAATTTCCATGATATCCATAATTATTAGATGTTCGCCTAAAATTGTTGAAATATCGGCCTCGAAGATTGTTTCCCTGCCGATTTTCGTAACCTTGATTGATAACAGCATTGGCTACTAACTCACTACTAATTGGAGTCTGAGTACAAACACTAGTGGTCTTCGAACGTCGAACATTAACTTGCCGCACATTTAACTTGCCTCTATTTTGTTCAGAGTTCTTAAAAACCTTTGGAATATTTTCACGTTCGTTGTCTTCATTAGGAAGAACAACAAGCCCCTTTCTACTATATTTTATTACATCTAATCTTCTTAACATGCTAGTTAGTTGATCTACTGAACGAATTTCGTGACAAGTAATGTGATTGGCAATATTAGCAGGTAATTGGCTAAGTATTAACTGCACAACATCTATATCTTGAGGATTTTCAACCAAATTGCAATTACTAGAGTGAGTTTTTAAAGCAAAAGTCTCTAAACTGCCATGTACACTGGGATCGTATTTGCGATTCCTCAATACGGAGAGTTGTGATTAGATAACTTCCGAAGAAGCAAACTGATTGATGAATTCTTGTACAAACTGATCATAAGAATTAAAGTAATATTTATGAGTCCGAAACCAATAACCAGCTCTCCCAATGAAGCATAGTTGAATACTTTGCAGTTTCATATCTGTTGGCACTCCTACAACATTTAATATGTTATCCAGCTGTTCAATATATTCTCTCGCTGATTGTTGCTCTATCTTTCCCCAGAACTTAGGCAATTGAGATAGTTCACTTAATTTTAAACGTCCGCTTCTTACATTTCCTTCTCCATTGCATGTATTTCTAGTTATAGGATGATCACTTCTTACTCTCGAACTATACGGTTGATTATAACAAATATGATTTGCTCCGTTTAACCCTGTGTTACTATAATCATGCAATCTAGAACCATTTACAGACGACTGATGATCATCGTGATTGTTCGAAACTGAACATGGTACACTTGCATCACGATAAATATTACTAACACAATCATTTTGTAGGTTAGGTTCCGATATTTGTGGGTGAAAATCACACCACATACAAGGAGAATTAAAGCTTTGATCTAGATGAGAATGTGGATTATTATGTACATTCCTACCATTGTCATTATTCGCAGTAAGCACAAAACTAGAAGTAGGATGTGCATTTGTACCAAACAATTGATAGCAAACATCAGTGTAGTTATTTTTCTCAGCATCTAACTCTCGTTTTTGGAATGAACCTTCTGTGTCGTCACATCGAAATTTCTTTACGAAAGTTTCTTCAGAGTTAGATCTTACAGATTTATTATATTTGTGCTTCCAACGGACATGTTTACAAGCACTAGTGTTTATAACATTCTTCTTACCAGAAATTGTCCTAGAAGAATCATCTGATATGTCACTAGACGAAGTACTGAGTCCAACATCACGCTTGGATCTTCCATTGTGAGATGTATTAGATTCTGTATTATCCAGAACAATTGATTTTGTTCTACTTTTACTATTTGTAATAACAGAATTACGAGCATGAGAATTAACTTCGGCTGTTAAATATTTCCCAACAGATTGAAGGTTTTTGCTACCTTGTTCCATACCTTCAATTCGGGAATTAAACTGTTGGAACTTTTCTGTACAATCAGAAATATGCTTATGTACATCATCATTAACATTGCTTTTACTTTCTAAAATAGTGACTCTAGACATAAGATCAACAATGTTAGAATTATAATTTGATTTGATATTATCTAAACTTTGATCATTATCATTAAACTTGTTATTAACATCCTTTAGACGTTCGTCACAATCAACAACGTGTTCTTTCAATAATCCTGGTATATTTTCAAATTCAGATAGTTTGTCATCAACATTACTACATTTATTATCTAATACAGATTCAAGACGTGTAGTTGATTGTAAACACGCCGTACTTACCGCATCTATTTTATCCTTAAATTCAGACATTAAAATATTGAGCCGATTGTTAACATGACTAATATCATGATTAACAGCTTCAAATTTAACATAAAGCTGTGAAGATAACTGTGTATGTGCACTAGATAATTCAGCTTATTTTAAAGATATAACGTCGAGTTTAACCTGAATATTTTCATTAGACAGATTTAATTCTGATCTAAGTTCTTGGTTAGACGGTTCAAACTGAGTCCTAAGTTCATGATTAGACTGCTCAAACTGAGTCCTAAGTTCTTGATTAGACTGCTTAAGTTCTTGGTTAGAACTTACAACAGCTAATTGTATGCTTCTAATGCTGTTTAGTATGTCACTTAAATTAGGATTTATGCTTTCCAAATAAGCCGGCAATTGATAAGGATCGTAACTGGGATCACATTTGTTACAACAGTATCTTTCCTTCTGTAACGTTTTTAATATCTAACATATTATAAACATTACACAACTGAAAATTTGACGTAAATATCCATAGTTCAATTTTCGGCCATCAGAGGCCGTTGTCCTCGATAGCTCTACCAGTGCTGCCTCTAGCGGCAGACTCGGTACATGCGGGCTGGGCGTAAAACTTCGACAGTGCTTCAGAGTCGCTTCTACCGACGGGAACGGAACGGCAACAACCCTTTGGCTCGACTTAGCCGGCGAGAGACGTACCTAGCATGCTGCCTTGGTGGACGGAAGCCTTCCTTGTGTGCCACTCGTGAAATGGGCCGCTACTAAGAGAATAAGGACAATAATCGGAGTGCTGCATTGTATGGCTATAGAGGTTTAGGTACGTAAATACTCTCTGCTGTGCTATAGGGACTTAACAACATCGTACCAACGTTCCACGTCGCCCCTTTTATCACGCATAAGGTGCCGTACAAAAAAAAAAAACCTTTTTTTTTTTGTACTCTTATTCCCCTTCCCCCTTGTTTGCGCCACCTTTTTTGGGTGCAGCGAATGCACTAACTGAACTAATAAAAACTATTGACCAAATTAGTGAGAACTGAATTGCATAACTTTTGCTTGATCATGGATTCAAAATACTATTCCGGATACTAAAGATTTATTGCGCACGTAAATGATCTCTTAACAAGTGCACTTCCTTTTGAGTGGACGAACGTATTAACTGCATTTTCGTCGATCTTGTAATGTAATTCTTCGACCCATGTTTGACGTTTTGGTCTGATGGTCCAACTCTTTTGGTTAAAGTTCATTGCCTACAAAAAGAAAATCTACGAACCTTCCACCCCTCCATTAACTAATTCGGGACTATTGTTCCATTCACAACTTTCCATTTTAAATGGTAGCATTAAAAGTCGGTAGAATTGGGATAATGTTAATGAATAAAAAAAAACGACTAAAGTAAAGTAAATTAAATAAATGAAGACTTGCAGTGTATTTAATACGTCTGGAAGATAGTTGAGAAGTATTGTCTAATTGTCTAATGCTTATTGTTTAATTGGGTCAGGTTAATGACACGTACGCGTACTTGTTACGTATTGTTATGGTGCTTGATTAACTGTTATAAATTTAATTGTACACGCAGGCCGTATTAGGAATTTTGACGTGGACGCACGTCCTCTTCTTTGTGAATTTGCAATTTGTCTAATACCGACTTTGTTAATGTTGGACTCTTTTATGAGTTGTTTGATGTTTACGAAATATACGATAATTGAGTAATGTATTTTCGTTGTTGATAATTGACGAACATAAGTTGCAGTTTTACCTTATCTTGAATTTATAGTAAGTAAATATATATATATATATATATATATATATATATATATATATATATATATATATATATATGGAAAATACACGTTACGAGGTAATTAAAATTTGAAATTAAAAGTACCATTTGATAATCGTAGACATATACGTAAGGAGAGTGAATAATATTGGAATTTATGAGGACAAACTAACGCAATGGAGAAGGCACAGCGTGTTATTCATTGCTGGACCCTTTGACTATATACGTACTTTTATATATATATTGTGTGTATATTTTCTTACAGGGCTTTGTCTCGCGCTTCTCGTCGATTTTACCTGTTTACTCCTGCATTGTCGTGCGAGAAGTGCGACACAAATTGTAATTTGTGATATATAGCGTGGGTCTTCAACCTTATCTTGAAGTTGTGATTGCCGCGCAGCCGCTTCCAGATTAAATATTGCGTGCAATCCCAACTTGACCCCACTATACCATTACACCTCGTTGTAGAATAAATTGTCCAATGTGTAACGGAAAGCTTCAAACATGATACATGATACCACGAATGACAATCAAAACACTGAACATGCCTCAGGTCATTATCGATTTTATCACAACAAGTCACTCCTTCAATCTTACCTGACTGTACATCACAAATGTCACCATCGTGAGAATTACTACTATTTAAGTAGGTTCCTTCATATGCAACATTAGACTTTAGCGTACGTGAATGTCTAGACTTCGTTTCTTTAGTTTTATCTGCCATGACTGTACAGAATAATAATAAACATAAATAAAATATTAAGGGTCGCCAATTTTGCCTTTGCAACATGTTAAACAAATTGCAACTCGAAGACAAAATAAAATTTTAAAAGTCTATAACTACCATTGCGCAAACTGCTCACCACGCATCAGAAGATTGTCCTTCTTTCAATCCTGGCTGTAGGCGCCAAATTATTGAAGCAAGCCTTTTACTTGAACTTCAACGAAGCATCCTAGTATTCACTTTACCAAATAGCAATTAGGATTTTGATAAATTCAATGAAACTCGGACGTGACTATTTTAAATGTTCATATATTTTATCACTTATTGATCTACTGTGTTTTGTTTCTTTATCGTTGCTATGGTCAAAAATAATATAGAAATATGTACATCGTAATTTTACATTATGAAGAATGTGATTATAATTAATTAAACATCATATTAATGCAACAACGTTTTCCAAAATATAACAAAACAGAAATTGATAACATAGATATATCATCGTGCGTATTAAGCACAAAATTAAACAAAACATAATAAATGAAATAAATGAACATCTTTGGGTCAGTCACATGGGTCTGCCCTGAAATCATTTCAGGATCGGGGAAACTCGAACACAAGAAATTCGGTTTTAAACCATTGTAGTATATGACTTACCTTCATCTGGATACTGGAGTCTGTGTCAAAACTCACGGTATATCTGAGTTAGAAAAAGCTTGGCCAGGAAAAGTTTCCAAATGAAATAGATTCTAAAGTTAGAACCCTCTGAATTAAGCACTCCTGGTTAATCCGAAAGTTAAGGTTTTCCTCACGAAGAAACCACGGATAAAATGGCATTTACCAAGGCAAAATAATAATCTCAATTTATTGAAAACTCGGCGTTTTTATACCTCAGGATTTACTCTCCAACCCTTTTGATCCGAAACTTATTTTATCATATTTAAGTTACGTTAACTGAAATTATTAAAACATAAAACAGTGTTCGTTGAATATAACAAATATTAAGCATATTGATATTGTATACATTTCTTTGTTTTTGTTTCTTTTACAAAAAAATAAAATAGATTTACAATTTGTAACGATGAGTGAATTGCATGCATACAGGTTAGTCGATATATAACAATTGAATATCGTTTCATTTGACACATGAAAATTCCCGAATAACAAGTTTGTATTTTACATTTTCTTTAGAATGTTTATAGCTAACGCTTTGGACAGGGGCGTAATAAAGTAAGCGTTACAATATGTATTGGTCATGACTATTGGTCATGAACTCAGAAAACGACGATTGATTCATTGAATACATTCGGTTATTTTACGTAGCTTTTCTGTTAGTTTCGGCTAATCGTGACGATGAGGATGGATAATGATATGTTGAAAATTATGATAGAACACTCAGAAAGAACACCCATTAACAGGGCGGGATTCGAATCAGGGATACCTACCGTCGTTGCGCATTCTGCTTATCCATTCCTCCGTGGGTGTCAGATCATGAAGTCAGAATTACTATATAATATAAATGATGTAACGAATATTGTTGAAAAACCATCAGTCTTAAAATATTTATTTTTCCAAATTTAATTTTCTCTCGATATATGACTCAAAATGTCATAATACAGTCTTACATTGTACATTGCCAAGCTACAGTACAAGAACATAATTTCTACGTTTGTTAATAAAGTATTCTGCTTCCTTGTTTCTTGTAGTTGTTCAAGAGTTGGGTCACGAAAACAACAACGCCAAGACATATACCTGAAAACAAAATATAGAACGTTGCTTGAAGATGATACAGAGATAATACAACATTTTCCTCATCCTCGCCTGTATTGTTTCTTTGGAATACATTATCATAAACATCGGTTCTCCATTTATAAACTAAACCTCCTTCAATCAGATTTCTAATGAGAGTGTTCATCCTCAAAAGATACGGGGAGTTTTTCGGCACAATGAACGAAGCTAAAGAACTTCCCAGGTGTTCACGTGCAATGTGGATCAAGAATGTTCCATCAGGTGACAAATATTTGCTTCTTGCATACTTCATTCCCAATGATGATGCGTAAAATATGGCGTCTCTCCTGTATGCCACACGCACGTTAGCTTCAGTAATGTCATATACAGCTTCAGTTCTTGAAAACTTAACGCCAGAAGTTCTCAGTTTATTGAGAAAGGAATGAAATGCGATTATATCCAGACCAGAATCAGTGATATCTTCTATTGTATTCAACTCGCTATAATATTGGGGAGTTATTAAGTTGCTTATGAAAGCGCTCCGGTACAAATTTGTTATCACCATTGATCCAAGCGTGGACAATATAAACACTGTCTTCACATACTTTTGTTTTGGAATGTGTGCAACAGACATTTGTAGCAAAATAGACACATGGAACAAAACGCTGCTGGAAATAGACCGATAATTGTTCAACGTTAAGACCTTGACAATGATTCGATGAGCGAGCCAATCAAAGAACACAAGGGAAGTTAACATTACAAAAGTTGCCATCCATATTTGGTTCTTGAAGGCAAGGAATGTGCATAACCATTGGGGTATTGGAAGTGCTCTTGGTGTTGCGAACACGAAAACTTCGAAGTGGAAAATCGTGGTGTAATCAATGACCTCGTACCTATCTGGAAACGTGTAAATCGTCATTGCACATATATCAGCATAAGATGAGGCTACTTCACCAATAGGTCCAATCCAAGTTCCGTTAGGGAGCTTGATGTTGGAAGTCCTCTTGTGAAACTGCTTTACCACAACAGGGGTGAAGTTCATTGAGGTTATGATTGCTTTCAGCAATTGTCCGGTGTATCCAACGATATTCACGTCGCCATTCTCATTTGGGGTCAACCAGATGTAAGGAAGAAGATTGTATTGACTTATATGCAAAGGATATTTGTGAACGTTCATCGTCTTTTGTTCTGTATCCTTTTCGACACGAACCGTTTCACTTCCCAATTGAAGCTTGTTTCTGTAGGTTAAACCCAAACCATTTCCCATTCCAATAAAGGGAGTGTACGACACTACATTCAAGCAATGTTCAATATCTAACCGAATTGATGTTTCACAAATCTTACTCAAAACTATAACATCTACATTAAGCACATTTTCTTTCCAAAATGCACGAAATATGTTCTCCAATGTTTGATTTTCGAGATAAACATTGTTTGTTAGAACGACAAACTTTGCCCTTGCACTCCAAAAGTAGAATCGTTGCATTTGACTCAATATACTAGCATACACTTCATCGTCACCCACCACAAAGAAACACGAACTTTTCCCAATGGATTTGTCGTTTAGTGACTGTCCAATTACATGACTTTGTAAATTGTGAATGACTACAGGGATATCATATGGATACTCTTTCACGACTTGTGTGTTCAACTCATTTGTTACTTGATTTGAAGTGATGATGGTAATATAGTTACGGCACGTTATTCGATTCTTGTAAGCATTGTAGACAAACTTGAATAGTTGATGATTAACATCTTCTACTCTTACTATGATGTCAGCCACAAGGGGCACTCCATGTGCGTAAAATCTAATTGGTAGGAGAGTTAGCACTAGAAGCAATAACATGTTCAGTACATAAACACGTCTTCTTGATACATCGGAAAACCTGGAATGATATTAACATTACTAAAAGGTATGTGTAAAAGTGGTTACAAATCTCCAAAAAAAATTTTTGTTTAAATTTTTAACATTATTGTACACGTTATTAAAATTAAAAGTTTTGTTTATAAGTTTTAAGGCTAATCGGGATTGGACCTAAAGTTTAAAGTGGAATCAGATCCACTATGTACCTGCATCGTGATTGAAATAATGCAATTGCAAGCGATAACTTCTTAATGAATTCTTTCTTGGGATAAATGAGGAAAATAATGGGCATGAATTCATGGTGATAGAATTGTGCAAAGGGTGCATTCTATAGGATGTACAAAATGATCTGTTAGCTAATACAGTAAGAAATGGAATTGGTATATGAGAGTTATGTCTGTGCGGATTATCTCAATGGGTAACTTTTTAGAGGTGCATATTTTCAGATAACTGTGATAGCCATAATATTACATTTGGGAGTTTCTTCAGTATATACATATATATCTCGTCTTAATATGGCCCGACCCTGTGGCCGAGTGGTTAGCACATCGCGCTGCGACGCCAAGGGTCCCGGGTTCGAATCCCGGTCGGGCTTGGTTGTTTGTGAATGTCCATTCATCAATTTCATCATTTCTTCACTCATCCCCATCTTCGCAAATTAGCCAAGAGGCACAAAACGCGAAGTAAAATAAACTAAATCAATCAATCAATCGTCTTAATATGCAAATCAATTGCTTTGACAGTGTAGTCTTGCCTGTTCTGTCTTGAACAAATGCTAGTCTAATGCAGACAGAACCCAAAACGTGTCAATTGACACACACACACACACACACACACACACACACACACACACACATATATATATATATATATATATATATATATATATATATTGATTTCAATAACACGTTAACGTGCATATGCTTAACATGGAAACATAGAATCAATGTAAGATTTAACCAACACCCAAGTGGATTTCCAGACACTTCGAATAAAGCAGCAAGAAACGCTGGTTAAAATTACAAACGTGCAATAGGTCCAGTAAGCTTATCGTCCCATCAGATACACACGAGGGGAGAGTGAAAAGTTTTGAGCCTCACATGGAAGGAGTGATGCTAGGTACTTAATATTTTGGAGGATGTAAGGTTTGCGCTTTAGGACATACAGTGCGAACTTTTATGAAATTCACATGTTTTCTTCTATTTGTTTATCAGGTTGAAAATGAATGAAGTGTCAGAGAAGAGAGTGGCCGACAGGGCCGTGATTCGGTACCTCTATTGGAAAGGCCTCACTGCACACGCTGCTTCGGTCGAGTGTGGCTTCACCGCACTTCCACATCCACCTTATTCCCCAGACCTGGCATCGTCAGATTTTCATATTTTCCCTGCTATGAAGAATTCACTTCGAGGACGTCACTTCCACACGGACGAAAGCGGTCATTCAGAGGTGTGAGACCCAGGACAAATCATTCTACCAGATGACTGTAAACAAATTGCAGCACAGAATGCATAAGTGAATTGATCTGGGGGGTGATTATAGAGATGATGTGATTATGTAGAGAAATCATGTGACACTGTAGCTCAAACACCCCTTCCCTGTGAGGCTCAAAACTTTTCACTCTCCCCTCGTATGTTTCCAGAGACATGTGCTCATTTAGAAGTTGCATTTATTTCAATTTAGAGATTCTCTTCTGGCTAATATAGCAGGAAAGGGTAGTTTCAAAGAAATTAGCAGCTTGGTCTAGTGGTTAAATCGACTGCTTCACAATCATCAGGTCGAAGGATCGAATGTTTCCATCGGCGAGAACTTTATAGAGATGCGATTTTTAGTGAAATGATAGGTGGCGCCAACTAGTAACAAATGCCTGAAATAACACCATTTCTTTTTTTTCGAAAACATCCCTGTTACCTCGCTCGGTACGGGCGTTGCTCCCAATTCCCCAAGTCTCAGACTCTTGAGTGACCATTGTCTTTGATTTGGTGGTCGGAGATGTTTGTGAAGGTGGTTGCGAACTTCTGCGAGCCCCGAAGGCTGCCCCGTGGGGCGGTACTGGCTCCGTAGAGCCGAGGATGGGGCTTGCAACGCCCACTGAAAGTGAGAGGAAGTGAGGACTTAGACAAAGTAGATGGTAGAGAAGAACGGAGGAAATTCAAAATCAATGTTCACCTCCGGAATTCGTACCCGGGACCTCTGAAATTGGAAGCAAAATTCCGCCGATGGGAGGATTCGATCCTTCGACATTATGATTGTGGAGAATCCGCCTTAACCACTACACCAAACTGCCACTTGCTTGCTATTTTAGCTTCAGCACAATCTGTAAATTGAAATAATGCAACTTTTAAATGAACACATGTCTCTGAAAAAGTTCTCGCCTATGGGAGGATTCGATCCTTTGACCTTATGATTGTAAGTATTTTGCAAATTGTTATCTCATTTACTGATTCTGAGTTTTAAGTTCACTTTATGCACAAGCATCTTCTGAAGGCAACCTACCAGTACTGAAAACAAGGAAAGAAAATAAAATGAAACCCTTCTTGATCTAAATTTGTAGGACAAATACCGCCCGACTTTTCTGTATTTTAAGCACTTTTGTTATATGTGTGTTCATGCTGTACGTGCATTTTTTACGTTTCGTACAGCATATATATGTGTATTTTTGTGTTTTTCTTTTATTTTTATGTGTGTTTTTCTCTTTTTGTGTTTTTTTTAATTTTCTTTGGTATTTTGATGTTTTATATTTCGCAAATTGTTAGATATTTGAAATAAATTTGTAAAATTTGAAGTAGAGATGGTTAAGTGTAAGAAAAGGCTTGTGCCTTAACTTCGCCATCCAAAAGAAGAAGTAAATAAATAAATACATCCGAACAGGAACTACAGTTTAAAGTGGATGTGGACCACTATGCCCCTCTACTGGGTATTGAACCCGGAATGGCTTGATTACATGGCGACTACATTACCACTACTCCAACGGAGAGGCTGTTATCTCATTTAAACAATGTCCTCGGTATTATATAATTTAGATTAATTTCTAATTAGAAACTAACGAAGGATTAAAATTAAACGATGTGACTCAGGTGTTAGCATATGCAGATGATGTAGACTTACTGTAATAATGTAAATACAATTAAGAATAATGCTAAGATATTTTTCAAAGCAGGAAAAGAGATAGGTTTGGAAGTTAGCAATGCGAAAACTAAATATATGCTTACAGGCAGAAACCAAGTGTTAGGTAGTAATCAAAATCTAATTACTGATAACAACTCGTTTGAACCAGTTTCCAAATTGAAGTACTTATGAGTAATATTAACAAATGAAAATTATATTAAAGAGGAAATAAAAAGCAGGCTTAATTAAGGAAATTCATGTTAGTTCTCTCTTCATAAACTTTTGTCTTCTCGTTTAATATCTAAGAAACTAAAAGTTAAAATATACAAAACAGTAATTTTGCCTGTAGTATTATATGGATGCGAAACTTGGTCCCTTACATTGAAAGAGGAACATAAATTGAGAGTATTTGATAGCTGGGTAGGCCATGTGGCACGAATGTGAGAGGAAAGAAGAGTTTACCGGGTTCTTTTTGGAAATCCTGATGGTAAGAGTCCAGTAGGAGGTCGAAGATGGAGGGCTAATGTTGAGATGGACCTAAAGGAAATTGACAGGGATGAAAAAGAGTATATAGATCTTGCTCAGGATAGGGACAGATGGAAGGCCTGTGTTGTGCAGCCATGAACCTTCGGGTTCAAGAAGGCTAGAGAGTTAGTTAGTTAGACTAATTTTTCAGCTTTGTCATTCCGATAAACTCCTAAAGCTATACAAATGTAACATGAAACCAGATCAGGCTAATAAACATCTATTTTGATTCTTACATGCCATAATCCAATATTATTTCTTCGATACATTTACATAATTCATGTTGCATGTTCACAAACAACGTCACATTTCCTGTCACGAACTACATCCAACAGACATTCCAGTACGATATTATACATTATATATTCATTAGCAAGTCCAGTTAGGGAATTATATTTGATACCGATGGTTCGAGTACAGTCACCCGCAATAAAACTGGAATGGAATGGAATGGTGACAAGTGGCTTTCAGTAGCACACATTCAATAGCAGGATTTGCAACCGCCGTAAGGTTAGGTAACACACATAATGTCATACAAAGAAGAGAGTACTTAAGGATCTAGGTATTCCATTGTAATTGCCGCTGACTGTACATATCCACGACTGATGTCCTCTTAAAATCAGTCTTTGTAAGCAAACTGTTGCTTGCAGTTAAAAGTAACAATTACTTTCCTAGGGTGACAGTAACTGAAACTAGTTAACTTTTGGAAATGAGTAACTTTCAGTTATAAATTAACAATTAATACATAGACCTCCATGATGGCGTAATGGTAACGTCGTTACTTTGTAATTAAATGGTCCTGTGTCCACTTTAGGCACAAAGTGGACTTAAAACAGATCTATAGCTAATCGGAGAATCAAAATTGAAAACTGGAACTAATCTGTTACTCTGGAGTTGTTAAAGATGTAAATAAGTTATTTAATTAGAGATAATAAGGGTAGTAACAGTAGTATAAGCCGGAGACGGATTTATTAAAATTTACAGGAGAAAAGACGAGAAAGTACTTACGGAATTGCGTTCTTGAGGACTCTCTGAAGCCGGGGAAATTGTTTTTTAGAATCGTGCAACGTATTTTGCCTGTAAATAAGGTATTTTTCGTCAATCATGCATCTCCGTTGTACGATAGCTCGTGCCGCCATTACCGTCGACTACGTGAATCAAATGTTCCGTGCGTTCGGTTATGTAACCCCCTCACAGTGTAGCAACCACGCGCAAGTTTGACAAGATGACGTGTAAGCGGTTTTTTTTTTCCAATGTAAGGTAACACTCTAGTTTACGTCCTTTTCATAAGGAATACGTGTCATATACCGTTGGAAAGCTTATTTTATAAGGAATTCAACAACGTAAATCCCAAAGCGAGCAAAATTTTCCTGAAGGAGTAAATCGAGAAAAACCGATGTTGTCCGGATATGCGCAATTGAACGTACTGAGGAATTTTTCAGATGATGAAGCACATATTTAGGGGTGAAATGAGTGCTAATTGAACCTAACCTAACAGGCCTAACCTAACCTCGTAGGCATACCTCGACCCCGTGAATGGATAGTGGGGCTATCGTGAACAGAAAGTGTAAAAAGAAAAAGGTACTTACCCGAAGAGATGGCGGGTGCCGCACCACGATCGCGCACCGCGAACGCAAAGAAGCAATCACCATGCAGATAAGGACGTAAAGTAGAGTCTAGCCTCAATGTTCGCTTAAAAACCGTTTGTGAATAGTTTGTGCGGCATTTATCGGTTCATAAGTTTTGAAACACTGCACATCAGCTGACGATACTGCATATCAGCTGACGATAGACAACGTGAGTCAAAATTTGCCCGCCGAATTAGCAACGACCAATAAATGAGTATAATGTTAAAAATAACGCTTTTTTCATGGGAAAAAAGTGATCCCCAGCTTGAAAAATCTTCCGCTATAAATATGAGGTAAGTAGCAATGATTTTTATTTGAAAACAAACGAGTTTAATGTGTCTCCGGCTTATACTACTGTTACCATAATAAGTACACTTACAACGAGTTTTAAAACGAATAAGTAAATTTCATGCTTTTACAAAGCAAGCAGCCAAAAAATTGTTTTGTGTCTGCCTTGTGCTAGACAGGCTAATCGAGACTGGGCCTACAGTATTAAGTGATTCATTGTTCGAAACTGAATCTCTCTGATAAAAAGCGGCAGCATTACCACTACGCTATCCGGGAGGCCATAAGAAGTAGGTAAATCGCCATAATGGAAATGAACAATAAAAGGTACAAGCTTTTCCCATGATTCGAACCTCAAACCATCGGATTTCATAAGGCGTTGTGTTTCTCTATTAGTTCTACAATGTAAACAATGGAGTTAAAGCGACACAGACAGTGTGGCCCCAGAACGTTCACACCACATTCTGGTCAACGTTTAACCTCGGTCGTGTTAAAACAATACAAACAGTGGTCCTTGGAGATCCACACCACATTCTGTCCAATGCTTAACCTCAGTGGTGTTAAAAAACACACTTCAGTGATTGCGATGAACATCATTTTACCACCCCTGAGTAAAAAGTTCAACATAACGTGTTGCGGACCTTCTGAGTGTTTTTTAGTGTAGTATGAAAACTAACAATGTTGTTAAACAATATCTACAGAATAAATATGATGAGATTACCTGAATGAAACGTTAACTTTCAATAAGTAATGAGAAATTACGTTTTGAGAAACACACAACTCACGAGCAAAAAGTATCTGTCCTGTGTAGTTGAACTCTGTCGTGCGTATGGCAGAACAGGAAATAATATTGATCAACCTTATTGTTACTCAACAAATATGGCCGATCTGCTTTAACGACTTATCCATATCGTGCAAATAATAGTCCAACGACTCATTTGTTTTTAATAAATTATGAGGTTATGTCATAACAAGAACAAATCGTGGGTTCGATACTGAAATACGAGAACTGTATACAAATACAGCGTGCAATGAATAGTGTGCCTATATGATATTGGTGGAATAGGAACGTTACGTTGTCGATTTGGTTACGCAAATAATTAATGTAACTTTATGTGTTTTGTTAGAAGTAAAAATATACAAAACAGTAATTTTGCCTGTAGTATTATATGGGCGTGAAACTTGGTCCCGTACATTGAAAGAGGAACATAAATTGAGAGTATTTGAAAATAAGATCCTTAGGAAAATATTTGGACCTAAAAGGGATGAGGAGACAGGTGAGTGGAGAAGGTTACATAATTTAGAACTACATAATTTGTATTCACGTCCAGATATTATTAGAATAATTAAATCAAGAAGACTTAGGTGGGCAGGCCATGTGGCACGAATGGGAGAAGAAAGAGAAACCTGATGGTAAGAGACCTGTAGGAAGGCCAAGACGAAGATGGAGGGACAACGTTGAGATAGACCAAAAGGAAATCGGTAGGGATGAAAAAGAGTATATAGATCTTGCTCAAGATAGGGACAGATGCAAGGCCTGTGTTGCTGCAGCCATGAACCTTCGGGTTTAAGAAGACTAGAGAGTTAGTTACGTGTTTTTTCGTCTCAGTGACTGAGTGCGATGAGCTGGAAAGTTATGAGTTTGGGATTTCAGTTCACTTAATGCACAAGTTGACTACACGGGACTGGACCTACAGTTTAAAGTAGGATCAAAACCACTATGTGCAGAGTCTGGCACCAAGCCTTGACTACATTACCACTACGCCATCGTTGAGGTCGACTGCGTGTTTTAGATGTGTGTGTATGCGTGTTGATGTTTGTTCCGTCTAGTTCGCTGAACTTCTTGACGCACTCTGCACTCACGCGTCTAGTTGGACACACGGTGCAACACGGACTTGTCTACTTCGTTTATTTGGTGCCAAGTATTGCATATGATGTCTCCACCGTTTGCGCTACGTTCTGGAGTGGTGTAATGTGTGGTGTATGGTCACGTGGTGTGTGCTAACTAATCATATGAACGTTTCAAGCAGCCAGAAGAAACTGTTTTGTTTGGAATTACCAAAAAAGTTTGATTGAGCTGTTTGGTTATGCTTTTTGTTTCCGATAACCAAACGTTGCTTGTAATTACTAAAGCATGTTGTTTAAGAATACCAAAAAAATTGGTCAGACGGAATATGGTGTTCGTAAACAAAATTATATATACGTTAATAAAGAGAAAGAAAACGTCTGGTTAAATTTACTATATGTGCGTGAGCGTGCTTTCGAATTTGAAATAACGATTGTCGTTGAGTGTAGTATGAAAGTCCTTTGTCGAAAATTGAAACTCATGTAGATAAATAATTACTCGAAGCGAGTCTTTATGTTATTGTGTAACGTAATATTCTGAAAAAAAGCTCAGAATATTCATACACCGGCCGCTAGATGGTTCTGCTAAAATGTACAGAAGAAACATAGTTTTTGTACAACAAATAATAGTACGTTTGATTGTAATTATACTAAAAAATTGTGATTTGACACTCTTCGGAAGATATGTGAACATTAAAGCTACAAAATAAAGAAGAAAATGTACTGCAGTAAAAAAAAGTAAATCTCCCATGAGCAACCTTTTTGATTCCAGACTATATAATTAGGAGGTAAGTGTGGCGAAGAAAAGTAAACACTCAGACATGTGGACTTCCTATCCTGAATGTGTATTTTGAGATCAGTTAGTTCGTACAAACTATCCACCCTAGCTAAAATTAGGCACATTATAAATAATTTAACAAATCGTTGGCGTTGGATAATTTTGACTAAATTATTTGGTTTTCGTAAACAATTGGGCTACATTTTGTTAGGTTTACAAAATAATATTTGGTTTTGGTAACCAAAAAATTGTTTACGACAAACAAATAGAACTTGACCAAATCTTTTGGTGCTGGTGAACAATTGTTTGGTTGATGCCTATTTAAACAAACGATTTGTTCACCATTACATTTTTTTGGTTAATCCAAACAAACATTTTCTCTATGCAGATAGACATTTGTTGAATGTTCTGAACTTCAACACCGCTATTCGTTTACTTGGCTGAGCGTCATTCCCCTTCACCAGCCTAACACCGGAATAGAGCTGAACTACAACTAGTGTCCAAAAGTGCAACGAACTGGACGGGGCTATTTATTTAACAGGGTATCACGGGACGCATATTTGATTCTCGGTTCGACAATTTCCAACCAGTCACAATGGCGAAACACGATAACGTCATTTGCTGCAAATGTAAGAAGCGCGGAGGTTCTTCAAGGTCGCTTTCACCACCTCCAAGCTACCCACAGAATTGATGTATACATGTTACGACCACATAATAGCTATCAAAAGTGTTTCAATGTGAGTGAAATCAAAGCTCAGTTGATTACAGTTTCACGAGAAGAAAAAATAAGAAGAAAAACGGAAACAAAATAATGATGGACAATTTGTCAAACATTATGTACATTAGAGAAATAGATGTTTGCATTGTAATGATGATGTATCAGACAAAGTGTGGTTTACAAATGAACATCGTGTTGTTAAACTCAAAGCACACTTCATTGATTTCACAGGGGATTCCCGCAGGTATTGACCCTTGTCCTCTGTAAGGATGCAGGCAAGCGTCACCTTTAACCCAATCGATACGAAGAATAAGGTCAAGGGTAGGGGAGTCCCCACCCAAGCGTCCACAAAATCCCATTTCAACTTTGACTCCAGGACGATGTTTTCCTACGGCCAGATTTAAGCTGCATCGGTTGTCTCGAATCGAAAGACGCCAGAAACACGCGATAGGGCGGGCGGATGCATGTTTAGAGGGCCTTAAGAGAGAGAGAAATTGAATTCGTAACTGCAGATTGGTTGCGGAAAGCGAGCCTGAATGTAGGGCGTGAGTGGGTTCCTGGTGGGGAAATCTTGTTTCCCCCCTTCCCTCCGCTGTTACAGGGGCTATTCATTTGAGAAATTATATGGTTTTGTGAAAGCAACTGGCAATATGGGTTGTGACGTCATGCATGTTAACTGTAGTTCTAAACATGTGAATTCATGGGGAGTATTTGGTCTTCATTCTCTTTCTAAATTACACATCCTGCGCTCACAAAAATTGTGGCACGAGATAACTATTTGGCTATTCAGAAGATAAGTTTACTTTGAACTTAAAAATGCATGCACGTTTGTCACAAATTTAGTATGGTCAGAATCCTCTGTATAGTAACCACCATCGTTAAGGCACATGCCATAACTGGAAATAATCTCTTGTAGACTCTCGTCGAAGGTATCTGTCGGAATGGGTGAAATCTAAGCGTGAGCATATTTTGTGAAATAACAACATCATTCACGACGCGAATGGTAAACTTGTACTCGTGTCAAGAGATCATGCGGCAGATTTCTTCGACAATTATATACAAAAAGTTATTTCCTTCCAAGTTTCTTCGACGATAGGGTGCAAAAGCTTGTTTCCTGACAGATTTCTTCGACGAAATTCTTCAAAAGTGTGTTTCCTGGCAGGTTTCTTTGACGAAAGTCTTCAAAAGCTTGTTTCCTGGCAGGTTTCTTTGACGAGAGAGAGTACAAAAGTTTGTTTCCTGGCAGGTTTCTTGGACGAAAGTCTTCAAAAGTGTGTTTCCTGGCAGGTTTCTTTGACGAAAGTCTTCAAAAGCTTGTTCCCCGGCTGGTTTCTTTGACGAGAGAGAGTACAAAAGCTTGTTTCCTGGCAGGTTTCTTGGACGAAAGTCTTCAAAAGTGTGTTTCCTGACAGATTTCTTCGAGGAAAGTCTTCAAAAGCTTGTTTCCTGGCAGGTTTCTTTGACGAGAGAGAATAAAAAAAGCTTGTTTCCTGACAGATTTCTTCGACGAAAGTCTTCAAAAGTGTGTTTCCTGGCAGGTTTCTTGGACGAAAGTCTTCAAAAGCTTGTTTCCTGGCAGGTTTCTTTGACGAGAGAGAGTACAAAAGCTTGTTTCCTTACAGATTTCTTGGACGAAAGTCTTCAAAAGTGTGTTTCCTGGCAGGTTTATTTGACGAGAGTTTACAAAAGCTTGTTCCCTGGCAGGTTTCTAGGACGAAAGTCTTCAAAAGTGTGTTTCCTGACAGATTTCTTCGAGGAAAGTCTTCAAAAGTGTGTTTCCTGACAGATTTCTTCGACAAAACCTTCAAAGCTTTGTTTCCTGGCAAATTTTCTAGGACGAAAGACTTGTTTCCTGGAAGATTTCTCCGACGAAAGTTTACAAAAACTTACTTTGTGACAGATTTTCCCTGATAGGAAAATCTATAATTCTATTTCAGCACAAATTATATCGATTCAATACATGAAAACAATTACAGAATGCTTTCGTTTTATATTGGAAATCGAATATTTTGCATAATTCAGCCACTGGTTTCTTTACCCCATCTACACCCACAATATGAAAGCAAGAGCCATAATCAAGTAGTTCCAGTTTTTATTTTGTTTGTCTCGATTATTTTCAACCACATTTATACGCGTGTATGTTCATCACGAAAGGATGAAACCTTAAGGCCGGCTTCGATTCAAATTCAGAGCCTTGAGAATCGAGTATCCAAACAGTCCCATTTTAATAAAGCTATCATCGGGGGAGCATCCTCTAAATTATCAACATATGTTAAACAATAAATGTCACAAACTATAGAAATGAAGTGAAAAGTGGAAATAGTAGGGTATTTTCTGCTCCTCTAGTAAACACTAGGAATTGCTAGGAAACCAGGATGAATGTGAACATTGTAGTCATTAGCAGAAATTGTTTAATTTCCTGTTTAAAGTGTGGTACTACAATTTTGAATATATATACAGTAAATTTTTCTCATTTCCAATAAGAAGCAAATCAAATCAAAAGCTATACACATTATAGTTATGGTTACTTTGACTTTTCCTACACTTGCTCACACATTCTGGTCTCGGGGACGCTGTGGAGCAAGGCCGCGCATAACTGTGAGGAAGGTGCTGCTGCAGCAGTGTTACCCATCTATGCAGTCCCTTTCCCTCTCACGCATCCATTGGTCGAGCCTTCTCGAGTCAAGAGACTTGTTTTCATTCGCTTGCTCGAGATATTCCCGAGACGGAGCGGATCTGCTGAGCATAAGGTTGCGCAGTAGCCTTCTGCACATGCGCACGAGCAATGTGGGCGTGGCATATTTCTAAAAGTCTTGTACACTCGCTCGCAATGTTCCCATTACTTACGAGCAAGGCTGTGGCGAAACAATCTCCCATCTCCTGTACGAGTCCTACCAATTAATAAGATCGCACAGTAAGCGGCAAATCCATTTCGAAGAAACAGTTGGCGGAGAAACACGTTGCGTTCCGCGGAGGGGATAAAAAAAAAACTGTTTATTACGGTCCGAAAAGACCACGTCGTCGGCGTGTTATGGACGCCTATCTTTGTTCCTTTATTGCCGCCGTTATGAGCACACCTTCCGGTTTTATTCCCCTCAGCGGTCCACTTCAAGAATAGATAGTTCGATCAAACTTTCCCCCCAGCGCCGTAACGGTACTCTTTGTTGCGGAGTTTATATTAAGGCCGCGTTCACATCGCGTAAAGCGATGCTCCTTTTTTTCCCCTTCCTCGTGTTTCAGCTCCTCCACGCGGGAATTTGGAACACTGTCCGCGGGCGAGGACTGATTAAGATAGATGGCTCTAGTGTTTCCATGACGTAGACAGTGAACTGAACTGAAATTTCCTTTGGTAAGGTAGTGTTAGTTTTATCCTATCGTTAAACCTTTGGCAAATACGTTCGATACACACGCGTATATCTTATTGCATACCGTGGCAGGATATTTCGTGGGCATGTTTTCTTGTTTGGTTATTTTTATTAATTTTTTAAGGTTGTTGCTTGATTGATTTAGTTTATTTAACTTCGCGTTTTGTGCCTCCTGGCTAATTTGCGAAGATGGGGATGAGTGATGAAATGGTGAAGCCCGAGCGGGATTCGAACCCGGGACCCTTGGCGTTTCAGCGCGATGTGCTAACCACTCGGCCACAGGTTCCGGCTTTTTAAGGTTGTGTTCGTATTTTTATTAAGATTATAATATTAGGGCTTTAGCGTTACATTCACTGATTCCCACTCATATTGGTACTTGAAAATTGTAACAATTACAATCAAAATATTGATTAACATTAGTGCTACTCCAATTTTAAGCGTCAATTTTTCCAGAGTTTTGCTTTAAGGATATTTTAAAAAATGCATCAGGATATTAAAATTATGTGTTATGTAATGAGAAAATACAGTTTTTGCAAGTAATATTGGTGTAAACTCAATTGAAAGTTCAAATGTTGACTAACTTTCAGGATAATGAAGCTGCGTAAGTGTTGCGTGTATTTTTCTGGACAACACTAACGATCAAATCGACGGAAAAGTATCGGCTGGTATCAAACAAATACTTTCCGTTAGCGATACCCCGTGATCACCACCACGCTCTGGCCGCCTTTACCTATTTATTTGAGGCTAGATGAACCCAAGAGCCGCTTTATGTAGGGACAAGGTCGGAAAAATTCTGACATTGATCACCCACACCGGGAATCGAACCCGGATCTTCCGCATGACAGTCATACGCCATATTGACTTTTTTATTAAAAGAAATACTCGTAAGCAACAGAATCCCACGATTTTAACATTATCATCAATTTTCACATATATCAATTTTCTCTATTTTTTTCCGTTTGGGACACACACACATCCATGTCTTACCCGGGATTCAAACCCGTGACCCTTGGCGTCGTAGCGCGCTGTACTAACCACTCCGCCACGGAGGTCTACTTCTAGACTACAGCGGCTACAGCTTCTAGTAAGACAAAACTACATTTTTTTTCAACCTCCCGTGGAGCTTCTTGTGCATCAGTTGATACCACAAAACTTTCATCCAGCAATTCACAAAATTGTCAACACACAGACGCATTGAAACAGGCAAAACGTACCAAACAGACGAGCGAATACGCAGAGAGTATCCTGCAACGGTATGCAATAAGGTGCACTCGTGTGCAAAACATGTTGTCTACATACGAGAATGGATTACACTGTGACTCCACCTACCTTTTTCTTGTGCGTTTGTGACTTCGTTAGGACATCCTCTAACCACTTCCACTGCCCACCCGGATCTTCGTTCCGACTATTGGCTGTCTTTTTGTTGGCCGTGTAGTACAAATTTGTATTTAGAAGGACTAGCCTCAAGTTGTTCTCTTTCCTCTCGATGATGTAGTAACCTCCTGCAATGAGGATAAAATCTTCATGAATACATGCACTGCTTACAATTCAAGCACATAAATATTTCTTGAAAATTTGGCAACGTTTCACGTAATCATATTTATGCGTACATCCAATATACTGGGTGATTTTTTTAACCTGAATCATTTGAATATCTTGAAAAAAAATCATCCTACAAAAAAATGTTTCAAATAAAAATTGATAGTTTGGAGGGGAAGTTTAGTGGTGCAACAAAAGAACACCCCCTCCCCCTCTTGTAGGTGGGGCGGGGGCAACTTTGAAATTTCAAATAGAAACCCCTATTTTATATTACAGATTCGGATTTTACGGAAAAAAATACATAAGGTTTGTCTGAAACATTTTTTTCGATTCGTGATAGATGGCGCTATAATCGACAAATTTTCATTTCTTGAATGTTTACACTTTAAAACCAATGTATTTCATTTCGCAATTCATTTAAAGTCAAAAAATAAAACATTCTCGTGCATGAACTTTGTACTAATTCTTGACAAATCTTTTGAGATTTCATTAAGCTGGTAATTCGCCTATTTACAGCATTTAAAAGTTAGTTTCGATATTTGTTTAATTTTTTTTATTGTTGTGTCAAAGATGCTTAACAAAGCTACAAATGAAAAAAATATATAAAAAAATAAAACAATGTCAAGAAACAGTTCCTTTTTAGACTTTTCCTGTTAAATCATTGTTTGTTTTTCATTGTTTTTTAGATCACAAGAATGGTCCGAGCGATTAATTTGACTAAGCTGTTGATACTTTTTAATATCAATGGATGTATTAACTGTAGAAGAGAGAATTGAAATGGTTCTCGTGTATGGAGAATCTGGAAGGAATCTCTGTCAAGCTGTCGTTGTTTATACTCAGCGTGTTTCAGACAGGGTGCGTTCTTTCGCTTCGTTTCAACGTACAGTCAATCAATTTACTACTGAAGGAAGTGTTAAACCTAAACAATGGACCCGTCGAAGAACAGTTACTGGAGAAGAAAATGAAATTAATGTGTTAGCTGCTGTGGCCCATGATCCTCATGTCAGCTCATGAAAATTTGTCGATTATAGCGCCATCTATCACGAATCGAAAAAAATGTTTCAGACAAAACTTAGGCATTTTTTTCCGTAAAATCCGAATCTGTAATAAAAAATAGGGGTTTCTATTTGAAACTTCAAAGTTGCCTCCCGCCCCACCTACAAGAGGGGGAGGGGGTGTTCTTTTGTTGCACCACTAAACTTCCCCCTCCAAACTATCAACTTTTTATTTGAAACATTTTTTTGTAGGATGATTTTTTTTTCAAGATATTCAAATGATTCAGGTTAAAAAAATCACCCAGTATATATAGTCCCAATCCCACCACTGACTCACTGACATAAATGCTCTCCATGAAGGAAGCCCCGGAGGCGAAAAACGCCCGATTACGACCCCCCATGAAATCGTCCCAAAAGTCCTAGAAAATTAAAAAATCGCTCAATCGGCCCTTCCTTAAGGGTGAAAATGTCCTTTTCTCACGTCCTTAGCAACCGTTGCCACGGACATTTTTTGCAGCACACATTGTTTCCTTCAATTCTTAATTGTCGAGATACATTATATTTCTCACAGATCAATAGCACACAGATGAATGAACTCATGGTTTCGAAAAGGTGCTTGAAACAAGGGTGACATCTACATAATAAGGAGTTTCAGCCCAGATACAATTACGTATATATTGTTATACTCAATGCGTAAATATCTACATCGTGGTTGTTTTAACTAAATGTTGAGGGGGTATAATGACATGCAATTCCTTAGAGCTTGCCGTGCCTGTTGTTGTCCATGGAAACGGACGTTGCTAAGGAACTTAAAGAAAGTTTATTTTCTACTAATGTAAGTGAATTATGCTAGACTTTTCGTTTTTCAAAATACGAGCGTCAGAATTTATTACAGAGGCAAGGTAGGAATTTGGGGGGAATGACGGAACACAGTTATTATCCAATTACGTTCAAAAATGTGAAAATTACAAAAGACGTAAATATTGCATTTTCAATTTAGTGTCGCTATTGAATTCGTTTATGCAAACACATCCAACTAATTATCTTGAAACGGTTATTACTTACTCCGTTTATTATTAAGAAAATATACAATAATATTTTGAATATTTGTACCTTATTAGAGCCCATACACACACACAAAGTTACTTTCTAAACTTTTCAAATTAGCGAACATATACACATGTTCCCCATCATCCAATACAACATGCAGACATTTTCAAAGTCATTAAGATCATTGTGAAACCCCATCTATAACATGATTGCGCCCACAACGTGGCCGAAGGTCACTCATGCGAGCGTACAAGACGTGGCCAAAGACCACGTCGAAAGTATGCGAGTCACAATATGGAAATGAAACAATGGAACAAGCCAAAAACAAAAATGTAATTGTCACACAATTTATAATTAACAATAAGTACGGTGCCAGGCACCTCTGTATTGTAACAACGCCCTTTGACTTTTAATGGGATCAGTACAACCCAGAAGTTGTACTAACTTGCGAGTAAAGGTCTTAAGGTTGTTAGGTTCCTTTCCTTAATCGGACATCTCACATTTTTTCATAGGCAACGAGCAATTGAACCTTAATTTACACGATCTCCTATGCGTGTAGGAAAACATACCGGTTTTACTTTCACAAAGAAGTTTCAAAATTAAGCAATTCATATACATTTCCAATATTTTCCTTCATTCATTTTGAAAACTAAACACAAGTGTACACAGTATTAAGTTTGATCAACGATAATAACTTTAAAACACTGAAAAATTATTGAACACGGAAGTTGCAAATTATTACATCCATATCCTTGTCGTGTACAAACAACAATCGCGATTATCTCATTTTTTAAGAGTTCAACATAAAGGTTACTACTTAAGCACGCGATATTATAATTCCGTCATAGTTGAAACTCTACTATTTACTTGCGAGGGCGTTACATGCGTTGACAAAAGTTTACATACAGAATAATTCCTGTAAATATTTGTAACACATACATTTATTCTTCTGTGAATGGAAAAGTTTTGTAAAGCCTTTTTAGCGACATGTTAATATATACAGGGTGATTCAGAAAAGCTGGTCCGACAGAAAGTTGTAGATACGAGAATTTCAGTATAAAGCTCTAAATTGTCAACGTAGCATGCACGTTGAGGCTGTACACCGCACTGGTACGAGGCTCAACTGTAACCGAAAAGATCAGGTTGCCACATGCTTTTTTGACTGTATATAATACGCATGGTCACCGACCTCCGTTAGCGCAGCGCGTTAGGACGCCAAGTGTCCTGGGTTTGAATTTTAGCCTTGGTATGGATGTTCTTTTATCGATTACATAATATCATCACTAATCTTCACGATTAGCCAAAAGTGGCAGAAAAGCGAAGTAAAACACACTTGGTCTCCTCAGAACCCGCTAAGACATTTTTTTAAAATTTGCCTATGGATAAATGTTCCTAATTAACAATAACTTTCGCGTTTAAATAATTGGACAATGTCTCCGTGACATACCAAATAAAATACATCCAGTAGATGGCTCTCATGCAATTTTTCCTACTGTTGGCCATAATGGATGGGCATATTAATTTGTCATTCTTTATACCAACTTATATCTACAGGTACATTGGGATCCATGATTATTATCGTGCAAATTGTCCATGATTATTTTCATTAATTTTTCTCTTACATCCTATGTATTCTTAAGCGATGGATTTTTATGTATGCTGGTGCAGAAGTTGTCAACAGCTTGTTTTGAGTTTTCTTTTAATTCTTGAAGCTCTTATTGGGTGAAATAAAGTGCACGTACGTGGTGGTGGACAATTTGCAAGGTAATACTCATGGATCCCACTGTACCTGTAGATATAAGTTGGTATAAAGAATGACAAATTAATATGCCCATCCAGTATGGCCAACAGTAGGAAATGTTGCATGAGAGCCATCTACTGGATATTTTAAATTATTGATACAGCTCGCGGCACCTACTACTGTATTCCATCTATTGAGCACCTTACATACATGCGCGTGTGTGTTTATATATATACATACGCAAGTATGTATTAGAAACCACATGAATTTGTGACTTAATGGTGATACTTCGTGGGAAATACCACACGCTATTCCAATACCGTACTGTTCTGGATAAATAACCAATTGATGACGGTATAAACAATAGTCATTGCGTGACCGTGTAACACCTCTAGCCCCCTAAATAGTTAAACACGCGCAAATGACAATCCGCCTCGAACAATGATATGAATAGCACAATAGCAGAAAAAGACAAGAGGACGTCATGCAATGGTACCAAGATAGTGATCGATTGCTTGACTGATATAGCACATTTACTTCGCTTTTCAGCCACTTTTGGCTAATCGCGAAGATGAAGATGAATAATGGTGAGTAGGGCTAGGATTTTTATGACCTAAAATCACCAAAATATGCCAAATAAAATATGCTCTAATGACCTACAATATTACAAAATATGCACTATAGTTTGAAAAAACAGGCCCTTATAACTGGACTGTTTCGAACGTCAATATCTAATATATGCTGAAATATTTTCACATACGAACTATTTTTAGTTCATTTTATGGCCACTGAGTTGCAATGCAAATCTGTAAATTTTCGAATAAAAATAAAAGATTTTGCTGCAGTAAAAATGAAAAACCTCGAGGGAACATGAAGTTAGAACGAATCCACTCCGAAAACAGACTGTATATGCAGAATATGAGCGAAAATTCATCAAAATATGCTCTATCACGTATAAATGGCCAAAACATGCCCTTAAAAAGCACTTCAATTAGTTTCTTCACAATATGAATTCTCTATATTTTTAGGGAACACATCATCCTTGCCAAAAAAATATGTTAAGTCATGAAAATGATAACCCTAATGATGAGATTAGATGGATGAAAGGACAATCACAATCATACATGACAACACAACACAAGCCCAACATAGGATTATGGATTATACTGGGCGTAATTCGAGACGCCAGAGCAGGCCCGTGCCCAGAATTGTTTGAGGGAGGGGCCAGATCCTAAAACGTGTTTATATATATATATCTATAATTTAATATAAAGAGATTTAAAAATAGTTAAAATGTCTTTATTAAGTGCCGGACCTTATTTAATTCTTGCAGAGTGTTTTAGCTCATCGTGCTACGACGCCAGGGGTCCCGAGTTCGAATCCCGGCCTAGGCATGGGTGCTTGCGAGTGTCCATTCATCAATTTCATCATATCATCACTCATCCTCATCTTCGCAAATTAGCCAAAAATAATATTAATAATGATCAATAATATTTCATACTTACTTTGCATTCGTGTTTATATTTATTTTGTATATGTTTCTATACCAAGAATTTTTTTAAAAAAGGGAAGAGCGTAGGTCTGAAAATGTGGAACAATGAGAATATCAGAAATACTGCTGTTTATTTTTGCGTTGCTTTTCTGCCAAGTTTGTCTAACCGCGACGGTTAGGATGAGCGATGGTATGATGAAATTGATGAATGAATACGCTCACAAGGATCACCTATATCGATCCCTCCACCATCCCTTCCAAACCCTCATCCCAACAATCACTCACACAGTCACTTATAGACAAGGTCTGTCACAGGACGTACAACTTAGTGCTTACTGTTTACATTCAATTCTCACAAGTATTCGAATAGTTCTGTGTTCCTTAAATTAACATTGTTTTCAAATTTCATTTAATTTTCTTGCATCAGCAGCATGGTAATTCTATGTTTTGGAAATAATGCTTCAATGGTTATAAAACAAAAACCATTTCAATTCCAATATTTCAGACTGCAGACTTCTGGAGCCTGCCTCTATACACAATAAGCACATTCATTTCTGCAAGTACAAATATGATTTTTATTTACAAATTTGATAAATTGTCGATTCATTCTTAGCTTTTTATAGCTTCACGTTTAAATATTTCGTAAGTCGAGGAGGGGAACGTGGCCCCCATGGCTCCTTCCCTGGGTACGGGACTGCGCCAGAGACTCTCTAGTCTGCAAAATATAGTACAGGATATATAAGTTATGATTTGTAATTAGTCCTTCATAGACTTCAAAGTAAATTTCACAAGAAGTATATTAGGACCAAAAAAAGTGGTAACTTAATGTAAACACCACAATTTTCGCACTTTAAATGTGAATTTTATGTAATTTAATTTACTATTTCGTATTGGGGAATATATTTCAAAACTGTACGAAGAAGGTTTCATTAGAATATACAACTTCTATCGTAATATACGGGTAACGCAACGTTATGCTAGTGTGTCCGCGATGTGGTATATCAACTTGAAATAACATACGTTGTATATTCACATTCACTGCCAAGGGTTACATGTGCTACATTTTCCAAAAGTTCCAATAATATTCTGTTATTCTTTTAAGAGAAAGCATCATTTTCCCAAATCTTCAGCAGTTACAAGCATCTAAGATTGCGAAGTGGTATACCGTGTTTGGGCTGTCACCATTTTTAAAGATGCGATTTTAAGGATCGTGTGAGACACCTTTTGCTGCCTTCGTTTCGAGTCGGAGGTGGGTAGGGAAGTGGGGACCAACTTCACCACCGTGTGAGACTGGCTTTAGACAATGGCTTGTATCTCAACTCTGTCTCGGGAATATGTGGAGTAAGGCTGCGCATAAGAGTAGGGCATGGGAGAAAGCGAGTGGGCTGAGCAAAGCAGTGCGCGCTGCCGCAAACGGCTGGTAGCTGCAGCCGCGTTTTCTCCTCCATGCAATCACTTCTCACGCGTTGAGTACTCGGACTTGTTTTCGTTCGCCTGCTCCAGAGATTCCAGGGACAAAGTGTAGTGCCGCACATACTCGACTGTTTGTGGAGGTGATGTAGTCAGCACCACGATCCGGCCGCCTTGACGATTTCAGAAAATTGATATCGCGTCAAGAAAATATCGTCACAGACAATACGATACGGCATTTTTTTTCCGTAACGTGCTGCCAACTACGGAAAAGAGGCAGAACTATTTGAACGTGGCATGTTTAGTATGCAGCAGTGAGAGAACAAAAGTTACTGTGTGCACGCTAGCGATTGTGTTGAGGAAAATAAGTGTTTTACTGTTTCCAAAAGTTTAGGAGTGCTGTATTCATTACCACAGCACCACAGAAAGGTAGGTGTTTCATTTTACCTTAATCTAATACATCAAGATAGAGGAAGTAAAGTATAGATAAATGTATTTGATTGGTCGTTTCTCTTAACACGTCAAGCTCAATGACGACGCCATAGTGCTTATAGAATAGATCCGAATATCGTCCCCCTATGTGTGCTAAATACCGTCCCCGGGACGATATTAGGCTCCCAGTTAGATTGCGCGTCCATCGTTTCAGATGCCTCCTGGTCCTACAAATCGAAGAAAACAGTGGGATAAAGAAGCTATTGTTCAAGTCGTGGAAGCAGTTCGCAAGAAAGAAATGGGCCTGAAAAAAAAACAACAGAAAGAACATCAAATATCCAAGTTCGTCATCGGAAGATGAGGAAGAACCTGAACTTGTAAGCACAGATGATGACGATAGCGATAACGATTATCCAGACGGAGACGAGGATTATGAAGACGGTGAAGAAGATGCCGTGTCCTTGTATTGTGATGGTTTATTTTCTGCCGACAGCAATGTTGCAAAACGATGACGGTGCTGGAGGACAGAAGCCACCTATTCACTTCACCTGTTCAGTTACCTTTAGTGCCTAGATAAAGGTTTAAGTTGTTTTTCAGTCCAACGTGCATCGGCTTACGTTTTTCTCATTATGGTTTTAGGGGACGATATTAAGCAACCCATTCCTTACTTTCGTGCATTTGAGCAATTTTAAGAAACGTTTTCGCAGGTATTTTGTATATTATTTACATACAGCCCACATATATAAGAAATATATATAATATTCTACTGAATCGTGTTGTTTTCCATTTTTGCACTTAGCTTTTTCAACTGAAATTTTGGGGTTTTAAAAAGCGACGATATTCGGGCATTTTCCCTTACATATCGCCAAATATCGTGACGATATGTCGCAGCCACGATATATATTGTCAAATATCGTGACGATATATCACCGACACGATATATATCGCCAAATATCGTGACGATATGTTGCCGCCACGATATATATCGCCAAATATCGTGACGATATATCGTCAACACGATATATATTGCCAAATATCGTGACGATATATCGCCGCCACGATATATATTGCCAAATATCGTGACGATATGTCGCCGACACGATATATATCGCCACATATCGTGACGATAAGTCGTCAACACGATATATATTGCCAAATATCGTGACGATATATCGCCGCCACGATATATATTGCCAAATATCGTGACGATATGTCGCCGCCACGATATATATTGCCAAATATCGTGACGATCTGTCGCCGCCACGATATATATCGCCACATATCGTGACGATATATCGCCGACACGATATATATCGCCAAATATCGTGACGATATGTTGCCGCCACGATATATATCGCCAAATATCGTGACGATATATCGTCAACACGATATATATTGCCAAATATCGTGACGATATATCGCCGCCACGATATATATTGCCAAATATCGTGACGATATGTCGCCGACACGATATATATCGCCACATATCGTGACGATAAGTCGTCAACACGATATATATTGCCAAATATCGTGACGATATATCGCCGCCACGATATATATTGCCAAATATCGTGACGATATGTCGCCGCCACGATATATATTGCCAAATATCGTGACGATCTGTCGCCGCCACGATATATATCGCCACATATCGTGACGATATATCGCCGAAACGATATATATCGTCAAATATCGTGACGATATGTCGCCGCCACGATATATATCGCCAAATATCGTGACGATATGTCGCCGCCACGATATATATTGCCAAATATCGTGACGATATGTCGCCGCCACGATATATATCGCCAAATATCGTGACGATATGTCGCCGACACGATATATATCGCCACATATCGTGACGATATGTCGCCGACACGATATATATCGTCAAATATCGTGACGATATGTCGCCGCCACGATATATATCGCCAAATATCGTGACGATATGTCGCCGCCACGAAATATATCGCCAAATATCGTGACGATATGTCGCCGACACGATATATATCGCCAAATATCGTGACGATATGTCGCCGCCACGATATATATCGCCACATATCGTGACGATATGTCGCCGACACGATATATATCGTCAAATATCGTGACGATATGTCGCCGACACGATATATATCGCCAAATATCGTGACGATATGTCACCGCCACGATATATATCGCCAAATATCGTGACGATATGTCTCCGACACGATATATATCGCCAAATATCGTGACGATATGTCGCCGACACGATATATATCGCCAAATATCGTGACGATATGTCGCCGACACGATATATATCGCCAAATATCGTGACGATATGTCGCCGACACGATATATATTGCCAAATATCGTGACGATATATACCGCTAAAATATCATGACGATATTTCGTCTAGTTCAGCGGTTCTTGATCTTTTTTTATCATTGTACTCTTTAGTCGTTAACTAAACGTGTAATGTAACCCCAACATAGTTTTTTTCGAGTAGTGGGTTTTGGGATTTCTTTTTTTTTGGCTGTCTGATTGGTGGAGAGTTTTTGATCTGTTGGAGGCGTGTATCTGCAATAGAGCAGAATGGCATTCGGGCTGTATGTGGAAACATGATAAACCAATAAATATTAGAATCCTACGTTCAATATTCCATTGGGTGTTCCTACGTTCGCAATCTTTATGATTAGTTACAAAAATAAAGATGTGAAACACATGTATGCTAAGAAGTATGTAAAGAACTTCAATGTTCATATATTTTTTCCAGAATTATTGAAAAAAGTAAAGAACAAAAAAAGGTTTGTAAACAAACTGCCAATCACAATTTTCGAGTTCTTATTGTAAACCCTCAGAGTTTCAAATGAGAAGAATGTGCCTGCGTAGTCTGACACAGTTTCTGGATGTCGGGTTGTGCACTTGAAGCTTTCAAGTGGAGATACGTCTCCAAAGTTAGTCTATTTCTGTAGTTGTTTCTTTAGGTGCACCATGGACGGAAAACTACTCTCCCAACTGATTCTACCCCCTTCAAGTAGTTCATGTACCCCTGGGGTTACGCGTACCACAGATTCAGAACCACTGGTCTAGTTTTTTCAATACTAGTCCTCTAAGACTAGCCCTGAGGATCCTCATTTGAGTATGGGTGAACCTTAAAGCACAAACTGCCCCTATGGGTCTATAAATCTTAGCACGAAGACACAAACATGCATTTAGAACAATGCCAGTATTCGCAATATTTTAATGCACCTTTAAGTTCGCTGCTGCACTTCCTCTAATTATCACCAAACATTCTGATCGCACCTCGTATATTATTAACGCACCTAACAGCTTGTTATTTCCGTTGAGCACTAAAGCCTCGTGCAAAACCACACAATAACTTCTGACGCCTCCAGAGGAACTTGACAATGAAATCTACTCATGGCAGAGCGGACCATTTAGCTTGCAAGGTATGCCCTTGTATCCCCAGAGTGGCTGCAAATATGGAGGCCGTGAATTCGATATCCTTGTACGGCCATTTGCATTAATACGTCCAGAACCCTCAAGTGTAGCAGCGCCAACTGCGCCCTGATTTATTTGACAGTACTTAATCCGTTACTATTCACCAGATTAGTGAGGGCACGAACTAGGTACATTAACGGATCCTATATTGAAACCACTATATGATACATTACGCCATAATCAGACAGAGATTTGCATCGCGACTCCATAGGGGGAGTGGACGTGCATTCTCGCACGAGCGAGTGTAATATGGTGCAATTAAATGTTATTTTTCTTAGTCAAATATGAGACTTTTAGGCCATATTATTGGCCGGTATCCTAGGTAACTTTGCTTCTTATATCAGTGACTTCATGCTACGAGCCTCCATGATGGCGTAGTGGTAACGTCATGGCCTTGTACTTAAGGTGTTCCAGGTTAGACCCCCAGTGGAGAAACACTGCACAGAGGTCAGGATTCCATAGATCCAGTCACGATTAATCTATTTGAGAATAGAGCGGACTTAAAAGTAGTGTCGTATCCATGATTTTAGAAAGGAGGGGGTTACGTATATTTTTTTAGTAGTCAGCCCTCATTTTGACATCTTTTCCTGCTTTTGACTTTCTATTTTTTATACTGGGTCAAAGGAGGGGGGGTTATGATCCCCATCAACACCCCCTTTTTGGCAGCCATTGCTTAAAAAAATCTCTGATATAGTTAAAGTGATAAAAAATGCCTTCGTTGTTAGGTTAGGTTTGGTAGGTTTTTCGGGACTTGACCAAAACTAAAAGTACAAAAAAAGGTAGTGCTCCCCTGTGCTTTGCAGCACGCCGTTATGGCATATAGGGGTGTTGAGTTAGGGCGCCAGACTTTCTTGATCACGGCCAAAGGTGGGGGTGATGTGATCCCCACCACGCCCCTGGCCCTCAGAGTTTTCTCCCGTTACACACTTTATACGACGCTGGATGGGCGCCGAAACAGCTTGAAATCCCGTATTATTGATGCTAAAATAACTAAACCTAACAGGGAAGGCATTTCAGCTGACGTCAGAAAGCAAAGGGCGGGGATGTTGTTTGAGGCTTGTGTGATAAGTAAGATCCATAAGTTGGGCTTGATTCTTTTCGGTCTAAGCCCAGCTGACCACGCCAAGGAGAGCGAGAGAATATAGACTACCATTAAAAAAAAAAAACATAAGAATATTTATATGGCTGAAACGCAGTTTGCGTATTTGAAGGTATTTGGATATCGGATACTGCAATTGTATTCCTTATCCTCTCTCTGTGTCCGGCTCCTTTGCATCTACCTCTCTGTGCAAGCTCTCAGTCTTCACATCTCAAGTTTGCAGAGTGCTGCCATCTGGTGTGCCAAAGCTCAAAGTTAATTCCCGCAGAGGAGACCGGAAGATTTCAAAGTGTTTCCGTGTGGGTATGTGAACCACCCAGTCAGAATACCGGTCCGCCGTCTCCCACAAAAGCCAAAATCCTGGGTTGCTTACACCTCACTAATCTTGCCTTTCTGTTCGTAGTAATGAAAGGCTCTTTGGGGTTGAATGCTCCCACACACACACACACAGACCCAGAGAGAGAGAGAGAGAGAAGGACGTTTGTGCGCGCGCACCCACACACCCAGAAGGATGCTGGATAATAGTCAATTGAGAAGGCGCATCCTAGCCTTTAGGCACAAGTGTTACGTACGTGCTCAGAGATATTGGAAACCGGGGCATTCCGGCATCAGATGTGAAGCATCAGATGGCCTTTGCTCTCAATAGGGGGGAAAAGCTGGGGAAGAGTCCTTTATGTGATATTAAATATAAAATACGTCTTCTACGTTCGTTCATATTTGACTTACGCTGGGACTCGTTGGTGCCCTATTAACGGATATCTTATTGCATCTTGGGAAATGTTTGGGAAAACCAAGAGGATGTTTCCATATCAACAGAGATGTTATAGTCATGAATGATGCTCCACAGCATCTCGAAATTTAAGATAACGGAGACAAACTGCTTACATTTTTTCAATATTTTCAACAGCTTTTGGAAGGACGATAAGATTTGAGTCAACCTCACTTCTACGTAGTACGCTGGCGTCTGGTCCCACATCAATGGTACGTGTGTGTTTGTCGCTTCATCGACTTAATCTTTTCAGCATGCATCCTCATCTTCGCAATAATCCAAAAGAGGAAGAAACGCGAACTAAAATGAAACGCATCTAATCAAATTCAAGAATTGAGTTTTACTTTTACTTTGAATGTTTAAGCCCACTTTATGCACACATAGGCTAGTCAAGACTGGACCGATAGTTTAAAGTGAGATCCGAAACACTGTTTCCACCGGTTATCGAACCTGAGACCCTTGGATTACAAGGCGACGACGTTACGACTACACAGACGATTTTGTTTATTTCACTTCGCTTTTCTGCCACATTTGGCTAATCGCGAAGATGATGAAATTGATGAAGGAATTCACAAAGAACACTCATGCTTAGTGAGAACCCGGACTACTGGTGCTAACCACTCCGCCCTTGGCACTACGCCATCTGGAAGGGGCCCTCCGACGATAAGAATGAATCATGGAGTAGGGGAGAGTTTCCTTAATTGGACCAGTTGGTACTATTTTGCTTCTGCATCAAAAACAAGACACAAGAAAAGAACGAAATTGTAGTTATTAGAAGCAGAAACTATTAGCTTTCACTACATATATCTATTTCAACAAAAATGCAGAAACCAATATAATAGAGTACATAAACGAAAGTAGTGACATCGGTCCATTTTACGCGACTGGTTTCCTAACTTGGACCACAGGTTGCTTAGGTTGGACCGCTCATGAAAGGCATGTACGGGCATTTATGTCTACGGTATCTAGACACCTTCAGCACTCGCTTCACACACCATTGTGGAATTTACTCCACGTTCGCCGCTTGTAACAGCACCTACCTGTGATTTTCGTTCCTTTCCTACAAATCTTTGTGGACGTTTCTGGACTGTGGTGAAACCTGACTCATCCACGTTGAATATTCGGTCAGCTGTAAAACGAAACAAACCGTACCTTCCACTACACTCGTTCAAGCCATAGTTCCCATTATTGTATGCTGCTATAGCCATTTGCAATTCCATTTCTGTCCACAGACCATACTTTACCCGGTCCAATTTGGGAAACACGTGGTGGTCCAACTTAGGCAATTAAACCCCGTTAATAAAAATATGACGCTACACGAACATACGCAACTAAACTATAGTTTCACCACATGTAGTTGGTAGTTAAGGAATACCACTTTTATAATATACTACAGGACATTTGATTACTTACCCCTAGTCTACACAAGAGCTTAAGATCCGAAGCACAATCAATAATTGCAACACGAACAATGGAAACACAATAACAGCACTCCTACTTCGTCGAAAGTCCATTCAGTTATTTGTACATGGCACTGATGCCAACCAGTAGTGCCAACTCACCTGTTTCAAATACTCGTCTATAGACAAAAACAAAGGTGGTCCAACTTAGGCAACGGTCCAATTTCGGAAACTCTCTCCAATATGAACTCAAGGACTCGAACCTTGAACATTCAGTGGAGCGAGTGTCAGTGTATGTATCACCGCGTCTGGCCACATACATTTTCAAAATGCACCGTCACACGTGAAAGAGGAGCTTCAAAATGTTATTTGAAACGTTTGTGCATCACAGATCAGCTCATACTTACAGTTGCAACTACATCGGAAATGGAACAGTGGAGAGGATATCTCTACATCATCAAATGGAGATAATCCCACTGTTTTCCTTTTCACTTTCACTCTCTCTCACACTGTTTTATCTTTCTCTCTCCTTCTCTCTCTTGAACGACAAGAGACTTCATAGCACTTAACGCAGCTTTGTTTTGTCACTGCGTAGGTAAAATGGAGTGGGAACATTATACTCACCACTTCATCGAGAATAGACCGCGCAGAGCAAACCATTGTCCAGGCTTTTAGCCGAAAGAGTTCCTGCCTAAAGTTACCTCTTTGTTTCCCACCCCCTTTGCGTCCACCATTCAGCAATAACGAACGAATAAGCCACCTCCGAGAGCATTGTTGTCCCACTGTATCCGGCTTCCACCTGCATAACAATGAAAACCAATTTATGGCACGAGAGACAAGGGGGAGGGGAAAATAATAATTTCCAAGGGGAGAATTTCTTGGCCGGGGGGAGGGGGATGTAAGAGAAAAAAAAATCGCGCGAAAAGGAAACAGATGACAATCGCATCCGCCCGAGGCGGGCCTCTTAAGTTTGCAGACGGAGTTGTTGCAGCATCCTCGAGGAGATTCGAAAGTTTATCTTGCTGCAAGGGATGAGTCGAGATGAGGGAGAAGGGGTTGGATGATTCGGTTTGAGATCTCTGTCTGAGGAGGCGTGTTTTCAAACGCAGCAGCTTGCTACTTTCCCACGGCGAGAAGTTTGATGCAGTTAATCTGTGCACGTTTTCCTTTTAATTACTAGTGTACCGACAGTAAATTTGCGTAAACATCTTTGGTAATTCTTCGAATAGAAATTATGTGTCTCTAATACGTGTGTCACGTATACCGGATGGTCATAATTAAAGTGTGTACACAGGAGTGTACCTATATACACAAAAAACCTACACGGTATATTATAAAGGGTGTTTCATAAAGTGCGCAGGTTTTAAATCGTTTGTAATTTTTTTTTGTTTGAAGGTTGGCAACACTGTTTTTATCATTTTCGTTGTAATCGTTCCGATTATTAATTGAGCAATTGTTTTTTTCTTCAGATGTTCAGTTGAGTTGCCAAGGAGCAGTTCACTATCGAGGAAAGCGTCGTTATTTTGAAAACACATTACAAAACCGGGGAGTGGCCTGCGCTGGATGAACTGGAAACCGTGAATATGTGATTTCCCGTACTTTACTACTGTTTTCGGGGTGCCAGGAATAAATATCCGTTAAGCAAATAAAGCATAGCTACCGCATAGTCAGCAGTTTGCGAACTGTTTCTGCATAGCACTTTCAGTTTCTGTAATATAACGACGGGTTGCTACATAGTGAACAGCTCCATGGAAACTAAAAAAATGCTCAATTAATAATCGGAATAAGAGATAAGGAAAATTATAAGAACAGTGTTGCCAACCTTCAAACTTTTTTTTGTGAATCTGTAACTTTACACTTTCAATATCTGTCAATACCTTTATGTACCTTGATCTCTTACAATCATCACAGACAGACATTATTTTAATTGCCTTTCAACACACGTTAAATAACTATCGACAAGAAGAGAAATGTCATCTCTACTGCTATGTCTCTCTACCCATTTTCTGCGGTACCTCCCCCGATAGCGTAGTGGTAACGCTTGCAAACAAGGGGTTTCGGATTCGATTCCTGGGAAGTTGCATTGCACACTGTTAAGATCTCACCTTAAACTGATAGTCTGATCCAAATTAGCCTATTTGAGTTTGAAGTAGTCTTGAAACAAGCTTTAAATTAAACTTATTATTTGCCACTTTTGACTTCCCCTGCAGTGTATCTTGAAATATACACTCACTCATAAGTAGACGTCGTATTTTAGGTTTTTAATCTATTTTTTCCTTTACAGGTATGTAAGAAATAATAAGTTATGTCAGCGTTTAGTTAAAAACGTAACGACTGATGAAGTTTTATAGTGCCTAAAATAGCCTATTTTGCTTGTTAGAGCCTATTTTAGGTTTATGCGCTTAATTCAAGCCTTTTCTAGGTCTTTATATATTTTTAAAGGTTTTACAGGGTTGTTTTGTCACACAGAGGCATTTGGTTTCTATGGTCATGAAAAAATTCAATGACGAATGTGTTTGGAACGTACTCTCTGTCGATTTCCCTTCCTCCAAGTCCATGGTGATTTTTCAAAGCTCTAAACAAAGCAAACTGTCTGGTGCCACTGCTACCTGTACAGTCCAAAGTGGTCTGATCTGTGTGGTCTTGCTCACTTTCGCGTCACTTCGGTGCTTTGTGGCATTCACGCCTTGCAAACTAACATTTCAGCATTAAAGTTTGCACCACTGACTGTGCTTACTTTCATCACATGAGATGATCCTCGCAGACAATATTGCGGAGTTTGACTGTGGATAACATGAAAAGAGATTGTTGCCTAACTATACGGCGAAGAGTGGATTTTAATAGCAAATTTCCAATGGCAAGTTCAACCATCGCCGTAGGATTAGGCAACACATATAACGTTATGCAAGATAGTGCGTATTTCAGGATATATATGTATATTATGTATGTCCCATTTGAATTACCGGTGACTATACCAAATAAGTATTTTTCAGGAATTTAGAACAATTTTAAGTTTTTAAACCTATTTTAGGATTTTTAGAACCTATTTTATGGTTTTAGAACCTATTTTAGAATTTTTATAGCCTATTTTAGAATTTTTAGAACCTATTTTAGAATTTTTAGAGCCTATTTTAGAATTTTTAGAGCCTATTTTAGAATTTTCAGAGCCTATTTTAGGGTTTTTAGAGCCTATTTTAGGGTTTTTAGAGCCTATTTTAGAATTTTTAGAGCCTATTTTAGGAACCTAAAAGCACATTTTTAGACCCTAAAACTCCGAGGTCTACTCTTAATATACACTGCATGTTAAATATGATATATGAGGCAACACATCCCTAATCACCCAACCACTTTCTAAGTCTGTAAGTCGTATGTTAAAATTTATCAAAGGCTTTTCCAAAGTCGAACAAAAGAAAGTACACGCCCTCCTCAAAGATGGTTTTGCATCAATAGTGAATTTTGTATGGGTCTGGAATTTCTTGTGACATACACAAGTATAGATGTCTCTCATTGATTTGGCTGCCAATGAGTGCCAAAATTAATTTCGTCTTGATTTCATTTATAGAATTATCACTTCGGTGCCCAAGCACGTTCAGTATTTCACTCACGATTTCCCTAGCGGTTCTGGGTTTGAATCCAAATGTTCATATTGGTATCCCTTTGCGAGTGTCATTAATTTTATCTGCTCATGCTAATCTTCACAATTGTTATCGGATTAAAAATTATAGATACTTGACTTTCGACTTCAATTAAAAATTAACCAGTAGACTTATATAAAAACGAGTTACATCAAAAGTTAGCTTATTCTAGTCTGAGATAATCTATTCCAGCCAATTTTTTTTCTAGTAGACCTTATATTTTTTTATCGTCATGAGAACAAAAAGGGCCTTTTTTTTAGTTTTGCAAACTATTGCTATTTTTGAAATTCTGTAAATCAAAAACGGTTTGTCCGATCGTTATGAAATTTTAGTAGGGTGCAAGCAGAAAGGTTTTAAACAATTATTAATTTTCAGGTGTTTTAAAAATTTCTAAAAAACATGTTATTTTCAATTTTTCCAACAACTTGGTATTGGGTAGTCCTGACTGACGACTTATTTCCTGCTACTCTGTTACGGAGCATAGGACCTCAACGAAGCATCGCCAATGGACTCTGTCTTCAGCCATCTTCCTTATCTCGTTCCAGGTCTTTCCTGCTTCCCATATTTCTTGATGTATTGTCCTTCTCCAACTCATTCTTGGCCTTCCTCTCCTACGTTGTCCTTGTGGATTCCAGCTCAATGCTTGTCTCTCTATTGCCGATGGATCTTTCCTCAATGTGTGGCCAAACCACTTCCACTTTCTTCTTTTGATCTGTATTGACACCGGTTCCTCTTGTGTACGTTTCCACAGATCTTCATTTGAGATAATGTCTGGCCAATATATTCCCAGAAGTTTCCTTAGGCATCTGTTTATGAATGTCTGTAGGTGTTTAGTAATTTTCTTTGTTACTTTCCAAGTTTCACATCCATAAAGGACGACTGACTTCACATTAGTTCTAAAAATTCGCAGCTTAGTTCTTATTGAAATTTCTCTGGCTTTCCAAACTTTATATAGCTGAATAAATGCCACATTTTGCTTTCCTAATTATTGATCTAACATCATCTTCTGTTCCCCCTGTATTTTCCACCAAACTATCCAGATATGTAAACTCCTTAACCTCTTCAGTATTTTCCTCATTCAAGTGGAAATTTTCCATCTTTTTCATTTTCAATTTTGCCAAACAACTTTTTCTTGGTATTGGGTCGTCCTAGAAATACAATACTAGTCTTGTTTTAAAGCTCTTTGCATCTGATTTTAAAATGGATTATCATTGTCAATTCACATTCCGAAACTGATTTTATACAGAATTTTATTCAGCCGAGTAAAGCTGTTCGCGGAACGTCGCAACACCGTCTGATTGACATTTGTGAAAAACCTCCTTTTGTGTGTGTTGCTTGTAAATTAACGGGATTTTTGTAACAGCGTATTTTTTAAAAATAATACAGACCGTGTTCGTGTGGTCCAAGGCGTCAAGCTTTGGGCTCCGGCTACGAGAGGCGCGCAGGCCCGAGTCTCCTGGGGGAAGCGTAACAACATTCCTCCTGAGATTTCGGCTTGCATATGGGGACGGGTTACCATCCACGATCGTGACGAAAATTAAAACTTACAACAAGAACTGGGGGTTCGTCGTGCTGACCAAACGTCACCCCGAAACTGGTTGGTTGATCTCCCACGTCGACCTGTTGCGCCACGGGTTATCATTAATAGAAACCTTACTCCTACATCATCCTTAAAATGAAACTGTGAATCGCTTGGGTTTTGAAGTCCTCTTTAGCTAATAGGAACTGGAACTACAGTTTAAACATGTGCCTCCATCGGGTATCAAACCCGTAACCCCTTTATTACAACGCCACAGTGGAGACCCGGAAAGTATGGACTGTGTAGATGTAGTATGTTTTCATGTCATCACCACCAAGACTAACAAAATTTAGGAAATTAATTTCCATTATCCTAGAAAATTGTAGTCGTTGGAAATCAATTTATAAAATGTGGTCATCCACAGTTTTAATTCCATAAAATGATATTTCCGTCGTGATACCCTTAAAATAATACGCTCGCCGGAGAAAAAAAAAATTAAACGAGGCCATGCATTGTTTTTCGTGAAACCAATCCCTACACGGGGTAGATAATGACGCAGCATCAGGGAGACTAAATAATGACAACAAATTTGAAGTTTTGTCGCTACGTTCCGGCAAAACCTATTAACGTGGTGTAATTGGCAAGTTGAGTCCCCAAGGGTATCGACAATTAGTCGTTAACCCGATCCTCAAAAAAGCACTCAGACACGCCCATATAAACACATGATGACAGTCCGCCCCGTCCCTCGTCCTCTCCCGCTGACGCAGCATCCGACTGGACCATAAAAGATACACGCGTCTCATGCGCAATTTAAGCAAAAACGTATTGCTTGTCCCTTGCTACAAAGAGTTCCGTCTGCTGCACAGTGCATACGTAATCAAGGTTGATGACAAATATTCAGTGCCGTGATTTGATGGTGAATGATGGATTGGAGAGCATCGAGATAAATTCATAACGAAGCCATCGCTCGCTTTAAAAAAAATCGCACCGTGCATTAACATGAGTTCCAAAGGGTTCGCGTTGGGTAGATCGCAGGTTCAAGTCTAGTGTCTGGCTTGTGAATTTTGTTTCGTGCCGGGAGTCTCTGGAGCAAGCGACTGAAAACATGTCTCTGCGCAAGTAGTGACCAATAAACGTGTGAGAGGGGTAGTGAGTGCGTGGAGGGGAAAACGCGACTGCAGCTACAAGCTATTTACAGCAGCGCGCACTGCTTATCTGTAGATTGACGTATGACTATTCTCCAAAGATTTGAGATACCTAAGGAAATTTGATGAATGTATTTCAGCCTTTGAATTAAAGTTTTCTTCTGAATGCCGTTGAGTCATATTGTAGTTTTGGCCAGGCGTAGAGACTGTAAAGACATTTTGTTGTTTTATTTTCGTAAACTTATAAAAACCGAAGTTTCTGAACGCATCATTAGTAAAGATTGCTACACCTTTCTTAAATTTCAACTTGGCAACGAATGTCACTCCGAGGTGTTTAATTAAAGTCTTGCTGCGTAACCTAGAAGTGCGTAGAAGGGATGACAAATTAGCATTTTAAGTATAATAATAATGTTCACACATTTCTGGTTATACGTATATCTGCAATATTATGTAGGCATCTTAGCACTCTAACGGCGTGACGTTCAATTTTCTAGAACTGTGCTAAACTCATTTCAGTACACAACGTAGGGTGGGATTTCGGGCGGTCAAAACCTGTTTTGGACTTCATTTATATATTTAATTTACATAACTGTAGTGAAAATGTTTTGCATTTAACGTTCCTGTGTAACCAGTCACTTTTACAAATGGTACAGATATGCCGTTGCCATGACATCATAAAAGACATCCTAAAATTTTATATTGCATCTTGTCAGACAAGTAGGTAATAGTATATAATCAAGAGGCAATACACGATGTAAAATTGGTTTCCAGAATAGGGTATAAGTTGCAGGAATTTCAGCATGTTTTCAATACGTCTATAGCGGTGGCAAATTATTTCTGACTGCACCATCTTTGGCACAAATTAAATGTTATTGTATATGAAGCACAGGAAAGAGGATATTGTCCCTCTGCCAACCCTTTCCTTAAATTTTGTGATTGGATAGACTAAACGGGACCGATCAGGATCGAATCCGCCGCGAGCATGAAACTGGATATGACTTTTGGAAGCAGTGTCTGTATCTACATATCGTAGTATTTCTGCTCAAAAGAGCAGAAAGTAATTTTCTATCTTATCTATTTCCGTCGAAAAAGAACATCTTGCACAGAGTTTACTCCTCCCTGCTCCCTATTTCCTAGCGATATGATGTAAAGATTTCTTCCCAACAGATACAATCGTTTTCCTAGCAAGGAAAGGGAGAAAGATGCACAATTCCTTCTTCGGAAAATAATAAAAAATGAAATTTTTCCATTGTTTGAAGACAAACACAACATTTTCCTGATTTCTCCCTTTTTCTTATCTTCGAAACAGAGAGAGAGCCTGACTCTAAGGTCAATGAGAGAAAAAGCTTTGTGTAGATTCTCCCAACAAGTTTGGCAATCATCTGATCCCAGAACCCTTTGGGCTCCAGCTGTCCATGATGGCATCTCTCTTCCTCTTCTCCTTTCTACTCCAAGCCGTTCTCCAAGCTCTCGATTTTTCCAAACTCTCTCTCTCTCTCTCTCTCTCTCTCTCTCTCTCTCTCTCTCTCTCTCTCTCTCTCTCTCTCTGCGCTTCTAAACTCATTGTTGACAGGATATGATTAAACTTTTACTTTCGAGATCCTAGGAATAGGAGGGAGAGAGAGAGAGAGAGAGAGGCTAAATTCAGAAGGTGCAAGGAATAATTTATCCCCCTTGCCTTCAAAAGTCATAATGATTGGGAAAACTTAAGTTTTTTGGTGGGGGGAGGTAAATGAGAACCGCTTCCTCCGATAATAACTTTCCCACCTAACTGCAACTTTTGCTTTTGTGATGTTCTCGCTGTTGTGACCGTATGGAATCATGGGAAAGCGAGAAAGATTAGAAACGCTTCGACTCTTCTGATTTATGATTCACTTTGATTGCAAGGAAGAATTATAGAATTCTTTGATTGAAAACAGAAATTCGCCAGTATGATTCTAACTTGCGTATGCACTTTGTATGATCTAGATAAAACACGGAGGATACGTTTGATTGGCGTGAGCGGTGAGTGCGTTCGCTTATTTGAAAAGTTTAGAACGTAACCTTGTGTGTGTACCTGCTCTAATATTGTACAAATACTTAAAATATTATTGAATATTTTCTTAATAATAAACAGTGTAAATACTAACCGTTTCAAAATAGCTCGATGTTTTACTTGACAAATCCAATAGCGACACCAAATTGAAAAAGCAACATTTACTTGTTTTGCATTTTTACTGTTTTAAACATAATTGAAAATAATTGTTCTCCTTCATTCCTACGATGGCTCTGTAACAAATTACGACGCTCATATTTTTAAATACGACAATATCTTACTTACCTTACTTTTTCGGGAGAAAATAACCTTTCTTTAAGTTCCCTAGCAACGTCCGTTTCCATGGTCAACAACAAATATGGAAAAATCGAAATAATTGTCATAACTCTAAACATTCTATTAAAACAGGCATGATGTAGATATTTTCGTATTGAGTACCAAACTAAGCGTGTTATCATTTTCAGGACTTGGTTTCTGTTGTTTTATATATTACTGTGCTATTAATATGAATTCATAACCTTAATAAAATACAAATAACTGCCACAATACTTAAATATAATGGGATAACAAGCATAAAAATTTATGGCTACTCATTAAACACAGTAATAAAAACATAAACAATTTTGTATAAACCACTGTTATAACTTATCTATATCTTGACTGAATTTTGCTATGCAGATGTCACTTGTGTCAAGTCCGTTTTCTAACTAGCAATTGATTCATCTGTGTGTTGTTGATCTGTGAGAAACAATGAAGGATTTTTTGCACCTTGAAACGGAAGTTTTTATCCTTATAAAAGGGCTACGTGAGTGAATTTTATATGTGTGCCTCATGGCATAGTGCAAGGTGAACTTTACAAATGATCTGATATACGTGGATGTGGCCGGACAGACGGACACTAATTAACTAGTTAATTATACCGCTAATAAATACGGACCATTCAGAACTGGAACCCCACAACAGACACACGCGTTTAGCAGTGATATTGATGCCAATCACTGCAGGAGAATGTATATAAACAGACGCACAGCGGACTACGTTCATGCTGTCAGCGGCCAGTTTCATATTAAATGCAATTAAAGTGGTGGGCTCATCAGTGCTCAACAATTAAACGCCCTTGACGGTTAGTGAATGTATCGCAGCGCTTGCAACAGCAATCCTGGTGGTGTTTGTGTTAATTAATTCACGAGAGGACGAGAGAGAGAGAGAGAGTGTGCGGGGGGTTCAAAATTAGTTTCTTCCCACACTTAGGAGATTCTAAATTATGAAGTTTTACGATCCCTGCAAGATGAATTATTCATCGCATTGATTCAATTAACTTCAACTGGGCGATGAATATTCCTCCCGAACATGTATCCAGCGATCTGCATGTTGTAATGTTTCATAGCCCCCTCCCTTCACCCCGGCCCTGCTAAAAAAAGTGTTTGAAAATAATCTGTGAATATTCACGCTAGCCTGATTTTCAATCTCTGTTAACTGTACCTCATGTTACACACACAGAGACTATATATATATATCATGTTTATTTATTTCGCATGCAAAATTACAAATTTTGATGCGAAATTCTTGGAAAAGTGAATTTTCAGCGAGACGCTGAATTTCTCTTTATTTGTATATTATTTTAATTTGTATCGGCTTTTCTGCAACTTCGGAATGGCCCTGATGATGAGATGAGATTACATCAATTGATGATGTGATCCAGAATTCAAACACAGAGGCTGCATCTTTCTTTGTACATGTACCTCCTCCTCAGTTTCACGATTTACACAGAAAAAAACTCATTTGTCTGAATCAACGAAACACTCTTCGTAACTGGAAACGTAAATTTGATAGCACTTGCTGCATTTGAAAAATTTGGCCAAATTCTTGTGGAACCATAACACAAATAAGCCAGTTCACCGAAAGAAGTTTGTTCGGGTGTAAAAAATCATGTGTGTGCAAGATTTCTAAAATAATTGTGTTCCGGTGAGCAATCGTTTGTTTGACGCCTGTTTAAGCGAAAGTTTGGTTGCCAAAACTATTTGTTCGCTGGTTTTCTCAACAAACTTTCCTTTTTCTGTGTAACATTATGGTAGCGATTAACCAAATCAGATAGAGAAATTCAAATTCAAACTTATTCCGTTGGTAAGAATTTGAAACGCCCCACGCCATATTCCGTAGCGAATTTGTCAGGATAATGCGCTAGGAATTCAGAGATCCAATATTCGAACTCAGGGTGCTCTCAGTGATGCTATGACTCTAACAAATCACCCCGTCAGCCCATCTTAGTAAGGATTAACAAAATGTCCGCAGAAAAATAGATGCAATTAACTAGAGGAAGGAATCACAAACTCCTCTTACAAATACAACCATGTATATACAAAATATACCAAAGTAGTGTTTACACTCTTTGAACGGCAATATCAGGAACACTAATAACAGCAAGCACGGATGTTGCCACCTACGATAAAAGTTGTATATGTTCAAAATGACCACCACTGGTAGTAATACATTATGTGCAATCTAAATAGATCAATAAACAGAAGACATGTCCCACGTCTGTCAGGCTTTGTGTCGTACACAGTTTTAATCACAGTTCCCCACAGGTAGTAATTTAACTGTGTTAAATCAGGAGATCTGGATGGATATTAGACTCTTCTTACGTTTCTAGAAAGAAACATTTCTCGCCTCTGCCATTTTCTGTACACTAATGACTACAGCTTGACAGGTTGTGGCGATGGTGTACATTATATCATCTATTTTATCCATTTATTATCATCACCGCAATTAAGATAAAGAGCTACAAATGAACGTAATATAACAAAAAGTATAAAAAGAAATTGCCTAGAAGGACGTAAGGTTTCCATTAAACTCCTCTATCAGGTTTGACTTTAGGACGATATTTAAGAACTGACTGAAAAACAATCTAAAGAATTTTAATATAAACCAGAATTAATACCAAAATTGTATGCCAATCCAGTCAATTGAAAACTTGTGGAAAGAAACGATACGATTCTCACTCAGCTTTCTGTGTTGGGTCAATCCATATGAAGTCACACAACATGGTTGCTTGACCATTTTTAAAAAAGTTTATTTTTTGTGTGGTGTGAGCCTCATATGTTGATAGTTCAGAACCACTGTTATTTTATTTCTACTATCAACATTTGAAGATGGCGGGCATTTTTTTATCATGGCGCGCGCCAACTTTTTTATCTCAGCTCTGGTACGTCCTACGACAATGAGACAAAATCTGTGATGTTAAGCACATTATAGGCTACAATTATATTTCTGTGTAATTTTCTAAATATTATTCCTTCATAATAAATTTTAAGGTCAAAATTGTGTATTTTAATCGCTCAAAATGACATTTTCGAACATTTTTTTTTGGGGGGGGGAGGCAGTTTGTTGGACATTTGAATTTTTTGTGCAAGTACCTGTGTACAAATAGAGTACGTCAAAATTATTTGAAGCTTGAGACTTTAATATTTGTTTTTCTACAGGGTCATAAATATGTACTTTTTGTTAAAAAATTCCAAGTTCAGGGTTAAATATCTCTGGTGAGCAGTTGTTTAAAAATTTGTACACAATACAGTACTCCATGATAAGTAACTTCAGTACAAATTTTGAGTTTGAGATTCAATTGGTTTAAGAGATACAAAACTCGTGAAAAATTCAATATTTTGCATTAAATATGGTATGCCTAATTTCATTTCTTATTAACAATTTGTGTTAAAATTCTGCAAACTGTAATTTGGAATGTCAATGAACAACATTAAAATCCTCAAATGGATCTGCAATAAAGTATATATACGAGGGCGTGCTGAAAAGTAAAGCTTCCTATGTTTTTATTTTCTTTGTTACCTTGTAAACGCATTTTGGATTTTAAGCAACCATACATTGCACTTATAAGACTTTCCAGCTTCTCCATTGAAGGTTTCAAACTTCTATCGCCAGGGGGTGCTGAACTATAGCGAGGAAAATGGCAGCATGTAACCATGCAATGTCGGTGGAGCGCCGGAAGTAGCGTGCCGTGATCGAGTTTCTAAACGCCGAAAATGTGCTACAAATTGACATTCATCTGAGACTGAGGGCACTTTATGGGGATGAATGCGTAGACATCAGTACTGTGCGATCTTGGGCTGTTCATGCTTAAAGAAAACCCAAGCTGAACACGATTCCGATGACCTCCACCAGTTGCAGTTCGCGGCCTTTCATTCCATTCTCTCACATAGTTGAGATTTCTGCAGCTTTCAGATTTTTAAACAACTGCCCACCAGAGATATTTAACCCTAAACTTGGAATTTTTTAACAAAAAGTACATGTTTATGACCCTGTAGAAAAACAAATATTAAAGTCTCAAGCTTCAAATAATTTTGACATACTCTATTTGTACACAGGTATTTGCACAAAAAAATTCCAGTGTCAAACAATCTGCTTCCCCCCCCCCAAAAAATGTTCGAAAATGTCATTTTGAGCGATTAAAATACACAATTTTGACCTTAAAATTTGTTATGAAGGAAAAATATTTAGAAAATTACACAGAAATATAATTGTAGCCTATAATGTGCTTAACATCACAGATTTTGTCTCATTGTCGTAGGACTTACCAGAGCTGAGATAAAAAAGTTGCCGCTGATGCTTACGAATGGAGAAAATGGCGCGCGACATGATAAAAAAAATGCCCGCCATCTTCAAATGTGTGATAGTAAAAATAAAATAACAGTGGTTCTGAACTATCAACATATGAGGCTCACACCACACAAAAAATAAACTTTTTTAAAAATGGTCAAGCAACCATGTTGTATGACTTCATATGGATTGACCCTGTTACAAGCTGCGATGAGAACGCCTTTATCTTATGCAACCCAAATATCACTTGTGTTTCTTTGGTTGCATAACTTCCAGGATGTCTTTCTTCTTTAAAACTTTCACTGTAAATTAAAAGGAAAAGATAATAAATTTATTAACTCCGATCCCGGGGATCACAACGAATCGAAAAAATTGGTAGCGTTATTTTCATGACCAGCCAATCACACATGCAATGGATAATCTCAGGATTGACGCTCATGGAATATCGTAATTGTTTTCCCCTCCGGGAAAAGCTTTTTTCGAGAACAAATATGATATTAGTTTCCCATTTAATTGATTGGGATATTAAAAGGAATCAGGCACGCATGATACCGAACAAACAAATAAATATATCAAATAATCGATGATGTGTATGGAAAAGAAAAAAATATATATACAAGATTCTGTATCCTGGTAAAACTGGACCTGCTTTTAGAGCGAATTGAACAAGTTGGAGAAAATCCAAAGATATGAGAAAATTGTGGCAATGAACAAATTTCTAGCAAATATTCAGATGAGTTGCCGTGGTTAAGATTTCTATCAGTTCTCACTGCGCCATCTCTCGCATTTGAAAAGAAAACAGAAACTGGGTGTTTCATCCTTAACCATATCCACACCTAAATCACTTTCTTCATGTGTTCCTGGTCGCGTAACTTAAAGTCCATGTGGAAATAGCCAATCTGGACGGGATTATAACAGCCAATAACAGTGCATTGCTTACATGAACCAATAGTCAATCAGTCACACAAGTTAGTACATGCACAAAGAAGGACGTTAAACCGTGAATTTGTATTTTTGTCATTTGGCGTCACTTTTCTGCCACTTTTTGCTAACAGCAACGACGAGGATGGAATTGATGAAGCGACACTCACAAGCAACACCCATGTCCATTCCGGGTTTCGAACCCGGGACCTCTGTCGGGGCTTTACGTCTGAACTATTATTCCTATATGGTATGGGGAAAATTACAATAACGGATTAATTATTTTAGAAATATCATAAAGAAGGTACAATGAAGGGGGGGGGGGGGAGAACAATCATGAGGGTGCTTAACCCAGAACACTATCAAATACTTTGTCCCTACGCTCTCGCATGTTACATGTATTAGGAAGTCAACGGATTGGCAGTTGCGTCTTGTAAAGATAGCACTTCTATTGGCTGTTGTCATTAACCCCACCCAGGGTTGCTATTCTCACATGGGCATTCTTAGTCAGGCTAGGAAGATAAAATATGAGAAAAACTATGCTTATTTATGGGTAGACCATGCGGGATTAATTAAGTTAAGGAAAAAAAGGGATGATACCAACATCATATTATTAAAATCACTTGAAGACGTCACCCAATTAATGTAACTTTCGAGGGTCGTATAAATGAAATAAGTATTTATTATCAAAATGCCCGTGGTCTAAATACTAAGATTATGGAATTTTATATTAATGTTTTGAGTAATAATTTTGATATTATAATTGTTACTGAAACCTGGCTGCATGAGAGTGTAAATAGTAATGAATTATTTAATGGCAATTACAAAGTGTACCGTCGCGATAGACCTGGAAATAAGAGGGGAGGGGGAGTTATGATAGCAATAAAGGAATCACTGAAATCGGAAGTAATAAATTTGAATTGTGAGGTAGATACATTGGTTGTTAAAATAAGTACACGTAATAAGATTTATTACATTACTACAGTGTATTTTACGCCTGCATGCGGTATAGAAAAATATTTGTCATTTTATAATATGTTTGATTCTTTTGTGGAATTTCATGGCTCGAATATACTTATAATTGGAGATTTCAATTTACCCACGATTACCAGTTCAGGTTATGAGTTACAGAATGGTGGACCCTCTTGTAGAGCTTTGTTAAATTTTTTGAATTTGTATAACCTTCATTCTGTAAACAATATTAAAAATAGCCTCGATAGAACTTTGGATCTTATTCTTACTAACATTCCAAAGAATGTGAATATATGTAGGGAGGAAATGCCACTTGTAAAAGAAGATAACCATCATCCTGCATTGACTGTACACCTAACTATAAGAGAATCTACTGATGTAATAACAAATGAAGCTTATTATTCTTACAATTTTAAAAAAGCCAATTTCATGCAGATGTATCATTTGCTTGGAGTGGTAGAATGGTCTGTATTAGATAATATGACTGATGTAAATCAGGCGGTTAACTTTTTTTGTAATAGACTTGATGAAGTATTTCTTGCCACAGTCCCAAAAAGAAGACGAATGACAACAAATAAATACCCATGTTGGTTTAATAATGATATCATTAAATTGATAAAGTTAAAAGAGTATTACAGAAAAAAATATGAAATTTAGAATAGAATATAAGTCATTGTTTCGGCAAACTAGAAAGCAGGTAAAACAATGATAAGTAGTGCCCATTACAACTACATAAAGGAATTGGAAAGCAATTTGAAATCAATTACTAAAGAGTTTTGGAGTTTTATTAGAAATAAGAAAAGTAATAATGGTGCTTGTAACAGCACAATGAATTTTGAAGAAAATTCTCTCAAATCTGCAAAAGATATTTCTGATGGTTTTGCTAAATATTTTAGGTCCGTATATGCTGAAACATCTGAACCATGTATAATAGACGAACGCACTGAGTCCATTATATCATACACATTAGCGATTTCGCCAGTTAGTCAGAAAGAATATGAAAGTGCTACAAAACAGTTAAAAGGCAAACGATCTAGCGGCCCAGATGAAATACCACCTTACATTTTGAAAGGATGCTCTGAGGTATTGATGTATCCTCTCCTTAGAATTTATAACTTAATAATGAAAACACAAATGTTCCCTGATATCTGGAAGGAAACGCGTGTATGCTCCATCTTAAAATCTGGTGAAAGTTCAAAAATAGAAAATTACAGGCCCATATCGATTCTCTGTGCACCGGCGAAAGTATTCGAGTCCATCCTATACAATCGCATATTTAATCATGTAAAATGTTTCTTAAGTGACAATCAACATGGTTTCTTGCCAAGTAGATCAACACAAACAAATCTGATAAATTTTGTCCAAGATATACATGATGCGTTCCATGAGAGACTTAGTGTACATGCAATATATATAGATTTCGCAAAAGCTTTTGACAGAATTAATCATAATATTCTTCTAAGAAAACTTGCAAGTTTTGGGTTATCAACACAATATGTAAATCTTTTCAAATCTTACATTATTAATCGAAAACAATATGTAACTTATAAACAAGCAAAGTCTTTTGTTTATGATGTTAAATCTGGGGTTCCACAAGGTTCAAATCTGGATCCTCTATTCTTTGCAATATATATTAATGATTTAGCAGGTACAATCAAATTTTCAAAGTGTTTAGTGTACGCAGATGATGTTAAAATATATAGAGAAATTAGGGATATTACGGATACTAGGAAATTACAGATTGATATAAACATGGTTCATAGGTGGAGTGTAGAGAATGATATCAAGTTTAATATTAAGAAATGTTCATACATGATATTTACGCACGAAATAATGCGCGAAATGATAAGTATGTTATTAACGGCGAATTTGTAAAAAGAGTGTATTCAATCAAAGACCTAGGAGTAATTATTACCCATAATATGACTTTTACTGAGCATATTTCTTGCATTACCCAGAATGCCTACAGGAATCTTGGATTTCTAATAAGAAATGCTAAAAGTTTAAATGATATATGCTCTACAAATGTTTAGTTAGAAGCAAATTAGAATATGCTTGTTCCGTATGGGCGCCAAACTGTGAGTCCCAGAAAAATATGATTGAACGTATACAGAAGAAATTTCTCAGATTTTTATATTATAAGAAGTATCGAATATCGCCAATAATTCTTAAAATATCATACAATGATTTATTAAATGAATTTGATTTTGTAAGCCTGTCAAATAGACGTGAAATTTCTCAACAAATGTTTCTGTATAGAATAATAAATGGATATATTGATAGTAGTTCTATACTAGAGAGAATCTGGTTTAATGTGAGACAGGGTCATTTACGTAATAGACGTTTACTCTCATACAAAATCCCAAGAACAGAAATGTATAAAGGTTCCCCACTACAAAAAATGACACTTCAATATAACAAGATCTCAAATCATTTGGTGGACTTGGATTTCGGCATGACACGAACCAAATTTATGAATATGTTAAAGGGTTATCTCTCTTAATATGTATTTATTATGATAATTGGATTTGTCATATTGAAGTTTGTTGTAATGATATATTGTACCAGTGTTTGTGATACTTGTTTTGTGTAATTCAGATGAAATGTGTAAATATCTGAACATTTGTTGTCACAGTTAAGCAGTAAACCTGTTCCGTCACCAAGATGTCTGTGTATATATATATATATATATATATATATATATATTATGTATTAACTGTCTATGTTTGTGAATATGTGTGTGTGTAAAGGAGGAAGGAGGGTGAATGTGTACGTGCGTACATACAAGTTATAAATGAAAATGTAATATTTTGATATTACCTTTCTGTAATTGGAGACTTGTCTCTGTTGAAGGGAAATAAATAAATAAATAAATAAATTTACGCGACCAGGAAGACATGGAAAAAGTGATTTAAGGGCAGCTGTGGTCTTGTCGGTATGGCGCCTGACTGCTACGCGGGAGGTCCAGGTGAGATTCTCTGGGTGTGTTATCTAAGGTCGGACTTTTTCCGGCCTCGTCCTCTCAGAAAGCGGCTCTCGGTGCTCATCCAGGCTCAAATCAATGGGTACCTGGGTGGTAAAGGCGACCGAAGCGTGGCGCTGATCACATCACCTCCAAAAAGGCCGAGATCGAGAATGTGTGGGGCCTTACCCCCACATCCCCTACATGTGCCTTCATGGCACGGTGCTATATGAGCGGGAAACTTACCTTACCTTTTACCAGAGTTGACCAATAGGCTATTATTTTTTTATCATCATACTACAGTAGAGCAAAGGCCCAAGAATACATGCTATATGTTGCAAGGTACTTATTGTTTGATTTCGTTTATTATACCTTGCTTTTCTGCCACTTTTGGCTAATTGCGACCATGAAGAGTAATGATGTGGTGATATTGAAGGGAAGACCCGTGTACAGGGTGCTTTACAATCCGCCATGTACGTCGGTGCAGGGTACTTATTGATTGATTTGATTAATTTTGATACGTTGATCATTTCATTACTTATAAAAGTGCGCAAAGAGTTTATCTCAACATAGATCAAGGCTCGTGCGCCTCCCCGATGGCGCAGTGATAGGGTCGTCGCCTTGTAATCAAAGGGTCCCGGGTTCGATTCCCACTTAAACTGTAGGTCCAGTTCCGATTAGCCATACTGTGCACAAAGTGGACTTAAAACACCAACTCAATCAATCAAGATTGGGGCTTGCAACAACCAATGGTATCTCACTGAAAGAGTTCCTGATCAGGACAAACAACGACAGTTTTATTCTCCACAATATTTAAGAGGAAAAAAGGCGAAAATAAGATTGTCAGTGAGTGGGGAACAGAGCGCAATCTTCACGCTTGCAAAGAACAGTAAAAGGGGCTTCGGTAGCTAGCGGACGTCAACGAAATGAGGACATATGTTCTTCGTCGGCGAAAGAATGAGAAAGTTTCTTCTCCCCTCCTCACAATGGTCGAGGCTTTTGCTCTTACGAACAGCAGGAATGACTAGGCGAAACAAAGAAAGTAGTCGCGTGTATAGAAAGAGAAAAAAAAAAAGAGAGAGAGATTTTTTCCATCTCTTGGCCGACTTTAATATTGGCCAAGTAGGAACACATAGACTCCCTCTCTTACTCTGAAGTTTCTCTCGTCTTATACTCACCTTTTCTTCATCTCCCTCTCTACTTCTGTTTTTCCTCTTACTCTTCCATATTTCTCTCCTGTTCTTCCTGACTTATTTCCTCTCTTCCTACCTTCTCTCTTTTCCTCGTCATTTTCATACCTTCTCTCCTTATCCTTTTCTTTGTGCCTTCTCTGCTTCCCTTATTTCTTTGCCCCTTCGTGCCCTCCCTTCTCGTTTTCCTGCCTTATGTCCTTTCATTCTCCTCTTCCTGACGTCTCTTTTCTTGCCTTTCTCGCTGCCTTCCCTCCTTCTCTTCGTGTCTTCACTCCCTCCCTATTCCTCTTCGTCCGTTCTCAGCTCCCCTGCTCGTCTTAATGCCTTCCCTTCTTTCTCCATGCTCTTCCCGACTTTTCTCCTTCCATGGTTCCTCCTGATCTTCCTAACCCATCCTCTTATCTCCTGCTCATCCTATAACCCTTCCCTTCCCTGTTACTCTTCACCTTTTATCTTTCTTTCATATGCTACTCATTTCATTGCCTTTTAACCTCGCTTCTCCTCACTCTGTGTATGTGTGTGCTTTTCGTCTTTTCCCCTTCTTTCTCCATGCCTCCGTATCCTTGTTTTCTCCTCTCTCAAACATATTTCTCTCTCTCTCTCTCTCTCTCTGAGTCTGTCTCTCCCTGAATCTTCCTCTCCCCCTCTATTTCCCTCCTTTTTCTCGAAAGGGGAGATTTTCCCGGATTACCCAGCAGACAATGTTTTAAAACCAAAAACCTTCTGCTGCGAAACAACAGCGAGCTGAGATGTAGAGAAGGGAATTGAAGGCTCCATAGCAACCCTTCCCTAACAAGCTTACGAGCGGGCGATCCCCTTTGGAGTCACGCGGGAGGAACACAAGAACCAGCAAAGCAAGATAAAACCCGTTTCCTCTGTTAACCCGGGGAGTATATTTCCATTCCAATGGATGCCGGAGGAAGATACTTGGGGGCGGGGAGATTATCATCTAACCTCCGAGAAAAAGATAAATCCTTTATGCGCCTTCTTCTCACGAGATCAAAATTCATCCAAGTTCCCGTGAAATCCACTATTGGTCTTCTCATCCCGACAAGTTTCGTTCGGCTTTTTCAATACAGGGTGTTTCTCTACTTTTTGACCCATTTTCAAATTGGTTAAGCAGTAACTGCAAACGTTGCTGTTTACTTGTCCAGTTGTGGTGTGGTGAGAGTTGAGGTGAAAGCATTAAGCCAACTTGGATAACAGACCCATACACTGCATAATATGCAAGGATTTACGTTAAATGAAGTTGCAAAATACATGTTTACGATCTCTTTCATGTATTACGTGTATACTACATGCAATAATTATAGAAGGAAGTAATGTCGAATAAGACAGACACATACATTTGCCATAAGTGTCCATCTCAGAATTTAACAAGAACTTATCTCGTCTGCTGGAAAAAAAACTCTCGTCTATTTCAACATTACACCAATCTACCCGAATATCATCTTGATCTAATAGAAAATGTCCTTCTTCTACTATATAATTCCTCTACAGAAAATGACCTCTACAAGAATAACATACCTCGTATTCTACAATATTATAGCTCGCGTACAACCAAATGGATACGAACTCTGCTTTGGTGCAAGCGGTTCCGGGTTCGATTCCCGGGCGAGCTACGTGAAAGGGATAGCAGCGGACCTAAGTGCCTGAAAACAGCGGCGATGTGAATCGACGATTTTACCACCCGTCACCCAAAGGAAAGAAGCGAGGCAGGTCCTGGCTCTGAAAAGAGCTGTTGCACCACAGACTTTGGTTTCATTTGATTTCGTTCATTTTACTTCGCTTTTCTGCCACATTTGGCTAATCGCGAAGATGAGAATAAGTTATGAATTTAATTGAATTGCTACTTTAAATCCACATTATGCATATAGGATAATCGGTACTGGACCTACAGTTTAAAGTTGGATCCAAACCACTGTGCAATGTACCTCCGTCGTGTATCGAACCCGAGACCCCTACGCCATCGGGGAGGCTCTGATAAGTGCTGTTACGATGAAATTGATGAAAGGACACTTGCCGAGCTTCGAACCCGGGACATTCAGCGTCAAGGCACGCTGTGCAAACAACTCCGCCGTCGCACAGTGTGGTATTTTCGTAATCTAGCTGGACAAAATTATTTAGCCATGAATATGTAAGTTGTATATGCTGTAAAGTGTTGTAGATGAAATTCAAAAGCACTGCCAAGGGTTGAGACATATATTTCAAGAAAATATCTCGCACTAATAATAACATATATGACAATGATTGGCGTTAAATCGGTTAAGAATATCTATGAATCCAAAGCACAGAAGAAACTAAAAGTATTAAAGAGAATATATAAAAATAAGAACCTACATAGTCGTACAAATATATAGAGGTATAACAAATATATACCACACACACCAATGGTATACCACACGTTGAAAAAATTTCGCCGTGAAATTTGCGTAGTCATTCTGTAATTTTTTAAAAAGTGTATGAGTGTCGCAAACATTCGCAAACAAATTAACATCATTTGTGTAGGTAACAAGTAACTCTTTCAGAAAACTAGAATAACAGATCTGTATAATGCGATATACTGTGCTAAAACTCTAGTCCAAACTGACTTAGACGTTTTCTCATACAGAAATCAACGTGACTTTTTCTGATGGTGCTCATGCTTAAACTAAAACATATAATAATGCACCAACAAATGTAACCTTACGTTGAAACACGAAAGAAAATAAAAACACCACACAATCACCACTAGCACACAGAAACAGAAAGTATTCATCGAGCAAACTCAGATGAATGACGCGATCGCTTGCAGCACTTCGCAGGCGGAACTCAGGTAGTCGGCTAGTGAGACCCTTTTTTCTATTGTTCAGTGTGATTTCTTGGAATACAAAGCCTAGTTTCATGTAATATGGTTCAACTCCTTTGTAAATTAACAAGTATTTAACCCATGTAGCCAAATGCGAAAATTGACTTTTGTCCAGCTAGATTACGAAAATACCACACTGTGCGTCGGTCGGCTGATCACAGTGAATCTAACCCTGGAGAAACAACAAATATTTTACGTTATACGATACAGACAGAGCACGTACAGTTATATAGCCGTAAATTGCACCCCTTGACAGCTCACACTTACAAATATTCCTCTCTAACACCGTACAGTTATCATACAAACGATCACGTTGCAAAGTGATCCATAATTTTGGCTTTTTTCGCGGGAAGAGAAATTAATCTCGCATTGTCGAATCCATACATTGAAACTGCGGAGGCGAAAATGTCAGATGCTGGAAACTGGCCTTTGGTGCTGTGCGATCGTGCGTAAACCAGCAGCATTGTAAATTTCATTAATTTATGTTTGTTATCTGGAATTGTTCCCAGCGCTCCACGGCTACTCCCAGGGGAAGAGTGGTGTTGGTGAGGTACGCGTCCTTGGGGACAACTGATGGGATAACGATCAGCTTGTGAGGTGAACGTGCCGCTCCCGAACCGTGATATAAAAGTTTGAACCTGTCTCCTGGAAATATATGCAAGGGGAAAGAAGCAGGGTGCGAACGAGGCATTTTTTTGCACGTGCAGGTTTTCTAAACGAGCTGGTAACTTGTACATGCGTTGGCCCTGTTGTCGCGAATGGACCATATTGGTGTGACGTCATTGAGCAAGATTGAGACCAAGCAAACTCGCCACGTGGTATTTTCCTATTCCATAGCATTGTTTTTTTCATCGCAATGGGTCATGTTTAAACCTGGGGCAGCAGTTACGGAACAAAATATTGATGTCGAGTTGCTTTTTAAGTTATGCACAGATAGCCTAATCGGAACTGGATCTACAGTTTAAAATGGGACACTGTGCCTCCACCGGGTATCGATACGTGACTCCTTGATTACAAGGCGACAACGTTACTTACCACTTCTCCAACGGAGAGACTCTCCACGCGCTTTCATGTTACAAATATGAACATGCATAATTAGATAGGCAAATGCAAATTTCTAAAATCGAGGTCTAGAATGTGTGGAGCTCTACCTCCAAACCCTTTCCAATTCATGGCATGGTTCAATCTTCCGGCCTTCATGATGTATTGGTCACCGTAACGCGCTATGAAACCACAGGACCCAGATTCGACCACTATATGTTTCAATACCTTCATTGCTTGCATGTTGTAATGTTTGTAATGAACCTGGTAATCGAAATAGCAGAAAAAGTAACTCCAATTTCTCTCTCTCTAGCCTTCTTAAACCCGAAGGTTCATGGATGCAGCAACACAGGCCTCCATCTGTCCCTATCTTGAGCAAGATCTATATACTCTTTTCCATCCCTACCAATTTCCTTTAGGTCCATCTCAGCGTTGTCCCTCCATCTTCGTCTTGGCCTTCCTACAGGTCTCTTACCATCAGGTTTCCAAACAAGAATCCTGTAAACTCCTCTTTCCTCTCCCATTCGTGACACGTGGCCTGCCCACCTAAGTCTTCTTGATTTAATTATTCTAATAATATCTGGACGTGAATACAAATTATGTAGTTCTAAATTATGTAACCTTCTCCACTCACCTGTCTCCTCATCCCTTTTAGGTCTAAATATTTTCCTAAGGATCTTATTTTCAAATACTCTCAATGTATGTTCCTCTTTCAATGTAAGGGACAACGTTTCACACCCATATAATACTACAGGCAAAATTACTGTTTTGTATATTGTAACTTTCAGCTTCTTAGATATTAAACGAGAAGACAAAAGTTTATGAAGAGAGAAGTAACATGCATTCCCTGAATTAAGCCAACTATTTATTTCCAATAATCCTCGTCAATGCAGCATCTTCATGGTCGTTATTTACGAATTAGCATTGGACACAAACCAATAAATCTCTACTCTAACGTACCCTTTAATATTTAGGCGAGCTGGTAACAACCATGGCAACATATTATGAAAAGCAGAAAAAACATAAAGAAGATAATAAGATTGAGCAAGCAAAGACAAAGATAGTTTTGTTTAACGCAAAATATTATGCCTCGTGTTCAGATTCACCATTAACACTTTCCTGAAGAAATCGATGAGAATACAAAAATCTTGGAATGTTGAACCTAACGCTATGCCAAACTGACCCTATTGTCTAAACTAGTCTTTATTATTCACCTTATTTTGTCATTCTTAAGAGAGGCAAAGAAAGCGAAACTTTCAATTTGGAAAGGTGCTACAACTGTGTTCTGTTACCGATTGGACATGCTTCGACAACGTGTCGTGCATTTTTCTGTGTTCCTGCACCACAGCGCAGATGTTGCCGGTGTTAAAATGCTTATTCAAAGCAACTTTCGACAAGGCCCTTCGCACTCAACAGCTGTGGAAACAAGGCGAAACATGTGCAGGAAGCTATTTACTGATTTTCGATAACCACATCCTGCAGAAACCATTGGCAGTAATACGTCACAAGGAAGAAGATGCTTATGATTGCAGTTTGCTGAAATATTATATTGCGTTTTATGTTTTGAAGGTTTAGTTGTATAATAATCTTTGTGGTTCATGCAGCCTTAAATAAATGGATACCTGGATGTAAAGGAGGACATGTGGGGGCAAAAGCCTGCTAGAAATAAATAGGTTACAAAACCGTCCTAGAAATAAATAGCCGGACTTCGCTTAATCCGGACAGGCAAAAGGCAGAAATCTAAAAAAAGAAAGCAGAATGCAAGGTTTTAAATGTGGCTAGAAGTCAACAACAGAACTTCCCAAAGAAAAGGCAGTCAGCCACTGATGAAATTCTGTTTCCCGCAGACTTTGTACTGTACAGTGTATTTAGACCCATGCCCTTTAAATACACCATAATAAACGTGTTTTGTTGCTATAAACGGAGTTTTAATGCACTTTCTACTGTTCTTTTAGGATATTTCAGTTAATCCGGAATTTTGTTAAACCATTCAACTTATTCCCCCCATTAGTCCGGATTAACGAGGTTTTACTGTAGTAACTTGGCTATAAATTTTGGAGCTTGTCACCTGAAAGCCTCAACATTTACGAATTCAATAAATTCATAAATTACTTGAGGTATCTTTATGTGTAAAGATTTGGGATACTTGCTCTTACTATCATTAAGGAAAACTGTTACTACAACGGTAGACGCATCTTCTCAGGACCATCATGTTTCAGCGCCTCTTGCGGCGAACTAACCAACTACAATTATAGTCACAAGTTCATCTCGTACAACAACTGAACACAATATGGAAAGAATTACATTATAATAAGCAAAGCAAATGCTTTAAGCATTTCCCTCCCTCGACGAGAGATGGTGCTAGCTGAACCGAGAGCATGACTCGCTAAAGATCTTGGCAAAATCTTAAAACCGGATGATGTACCGTCCCAGAGATTTGCAGGTAATGGCCCTTCTAAGAACCATTATGCACCACGGTGCTCTCAGCGGCTCTTTCCAGTCAGGATAAAGGTATGGAAGGAGTTTCGCCTCATTATGTCTCATCCGCTCTTACATAAGTTTAGACTGCCCTTGTTAGAATTCATCACGGAGAGGAGTTGGGACTTGTGCTTTTTCTCTTCGCCCCGTGATAACTTTTTCGCCCTCCTGTCTTCCTGTTAGATAACACATCGTCATCTCCCGCTGCAGATGGGAACCCTCCCTCTCCTTTCCTGAACCAACGATATGGAAGGAAGGCGAAAAATGGAAAGAGCATCCAAGTTCAGCAGTCACTTCATCATTCCTCTCCCCGAAAGCAACTTACCGACTCATTTCATCAACCCCCTCCCCCCGCCTAGTAAGGTAAGATCAAATGTAGATCCTGTTGGAAGAGAGCCGAGACTCTACTCTTCTTTTTGGAAAACCTAATTTGCATACGATGTACGCGGTTCAAAAGAGTAGCTGCATCTACAGAGAAATCTGAACAATGTGGTTGGGGTATTATAAAAAAGGGTTTATGTGGTTGAAAAGATTAAAAGTATTACTGAAACAATAATGATAATAGCAAACATAATGCGACGAGGGAATTATCTTGGCAGACTTGGTCCTAACAGAGAGGATAGAAGAAACTACAAATCTCCGCGAAGTTGTTACTACAGCGCGCTACGATGCAAGGGGTCCAGGGTTCGAATCCCGGACTAGGCATATGTATTATTTTTGAGTCTTTTCATCAATTTTATCACATCATCACTCATCTTCCTCTTCGCGATTAGTGAAAAGTGGCAGAAAAACAATCAATCAACTGTAAATCTCTTAGACATAGTTACACATCGTCAATGAAATGATACAGTTGTCTGAGGAAAAATCGTAATTGTTGTTTCAATCATACAACGAGCATGCCTTATGGCGTAGTGATACCGTCGTCGCCTTGTTATCAAGGGTTACATATGATTTTTGTTATTAGCGTCGCATCTCTACCACGTTTGGCTAATCGCGACTACGAGGATAATTAAATACGATAAAATTTGGGAAAGGACATTCACAAATGCCCAGGTCGGGAATCGAACCCGGGAGATCTTGACGTTGTAGCGAATGTACTATGCACTCCGCCACATATGCCGGCCCACTGGATTTTATCACCATGTCTACCGCATTGCTCCACAGATTACAGAAACAGTGCGTACCAGCCGTTTGCAGCAGCACGCTGCTTTTCCTCGCACACCCGCGTTCTCCCCTTCTGCACCGTCATGCGCGGCCCTGATCCATAAATTCTACAGACCGAGTGTAATGTGGTGTTGGCCACTTCCCGATTTAACAAGTATTTCAACATGAGACGTAGAAAGAACCTTTTTTCATACGCATCTGCATCCAAACCGTAAAAAAAACTTTTAGTGAACGTTTGACAAACAAATGCCGTTTAGACAGAAAAGCGAGAGGCCAAAGGACTACGTTCTCTTGGAACGTTCTATAATGGGGTTGTCTAGTTACATCTTCCAGGCACGTTGCGCAGGCGACGCTCATTCCAGTCTCTCAGCGAAGCGAATTAAATTACGAGGTGTTGGCTGCGGTAAATTCACTTAGAAGAATTCATTATCATAGGTCCCTCGGGAAATAGCTTCCTCTACGTCACGCTTCCCACCAGGAATAACCTCCGGGACCCAAAAACAGGAAAAACATGTGAAATCCCCTTTCCTACCGTGTGCGATCATATATATGTATGAGTATATGTGGGAATATGTTATAAGCCATGCGTTCAATGATTTTAATCATTGAATATGTACCCAAACTGATATTGCAAATGGTAAATGGTTTTTGCTTGTTATTTTGATAGAGGTGATGATTAGATTGTACTGCAAGAACACATCAAAGCGATATTCTGCAACAATTGGTGTTGCATTGTATTAGCATATAGTGTGGTAGGGCTGATGTGATGAACAGTGGAAAAGAGAAATATACGCTCGAAACCCAACAGTGCACGTATAACCGTAATTTGTCTGTGGTAATGGGACCTCAAATATGAATCGTGAGATGAAAGACTCACAAGGGAGGTTATCTAAGTGTCCCCTCTGTTTCGTCTAAAAAACTGTTTTAGGGGGCAAATCCCCCCTCAAATGTGAAGATGAAGACAAATTTAAGTGGGTATCGGACACCTGTGTCCCCCTCCGATTTCCATGACACTTGGCAGGTGTATAGAGGGGCCCCAAAGGAAGAAATATGTGTTTTTGTGTTTCAGCTAAAAAAACTGTTTTAGGGGGCAAACTCCCCCTCAAATGTCAAGATGAGGAGAAATTGAAGTGGGGAACTGACACCGAAACCACGTAAATATGGCATAGGAAGAAACAGGGGGCATAGGGCTCCTCTATACACTTGCCAAATTTCATGGAAATCGGAAGGGGACACAGGGGTCAGATCCCCACGTCAATTTGTCCTCATCTTGACATTTGAGGCGGGTTTTGCCCCCTAAAACTGTTTTTTTTTTCGCCGAAACAAAAAACAGGTATTTCTTCCTTTGGACCCCTGTATACACCTGCCAAGTTTCATGGAAATCGGAGGGGGACACTTAGATAACCTCCCTTGTCAGTGAAATTGAAACTTAAGTGAACAAAGTCATCATCGCCATGCTAAAATGTAGTAATTATAACACCATTAAGCCTTGTTTCCATGATTATGAAAAACTAAATATGCTGACCAAGGCAGTAATTTATTTTATTAAAAACATAAACTAAACGTAACGTTTCAACCTTCTAGCAAGGTCTTCTTCAGACTCTGTATCAAGTACAAAAGTAACAAGATACACAAAAAGGCATTATATATATACACAAACATTACTCCCTCCAGACTATTAGAAAGTTGTTAGGAACTTTCTAGCAGGTGGCTTTCACTTTCCAACTGCACTTTCACCTAAAAGGCTAAACATAATTACTTTCATATAGAATGTGAAGAGATATTCATATATAATATCTCACGCTCTTTTTCCTTCATTTTTCTACCTTCTCCTCTCCTCTTTCTCTCTTGTCCTTTCCACTCTTTCTAACACCTTCTTCCATTCTTTGTTTAACTTCAGTCCCCCATTCCAGTTCATTATGTCTTCTTCACCTTTCTTCTCTTTCCTTGGCTTCCTTCCATTTTCTCACTAGCATTATCTTCTCCCTTTCTATCTGCTTAGCCTCATCCCACTCTATGTCATGTCCTGTTTCTCTCGTGTGTTTAAATATTGCATTTCTCTCTCTTTTAAGTCGTACATCATCCTATGTTGTTTCAACCTGTCTTTCAGCCTTTTTTTCGTTTCTCCTATGTACACACTCTGACATTCTTTACATTTCACTTCGTAGATAATCCCTTCCTCTTCCTCTTCTCTGTTCTCCTCTTTCTTGCTTGCATTCTTCGCTATTCTTAAGATACTTCTCCCTCCCTTCCAGTAAGTTTTAATTCCCGCTTTTCTAAGCACTTTGCATATCTTTTCTGTGGTCTTCCCCATACTCCTTATTCCAAACCTTTTGTCTTTTTCTTTCTCTTCCTCTTTCCCTTTCTCTTCCAATTCTCCCCTTCCTCTTTTCTTCCTTCTTCTGTTTATGTCCAGTCTATCCTGCTTCTCATAGCCATGAGAATGCTAGTGAGAAAATGGAAGGAAGCCAAGGAAATAGAGAAGAAAGGTGAAGAAGACATAATGAACTGGAATGGGGGACTGAAGTTAAACAAAGAATGGAAGAAGGTGTTAGAAAGAGTGGAAAGGACAAGAGAGAAAGAGGAGAGGAGAAGGTAGAAAAATGAAGGAAAAAGAGCGTGAGATATTCTATATGAATATCTCTTCACATTCCATATGAAAGTAATTATGTTTAGCCTTTTAGGTGAAAGTACAGTTGGAAAGTGAAAGCCACCTGCTAGAAAGTTCCTAACACCTTTCTAATAGTCTGGAGGGAGTAATGTTTGTGTATATATATAATGCCTTTTTGTGTATCTTGTTACTTTTGTACTTGATACAGAGTCTGAAGAAGACCTTGCTAGAAGGTTGAAACGTTACGTTTAGTTTATGTTTTTAATAAAATAAATTACTGCCTTGGTCAGCATATTTAGTTTTTCTTAAAATGTAGTTTAATCTATCTTACCAATACAAAGTGATATACGGAAATAAAATAGATGATTGTGGGCTGAAGCTGCCATGGCGGATATTTTACACTACGATTATTGTCGCATTAAAATTATATATGAGAGACTGGAATGAGTACAAGCGAGCGAAAGTGGTCTCGTGCAGTACTCTAATTTTTACCATTGGCGATTCAACGGGTAAAAGCTTTAACAGGTAAACTAGAGAGAATGATTTTATTATATTTGGTCCATCTCTTGAAACGTTTCTGGATCTGTCACTGACTCTGAAGTCATCTTCTATGCCGACGTAGCAGAGTGGTTAGCGCAGCGCGCTACGACGCCAGAGGGTCCCTGGTTCGAATCCCAGTCTGAGCATGGATGTTCTTTGCGAGTGCTCCTTCATCAATTTTCAGGATATCATCACTCCGCGATTAGCCAAAACTGGCATAAAAGGGAAGTAAAAATAATCTAATCAATCAATCATCTACCCACTAGGAAGTTGACACGTGTAATACAATCAAAACTATCACTTTTGAACATTTGTACAAAATTCAATAGATATGGAGAAGGATATGCACAACTGTTACATTTTTTGAGTCTATTAAGAGTATATATTAAAAGTATATATTAAACCTTGAACAATTAGCCCGTCTGTTACATATTCAGCACATAAACAGAAATAGCTAAATAACTTTTTTCTTTATGTTGGAATCCCACACGAGGCTGTACCTTCAACCAAATTCATTCCCAGAGCATGTCAGCCTTCATATTGCGTATGTAATGTAGTCGCCCTCACCCCCAGGGCTGTCAGATGAAATCAAATTACAACACCTGTCATATCATGTTTCCCACCTTTGCCCGTAATGGTCCAGCGAGTGGCTCCATCACGGTTCTCTGCTCGGGAGCACCCCCCCCCCCTTTTTCTCCCGCTCTGGAGGTCGGTTGTCCCAAATCAACGCATCCACCTGTCAATATCCCGAGTCAGAGTCAGGGGGAGATGCGTCAAGCCTTGCATCCCCCTGCCGTTTGCGATTTCTCTCATATTAATCGCTGTGGAACGTTGGACCCGAGCTGTTCATGCTCCGACTTGAAAACTAGCTGCAACCTGTCCATCTGAGGATCTGGTTAATTAGTGTGGATTTGTGGTCGATGTAAATTGACCGCCTGTATGGATGAGCGCGTTGGTTTTCAACCCGTACTCTCCAAGCTGAAGGTTACGGGTTCGAGCACTAGTCTGGGTGTATGTCCATCAATGTAAATATACTTACCATTCATCCTCGTCGTCGCGGAAGTAAAGTAGAGAAAAGGAAAGGAAATAATCTTTTCATGAACAGATTTTATCGGGATTTCGTCCAGGTGAGTTCTAGAAAGGTTTCAGGGCTTTCTAGAGCCAACGTCACCTTTATCTTCAGGGTACAAGAGAGCCAACATAATTCTCATCTTCAAGGTAGAAGAAAGCCAAATCTATTCACATATTCAGGGTAGAGTAGAACTAGCTTTACCCTTATCTTCAGGGTAGAAGAGAGCAAGATTCACTTCCATCTTCAGGATAGACGAGAAGCAACATCACCCTCATCTTTAGAGTACAAAATAGCTAACTTCGCCCTCATCTTCAGGGTAGAAGAGAGTCAACTTCGCCTCCATCTTCAGGGTGGTAGGGTAGAACTATCTTTACCCTTATCTTCAGGGTAGAAGAGAGCAAGATTCACTTCCATCTTCAGGATAGACGAGAAGCAACATCACCCTCATCTTTAGAGTACAAAATAGCTAACTTCGCCCTCATCTTCAGGGTAGAAGAGAGTCAAAACTATTCACATATTCAGGGTAGAGTAGAACTAGCTTTACCCTTATCTTCAGGGTAGAAGAGAGCAAGATTCACTTCCATCTTCAGGATAGACGAGAAGCAACATCACCCTCATCTTTAGAGTACAAAATAGCTAACTTCGCCCTCATCTTCAGGGTAGAAAAGAGTCAACTTCGCCTCCATCTTCATGGTAGAAGAGAGCCAAAGCTATTCACATATTCAGGATAGAGTACAACTAGCTTTAAACTTATCTTCAGGGTAGAAGAGAGCAAGATTCACTTCCATCTTCAGTGTATAAGATAGAAAATTCCACTCTCATCTTCAGGATAGAAGAGAAGCAACGTCACCATCATCTGTAAAGAATAAGATAGCTAACTTCGCCTTCATCTTCGGGATGGAAGAGAGCCAACTTCACCTCCATCCTCAGGGTAGAAGAACGCCAACTTCACCCTCATCTTCGAGGTAGAAGAGAACCAACGTTACACTTATCTTTAGGGTAGAAGTGCAATGTACTTAAATACCTATAAATATTTTTCTCGAGAAGAACTAACCTCCAGGAAGGTATCAACTCAGGGCAAGCCCTGTTACCTACCAACCTGTTGGGTGAGAATGAGTCAAGGTAAGGACTTTAATTACCTTTTCCTGTTTCCCCCCAAAATAAGAAATAGTTAGACCGTCAAACTGATTTATATGTATTTGGAGTCGGGCGGTTCTCGAATGTACATGGAGGACCAATCACCAAAGTACTTCAATATGTTTTTGAAGTGATATCAACTGTGACCGTAACGTTTCAAGTACCCTTAAAGTGAAGTAACAGAAATCGAGAAAACAAATTACAATGATTGCGTTCAACGAAGGACAACTGGAATTATGTTAATGTAAAAAATGTATAACTAACATTCATTTACTTTCTAACGCAGACAAATCTTTACTAGCGAAAGTAACGTACTTAACACGGATCGGTACTAAGATTTACACAGCACTTCTGCCTAGTCTAGAGAGATAGTGGTGAGAATGTGACAATCAAGAGACATTCTTGGGACTTACCCTTCCGGAAAGTGTCGATGGCTTCTGGGGGAATCCAGTTCTTCCACATCTCCGCCACTGTGTCGTAGAATGCGTCGGGACCTCCGGGAAGATTATTCTGGGGGTGGAAGTCGTGGTTTCCCAGCACAGGAAACACGAATTCCGCTTTGAATATGGACTTCAGGAGGTCCGTAAGGTTCTGCATCACCATCACTAGTTTCTTAGAATCGTACATGTCGTCACTTATGTGAGGCATGCTGTCCCTGGAAGAGCAAAGAAGCGAGATGTTACATAAAGTTGGAAGGTTACAGAGTAAGTATATACATTATTTATGCACGGACAAGAAAATACCTGAGACTGGAACATTCATGACAAACTAGAAAGTTGAGTAAACCTTCTCCTAACGGACAACTCTGAATAGCGGACACCTCCCAAATTATGGACATTTTTAAATTCCCCGGCAGAAATACATGGGCGTTTAATGGCAATATCACTTCTCAATAACGGACATTCTTAATAACGGACGCGGACACTGAAAACTACCTCAACAACCCAAATGAAACTTCTTAATAACGGACAGCCTGAAAGAAAACTGTCTCAATTCCTGGAATTCGACACAACAATGGCCAGTATTTCGAACTATAGCCTGACAAGTTAAGTCCCGATATGCGCAGATCACTGCGGAGCACTTCCTACTACGTCATCCTTCTATAGTGGAACCACATGCAAAAAAACCTGCGCAGAAGCACATCGCGCCGGCGGGTGCGGGAAAGGGCAGGGGGAAGCAACATTCGCGCTGGCTCACGTCAGCGTTGCCAGGCCTATTGATTTCTCGGGAGAATTCCTTAATAAACTATTGCTATGGAACCTCCAACGGCCAGCTTAAAAACACGTTTCCTGCTCATCTTACTTGAACATGGAGGGGAGATGTGGAGTGGAACTCCACTCAGCCGTGAAAAGTGCTGTTTGAACTCTGAAATTATGTCAAACGCTACTCAATTGTGCTAGGACATAATTATTTTATTACTTTTACTACATTACTATTTTTAGATGGCTGTATTTTATCCCACCCGAAAATCCATTTCTATTTTAGTTATTTTACGTCGCTTTTGTGCCTCTACGGGTAAGTACGACAATATGGATGAATGAAAAACTGATGAAATGGATGATGTGACACAAACACAGTGAAACGTCCTTGCCTTACTAGGTAGAAACACTGACTTCGTAGCGTGGGTAAATTATGTTATACATGTATGCGTTTGTGGGTGTGTGTGTGTGTATGTGTATTTCTAGCAGATGGGGAGGATGGGTGGCACCCTAGCATAAGCGTTGCTATCTTGAATTATTGAGGAAGACATGCTGTCTAATTCACCAAATATATTTCACATACGTAATGCATTTTCTCATTATGGTGCAGGACGCGTGCCCACCCCTATCGATAGCTGTACACCGAACACCAGCAGAAGGCAAATTGATTTGTTATTGTTAGCATTCGACTTGAAAGATTGTGGAAGATCGTCGACAACGAAAGGCGGCACGTTAGCTTCATATGTGAACACAACTTTCTACCATTTCCTGTCATAAAAATTCCTCGCGATAATAGAGGCATCGCTAACCCCTTGTGTCGGTGTTGAGAAAGGGCAAATTTGAGGGTGTTTTCCACGCACCCTCTAACGGGAAAATGCGGAAGAGATGAAAGATGTTGGTCGGTTCCCTCGGGCGGTTTACTTTCTTTTGTTTGAAACATGTCCACTCCTGAAATGGAGATCTTCGGTATATTTTCGCCAAACACAGGGTGCTGGGTTTAGCACCATTGTTACAAAAGTATCTGTGACGTTTACACCGTAAACAATGCGCGCCACTCCCCTTGCCCCCCCCCCCACCCCAGTGCGCACGACTATGCCGCCCATCCGCCCCCAAGAACGTCGTTAATCCGCTACTACAGATTTTGTACCAGATCTTCTGGTTTCCCAAGGAACAATCTTCCGAATTTTTCAAATCTGACACACAGCCCCGAACACCGATAACGGCAGGGAAGTTGCGCGAACGCTTTGGACGAAAGGTTTTTTTCCTTGTGGTCGAGCTATACGTACTGGTCTGGCCTTGGAGACTACGAGTGGTGCCAACTCGGCAAAATTAAGCTAAAACAAATATGACAAACTATTTTTACTGAGTAGATTGTCAGTGGGGAAATGTGGTTCGAGATGCGCAACAGCTATTTGCAGCGTCTTGTTTTTAAACTTGTCAAGTTATACATCCCCAACGCACATAAAACTTCTTAATAACGGACTGCCTGAAAGAAAACGGTCGCAATTCCTGGAAAGAGAAACTTAGTGTTCGAGACATGGCCGTGCGGTTTGCTGTAAAGTATTTTTATTTACTACAGAGCGAGATTGAGCCTTTGGCTGTAATATGCTTAATGTATTGTGTAACATCCTACACGTTTTTTTCTGAATAGCGGATACTTCTTAATAACGGACATTTATTTTACCCCCAGGTCTGTTCGATATTGAGAGTTTTACTGTACTATGTCACAGCACATCCTCTGAATGAATGAGTAAGTTTGTAGATGCGTCGGCAAGTATGACTATTTTGCACCCTTCAAAGTGTACGAGGAAAACATCATCTCATCTAAACCTTACCTTAAAGTTGTACAGATGCAAAGTTGTAAACTGACGCACACAACACATCACAAGATAAGAATGTTCTAAGAACTTCCTCAGAAACTGTGTAAGAGCTAAAAACAGCTCAAAAGGCTAAAAAACATTTATTAAAATAATGTAGTTATCTCCAAACATGGATGATAAACTGTTCCGTTGATTGATTGTGTGAAATTAAAACTGTGGGTGCGCCACCACTTAGGCTATTTCCACCCGCCACGTTATACGGAGCGCAGACCCTTGACGTAGCTAAAATCAACATATTTTTCTGAGGAATAGCACCTCCTTACCTAATTAAGAGCTGAGACTGTAAAGGGACGCTCAGAACATGTAAGACAACATACACAGCCTTACGGATGATTATACTGTCCTTTGGTTCAGACGCCAGAGCCTCGTTGGCATGCAACATTGCAGTTACCGAGCTGTACTACGTGAAAGTGAGGTCGATATTTGGGTGCCACCCCGATAAACTGTTGGGGAGATTAAAAGTTTGTCTGAAGACAGTAGAATCGGCACATTCAATAAGAAAATACAAAGAATTACAGGATAGATCAAAGCACGTAAAATCCCAAGCATTCCGTAAAGAAGGAAGATTTGACTCACAAATTCTGTCACTGATTAGAGCTGGAGAACTTTTGACTTACATCATGATAACAGCCATTATATTTTAACCCTGCACAATCTTTTCAATTCGAAGCGGGTTACGGAACTAACTTTGCAACAACCTCTGAAGTTGGTTTCTTCCAAGCAAGACGACGATTGTGCTTTGACTAGTGCTCTTATATTATCCAAAATTCATGTTTTCATGAAAACCGATATTTTAAAAATCGCAGATCAGTTTTTGAAAACGAGATCAAAAAACGTTTCTAAAAAGTGATACGGAAACATCTAACTTAAAATCCAGTGTTATGAAATATCAACTTATAAAAACCTACTTTGGCAGCATTGCTATTGACCTAGATTTAACTGTGAGAGCTACGGAAGTAAAATTGTTTAAGAGGTACTTACAACACATGCTCAATGTGTGCCCATTCTTCTGTTCTTCCACGTCACTCTTGCTACCTCTATTTGGTACAAGGTGCATGAATTTTAATCTTAAACCTCAGCTAGAATATCTACAGGGTAGGTTTTTTTTGTAGACAACGAAACCAGACAGGATGCCTTCCAATGGAGACGTTTAAACGAATATATTATTTAAACACAGGATACATGGAATAAAAATATTTACGTGATAAGCTACGTTCTTCTGTAATTCTTGTTTACAATCAAGTTTTATATTTGTGTCTCATTATTTATTTTCTTGTTTTGTATATTCTTCTATCTGGAGTTCCTTCGTAATGGGAGGTCTGGATCTGGACTTCCTGGATCTAGACTTCCTTCTCAATGGATGTTCTGCATTTGGACTTCCTTCTTAATGGACGTTCTGGATCTGGACTTCCTTTTTGTCTTCTTTGTGAACTTCCCTCTGGATTTCCATTTATTTATGTTTTTGACGATTTAATGAATTCCTTTATCCAGCTTTTTCCTTTAAGCTTTGGGAATAATACTAATATCCTCCCTTGCGGCTGCGACTGGAACGCGCCACAACTAACTGGGTACAACAGAGTGTATACTTGGTGCAAACGACTGACACGCGCATCCAAGTAGGCGCTACGGTTGAAACGCGTTGTGGGGCGTCGACTGGAACGCGCCGCCACTGATGTAAACAAAATTTCCGCTATGGGAATGATAAATCAATCAGACAGATGCAATATTTGTTCAAAGACACAAATTTGTATCAGTACTTTGACTTCTTTAGTTTTCTGATCAATTTACATATGATCACTGGTTTGATTTATCGCGTATATACATTAATTTATTTCTTTTATATTTATTCTTTATCTTCTTATAGTAGATTCTATTGTTTTTCATCTTTCCAATCTGCTTTGTTCTTATTTATAAAGTTATTCACATATATTATGTTAATTCTTAATCTTGCCCGCCTGGTGCTGCCATCTCTATTCCTCTTTGGCAAACTATTTGCATTACTTGGTCCTATTGGGTACGTAACACTCTGGGGCATCAGATCTTGGGATTGCGAACGCCACTGCATTGCTCCAAGGACAGATTACTTCTCCCCTCCTCCTTATTTATTTATTTTAGTAGATTCCCATAATTCTTTCAGCACACCATGATACAGGTGTCGGGGTGTAGTTTGATCGGCATTTACCCAATCACTGGATTGGCCTCCACAATCCACAGACCTCTTTATCTCTGTCAGTTAAATAAAATTTTAAAATATTGGGCGTGAATCATAGATGGCGGCTATAAGATGGGGGCTGCGAGTTTGGAAAAAGTTAGAAATATTGTGTTGTCATTGATGTTCATTCAGAAATATTTTAGATCCGCTTGCTTGTGTTATAAAACCTCATGTCAATTGAATGTTTTACATTACCGTGTCTCAAGAATGAAGACGTAGCAGAATAGCTCTTTACTGAAAAGTACAATGTTTCTACATTATATTGTGAAAAATGGCTATAATAATAGTGAACTGTGAAATGCTGCATATCGATAACAATACAATTTAAGCTTTCCATTAGGGCGTGCGAGCGCCACACGGGAGATCAGAGTTCGATTTCCAAGGTGGGAAGTCAAACAGCTATGGGGTTCTCTCATCGTCTAATACAGTATGACCCAAGAAAACAGGCACCATCTTTCGATATGCTTCATGTCTTCATTTTTGTCGGAATTAAATGCAACTTCAGTTATAACTAGTTTATTGTGTTTAGAACATCAAATAAAAACATGAAATTCTTTGGCCTTTTCCTCTTCATTCTAGAGCATGTGTTCGAGATGACCTCCTCTTAGCTCCGTGTATTTCTTGAGGCGCAGCACAAAGTTGTCCAAGACGTCCTTACAAACAGACCGAGGAATGGCTCTTTTCTCCCCTCTGGTGGTTTCCTTGAGTTCGGTGATGATCCTGGGTCTCCCTGCGTACACTCGGTCCTTGAGAAAGCCCCAAAGGAAGACATCTGGGGGGTTAGGTCTGGGCTATGAGGTGTCCACTCAAAATCAGTCTTGAGACTGATCACACGGCCTCCAAAGTTCTCTATCAGCCAATCTCGGGACAGGTTTAAGGTGTGAGAGCTTACTCCATCTTGCTGGAACCAGAACTTTCTCATAAGCAATGGAAGGGTCTGTATCTCAGTTTTGAAGGTTTTGAGAACCTGAACATGCCTTTCTTTGCTGAACTGACTCTCTCACGCTCTCTACCAGCTCGGCTGTACGCCTCCTGGGACGTCCGAGTGTCTTGGGACGGTTTTCACTTGCTGCATTGAGGTTCTCCACAGTCCAATACTTCTCAAAGTGGCCCACCCAGGTCTGTATTCTGATTTTGGACTGGACCTTCTCACATTCGAACTGATGCATGAAAGTCTCCTGGATTTTCTTGGACGAGCCTTTCTTGTAGTAATGTTTCACGCAGTATATTGTTTTGCTAGAGCTTTCATTGAGGTCTAGTTGTGTTCACAGGCGTTGCTTCTGCTATGTCCTGCAAAATAAGGGTGATTTGTGAATGGATGTAGGAGACATCACAAAAAGTGCGCGCGGGACCAGTTTTTATTGAGTCACCCTGTTTATAGGTAAAGCCGGTGAGAAAAGAATGCTAATCACATCACTTCAAAAATGCTCTACATCGTGAATGTGTGGATCCATACCCCCATATACCCCTACAGAGAACCGGAATCTTTGCTACCTTTTTATACTCTATTTGCAGCCCTAACTCAATGCTTCCGGTTTTATAGTCCACCAAAACTCCAAACAACAATTTTGAATAATTTTGTGCGCATCTGTAATCACCCTCAAACGAAAGGATCCTCTGACAAACCCCATGATTGGTTACAAGGTAAATGGACGACGGGTAATTAAAAACCAATGAATGCATCCTTTGCGCGCGAAGTGCTGTTCCACGTACGTCCCCAGCTCACACTTCCCTCGGGCGAAGAGCGCGTGAATACATAACAAAGGCGAGGAACATTGTCACGTGGTGACGGACAAGGGGCGCCTCATTTGTACAGCGTTCTGGGGCCAAGAGGACACGGAAACCCCATTAAGCGACGAGGTAAATGCAAAAACCGGAAGTCGAATTGTGACGGCAGAGTTGATATTTTCATAACAGTCATGCTTTGGAATGAGTTTTAGCAGCTTATGATATGTGTGTGTGTGTGTAGAGAGAGATGGCTTGTAGCAAATCTGGGATTTCACACTTGTCTTGCTCTGAAAGGGAGCGCGGGTTGGAGGTCAACTTTGGGGTGCATACGAGGTGACAGGATAAATGAGAAACACGCCGATTGGATTAAAAAATACAAATCTCGTCCCCGAGTTGTGCATCGCGCCATTGAGAGTGGAGGTTGGGCTTCACCATACCTCGACGTTGGCCCTAACGATAGTGATATGATCAGCACCATGCTCTCTAGCCGCCTTCACGGCCATCCCTGGTGATGTAGTGGTAACGTTGTCGCTTTGTAATCAAGGGATCTTGGGTTCGATGGGTCTCACTCAATACACACGAGTCAATCAACCTCCCCGCCCCTTGCTTTCTGACGTAAGCACGGATTGCTTTCGTTATTAGGTTGGGTTTCTTACGTGTAGGTCTCTTAGAATAAATACACTGTATCAAAAATAAAAAGTGGGGGACCCCCCCCCCCCCTCCGAAGCAGCCGTCGTCTACCCGCATACATTCGAGGGTATGCGCTTAAGTCCGGGTGCCTTAAATATAAACCAGGACAACTTTTGCTCCGAAATTAACGGTTCCGCCGTTTTTCTTTTATGTGTACTTTATTTATGATATTACATGTATTATAATAACTTTAAACATTATTTCATTTATGTATTTTAATTACAAGATTTATTCTGGTAACCAAAACAGACCTTGTTCACAAACAGACGCGAAGCCACGATTTTTTGTCTAGAGCGGGAAATACCAGGATAAACGTACCAATAATTACAACAACAACATTATTAATGGCATTATTATTATTAATACTAGTGGTAGCAGTAGTATCGAAGACGTCATTATCCTTATAAATTACGCAAAAATATGGTAGAAATCTGTGCTAAAGCATTTATTTGGAACAATCGATTTGAAATATTTTTTCAACACACTTCATTTCACATTAGCTAATAATGGAAATCAAGCATACAAACTGTATTTCTGAATGGCGGAAAATGAATGATAAATGCATTCCGAAGATCATTCTTTTTGTACATAAAACATGCATAACTTTCACGTGCAACATATGTTTTACACATATGCAATATGGAGCGACATAAAATAAGAAAGTACATATGCAACATGCTAACACTAAATTGTGTACGTATTCCAAGTTAATTCAATACATATATACAACATATATTATATATAAGGCGAAGGGTAGGGAGGTTGGTTGGTTGAATCTTGTGTAATAAGTGAGACCTATCGGTTCGATACGAGGTGAAGGCAGACTTTAAACCGCAGGTTGAGTCCCGATTAGCCTCTCTGTCCATAAAGCGGACTTCTCGACTCCTTTACCAACGAAGGCTGATCTCCGTGACGGAGTGGTTATCACAGCTCGCTGCGACGCCTGGGTTCTGGGTTCGAATCTTTGTGAGTGTCTTTTAATTTCAACATATCATCACTCATCCTTCTTGTTGCGATTACATAAAACTGGCAGAAAAGTGACGCTAAATAACAAAGTTCACTCAATCAATTTAACAAGAATGGCACTATAGTCTGTTCCGGAAATCTCTGGAGCAAGCGAACGAAAGCAAGTCTCTGCGCAAGTACTGACTCCAGAGGGCTCGACCAATAAACAAGTGCGAGGGAATGGGATTGCATGGAGGGGAGGAAAGTGACTGCAGTTACGAGCCTTTGCAGAAGCTTGTACTGTATCGTTCCACCTACCCGCTTTCTCCCCTTCTCTGCCGCTATGCGCGATCTTGCTATCATCTCAAACCAGCACCTATCGTTGGCACGCTTGCTCACACTGTACACGTGATACATTGCCTTTACTGGCGCAAACAGCAGGTGGTGTTGGACTCAAACAACCTTTTTTTTTCAATAAGGATTTGATTTTTTACGCCACTTTTCTGCCTCTTTTGGGCAATCGCGACGATGAGGATAATTGGTGATAAGATGGCATTGCTGAAAGGACAATCACAAACACACATGAGCATGAGAAAACACCAACCCCGCACAGGAGTGTACTGGCTGTTGATCTAGATGCCAAAGCCTCGTTAGTGCCAAAAATGCCGTCCAGGGCATACCACGTTCAAGGGTGGGTCGCCAAAACAAACAGAAAAGGGATTAAGGGATTAAAATATCATTTTCTCGCTAAATCTTTTTAGTCTTATTACGTTAGTGAAATGGACTAAGCGCTAATTTTTTCCGTGTTTAATCGTTTCGCGGTTGCTTGTATCACTCTTATTCCGGTGTTCAATTTTGATTTCGCGCTTAATCCGTTTCCCTGTTATTCCTTTCACTCTTATTGTTCAATTTTGATTTCGCACTTAATCCATTTCCCTGTTATTCCTTTCACTCTTATTCCATTGTTCAATTTTTGATTTCGCACTTAATCCGTTTCCTTGTTATTCCTTTCACTCTTATTCCGTTGTTCAATTTTGATCTCGCTCTTAACCCGTTTCCCTGTTATTCCTTTCTCTCTTATTCCGTTTCGAGCTTAACCCTTTTCCCTGTTAATCCTTTCACTCTTATTCCGGTGTTCAATTTTGATCACGCGCTTAATCAGTTTCCCTGTTATTCCTTTCACTCTTATTCCGGTGTTCAATTTTTGTATCGCGCTTAATCTGTTTCCCTATAATTCCTTTCACTCTTGTTCCATTTCGCGCTTAAACCTTTCGCACTTATTTCATTTCGAGCATAAACCTTTCGCGGTTTTTCCGATGTTCAAGTTTGGTTTCGAACTTAGCAGCTTCGCTGTAGTTCCTTTCGCGATTAAACCTTTTGCGCTTATTCTGTACGCGCTTAATCCGTTTCAATTTTGTTCCTTTCGCGTTTAATCTCGTGTAATGTTTCGTGGTCGTGACCTTTGGCACTTAATCCTTTTCACGGTTAGTACACCACCCCTTGAAGAGAGCTTGACATTTGGATGTTTAACAGCAAAGTCATCCCTTGCTCCGCAAAATATTGAGCCACGGATGCAGAAGAAAAAAGAAACACCTTTTGGCAAACGAAACGACAGAAATCGTTCGGGTTTTGTGGTTCAGCAGTAAACTTGCATTTTCTCTCTTTTGAAGACCTCGGTAGCGGCTCCATTATAGTGGGCACGATGTCGTTTTATGAATATTACCAGAAGATCTCGAAGCCATCCCCATTCACTCTTAATTTTAGGAGGCCCATCTCCATGTCTTTCACGAGATTTATGGCTTTCGGAATGACAGTAAACGTGTCTGTGAGATACAAAAAAATGGGGGGTTGTTTCTTTTTATCGTCCATAAAATTCGTGATAATTCCTTTCATTAAATGACTTTGCATGCCGGTTCACAAAGTTAAAGAGCGCTTTGTCTGCGATGATAGCAGTTTACTAAATGAGGTTATTGCAAGAGGAACTGAGGGATTATTAATGCACTGCTACAGGAAAGTTGGACGGGGTTATTCCCAGAAACGGGCAGCATATCGCCCTGGAATGGTAAGGTTGAGTATATTTCGCCGGGCACTTTTTCCAGGAGAATGCAATTGTTAAATTCTAAGCGGTTTTATGCACAGATGGGACAAGATCGATAGAGCACGTTCTAGCGTTTCACATAGATTTTTTTTTGTGTGTGTGTGTGTGTGTGTGTAATGAAGAGACACATACGATTGCAACATTGCCACGGTTAATTGGAGAAAGTTGCTCGGACAGGAAAGATAAGCGGTTGATGAAATAGTTTTCTTAGTTTTTGCAACATTTTTGGTACTTTATTTCTTACAGACGGGTCATAAATGTTGTAGTTGAATTGTATCTGAGAGAGACGTGAAGTTCTCTCTTATAGCCTGTCCAGCAAGGTGGATAATGCTTTGTAGTTTCCTTTAGTATTCCTGTTGATTGATTTGGTTTATTTAACGTTGCTTTTCTGCCAATTTCGGCTAATCGCGACGATGGGATGCATAGTGATAAGATGAAAAGGATGAAGGGACAAACACACATATATGGACCACGAGAGCCCTACAGTCGGTTTCCTTGGCGTAGTGGTTAGCACAGCGCACTAAGACGCCAGAGATCCAAGGTTCGATTCCCGACCTGGATATAGGTGTTCTTTATTAGTGTCCCTTCACTAATTTCTTCACAACATAAAAATCTAATAAAAAACTAGCCCTGTAGACGATTATTCTGGCTGCTGGACCAGACGCCAGGGCCTCGTTAGCCTTCAATACTGCAGTTCCCAGGGTTGAGGTTCACTTTTGAGTGCCTTCAACGAAGGTCACCCCCTTACACCCTTTAGTATTCTTGTCATCATAGGTTGAATGCACTTTTTGTGTGTTCAGGAACTGCTCGGTGACTTTTGGAAAGCTTTCGATAGGATTAATCACAATATCCTCTTGAAGTAAATTAACATGTTTCGACATGTCTGGATCACTGCGTCACCGACCATACCCGGACATCACCGGATATACCCGGAAACCCTAAGCATTTCCCAACTCCCGTGAGCACTATAAATAGGGTTAACAACCGGCCTCAGGAGGAGAAACCAACGAGGACGCCAAGGATCTAGATCGGGTAGCCAAGAGCGCGACAGTGCCGGACGGGGAATTGTCTACAGGGCCGGCCAGAAGCCGTGGGGCCTAAGCCGGGGCCTGTCCAGAGGCGAGACGCCTCAGGCCAACCACCGGAACCAGCGCCGAGCCGATCCGGAGATAAGTATCTGCCCCTTTATGGTGCTAATCTTTCTCCCCTAACTTCTCCCTCTTAGTAATATATTGGAGTGTTTTCCAAACAATAAACCCAGTCACCTAAATATTCAATTAGTGTTTCTTTAATTTAACTGCTCTACCTCTGACTCGTCGCCCGTTGGTCAACGGGTCCTACCCTCTAATACAGAGGGTGAAATCCGGTACGACTAAGGTTTTAACGCCCCCGTAACGTGGTGAGAGGCGCCGTGGTTAACACCCGGTACAATATAGCTCGTAAGGACTGTGTCAATTGATTGTTTCTTATTTACAGAACCGTACGCGTTAAGTGACAAACGTCATGCATCCTCCGAGCTCAGGGGTCTAACCTAGAGCCACTTCTTTAATCTTTACTTGCTACCAAAGTGCAGAATACCCTTGAAAATTACTGTTTGCAGATGATCTGAAAACACTGTTTGCAGATGACACATTTACAATCTCGACCATTAGAGGTGATGTGATTCTGGTATCTGCGGTCGCCCTTCTCTACACGCAGTCAAATTCCTCTCACGTGTTCGTTGGTGGAGCCTCCTCGCGTCACTACTTGCGCAGAGACTTGTTTTCGTTCGCCTGCTTCAGATATATCTGGGATAGAGTGTACTTCATGCCACCAGACAGATACCATGTGTTGTTGCATTCTAAGGCCGTGTCTATCACCCAATGTCTAATATAACAATATTCCAAACTTCTGTGGGGAGTGCATATAAATAATTAACCTGTCTCCATGGTGGCGCTGCTTTCAAGAATATGTACACCCTGTCCCGAGAATCTCTGGAGCAAGGAAATGAAAAGACGTCTCTGTGCAAGTAGTGACTAGAGAGGGCTCGACCAATGAACATGTGATAAGGAAGTGCATGAGGGAAAAGCTGCTGCAGCTACCAGTCGTTCGCAGCAGCGCGCACTGCTCCGCTCACTCTCTTTCTCCCCTTCCCTGCCGTTATGCGTGACTTTTCTTCACAGTCTGGACAAAGTATGTAGGGTATATAAAACTAGAAAGGACTGAAACCTGGCGTTTGTAATTGGATATGAGTGAGTTAGTGATGTGGATTATTTAACATTGCTTTTCTGCCTCTCTTCACTAAGATGAGGATAAGTGATGATAGGTGAGGAATGCCCAGGCCGGGATTCGAACCCAGAACTACTGGCATAGTAGCAGGCTGTGTTAACCACCCCGTCACGGACTCGACATTGGAAGTGAAGTCCACAGGGTGGTCAGCCTAACGCGCTACGAAGCGAGAGATACAGATTGCAACACTGGATATTTCAGCCTTTAGTAAACAATTTGTCATCAGCATCCACAGACATGATGCAATCAAAGTAAGAAATTCCATATAATCACCCTATTGAAACCGCCACCCGGAACTTAATGAGTTACACGACACACCACTCACTTGCAGCACTTACTCACGCTGAACACGACTGAACATTTTTCGGCTGATCACCATCCCATCGCGTCTTGTTCAGCTGGTGTCCTCGGAACACGCTCCGCCACGTATATCGATCTCCGGGGGCAGTGCTTTCAGATTTCCACCGGCGTTTCTCTAATGATCACGTGACCTGAAAGATTAACCGCGCACGTGATGGGTGCCCCACCAGGAGCACGCCCGGAAAAGGAACGAGTGCGTTGAAGCGTGTAGCGCACCAAGATTCCTGCGTCTTAATTACAAGGCTTAAAAAAAGGGAGTGGATAGATGGAGAAAGAGGAGGAACAGGGAGGGGGGTGGTGTCCCGGAAATAGTTTTCGATAAAATTAATAGAAGAAAGTTTGTTTGGGATGACAAAAAAGAACAGTTTCTGGTAACCAAACATTGTTTAAATATACGACAAGAAATTATTGTTTACCACAACTTAATTCTTTTAGTAATCGTACACATTTGCTTGCAGTTACTAAAGCATTTGGGCAACATTATTAAACTTAGCCAAACTACTTTTGCTAATTAAACAAATCATTTCTTCTGTATCTTCTCATTGCATGTCTCTTATTTTTGTTATTGAGCGTCGCTTTTCATCAAAAATGGATACATTACAACGTTGTGGGTGTTACTGCGACAACCAAACGAAGTACTCCACTGTCACGTGCTTTTTTCTTGAATGTATTCCATAGTTTCACCATTTTCAGAGGCATCTAGCCGATTACCCAGTGTTTCCGGGTATTTATTTATCCCAATCTTGTATCAGACAGGAAAATAATGAATTCTAACTATAGTGTAAAATGTAACTAATTTTAAATGTGATCGTGAATGTCACCAATTAGCTTAGCGACTCCGAAAACTATGGATTCGACACTAATCTAGGTAATTTGTGGCATTTTATTTTTCATCCCCTCTCACCACCCATTCCGATACGTGATGAAGTTAAACCGCATTGGGAGTGTCGCAAAAACTATGGATTTCATTCGCAACACAGCCTGAATGTTGGACAACCCGAGAAACACTATCGTTGTGCGGATTGCATAAGTCACGGATGTCTGTTTGTGCGGAATTTAATATCTGTGGTTCTCGATTATTTTTACATGTCACCCCTTCCCACCCCACCCCTAGGAATGCCAGAGGTGTCTTACCCCACAGTAATTCTTTCCATATTGCAAGTGATACGTGTACCAAGTTTGGTTGAAATTGCTCCAGGCGTTCGAGAGTTATGCCGGAACAAACAAATATACACACCCACACACACACACATACATCCATTTTTATATATATAGAGAAGGTCACCGGGACTTCACAAAAACAGTTTACCTGCATCAAAGACATCAGTGTCAGGTGTGGTATGACTTATCTCGGGAGTATTATGCTGGTTGACCTATACGTTTGTGTACGTGTGAAATGAACTGCCAGTGATAAAAAGTCGTCAAGTTAACTTGACTCATGTAACCGTCACGCGATATAATATAATGAGATATACAGCGTGTCCACAAAAACATTCCGTAATTATAAACGACCACAAAATTTTAATTATGTAAAAGGTTTTTCATTAAGAGCGCTCGAACTTTGAAATGAAATAAAACAAATTGTGTAAGTGATATCACCATGCTTGTACTTTTATTTTGAAGCCAATTCAATGACATTACGTTTTAAAAATTATATCAGCCAAATGGCCGCACAAAAGTGGCTCAATTTCACCAATCATGCGAGTTATGTTGGCCTGGAGGGCGATGTTAACAATTTTTTATTGGCCTAGATCGGATGGGATGGATCTGACAAACATGTGGTTTCAATAGGACGGCGCAACATGCCATACTGCACGCGATACACTGACTTTGTTGCATGAGAAGTTCGAAGGCTCCCGTTGTATCGCGAGGTGGCGACAATAGCTGGCCTCGCAGGTTCTGTGATTTAATGCCATGCCGTCTATGCCGACAAACCACAGATGATGATTACCGCCCTCAAGGACAACATAACTCGCATCATTGGTGAAATTTAGACACTTTTATGCGAGAATGTCATCGAAAATTGGATCTCCAGGATTCGTATCACCCAGCGGAACCGCGGCGGCCATTTGGCCGATATAATTTTTAAAACATAATGTCATCAAATTGGCCACAAAATAAAAGTACAAGCATAGTCATATCACTTTCATTTCAAAGTTCGAGCGCTCTTAATTAAAACCTTTCATATTACAAAATTTATACCAATACCATTAGACGGAACAGCTCAAAGAATTTTAGCGCATATGTAATTGTTGGTGTTAACTACAACAATAGATGGCATAACAATAAAAGAAAGAAAAAGGAAAAAATTCCAAAAGTAGCAGAAAAACACATTTTAGGATGTAAGACAAAATTAATGAAATGTACAATTTGCACGGTAATACTCACGGATCCCACTGTACAAACCTAAACATCCAGTAAACATCAACAGTAACACAATTTGCTTCTAACAACAATGCCATTTACAATAACAGATTAAAAATCGAAAGATCTTTTGGTGCGTTCTCTCTTGTCCACCATTACGTTTCTTCTTATTATCATTATTTGACGTTTCCTTGCAGCACCCATTGATACAGCATTGTACAGTGGGATCCACGAGTATTACCGTGCAAATTGTCCATGGACATTAATTTTATCTTACATCCTAAAATGTGTTTTCTTGCTACTTTTGGCTATTTTTTTCCTTTTTCTCATTCTTTTATTGTTATGCCATCTATTGTTGTAGTTAACGCCAACAATTACACATCCGCAAAAATTCTTTGAGCTGTTACAATACCGGAACTTCAACATATTCTAGAGAACATTCCATCTACTGCCCCAGGATATGATGGTATCACTTATGACATCCTCAAACATTTACCAGAACAAGGACTTAATATTCTCACTGCGATTTTTAACTCTGTTTATTGTAGGGGTAAAATCCCGCGAGGTTGGACCCAACATGTTGTTATTCCGATATTAAAACCAAATAAACCAGCTATACATGCTACGTCTTACCGCCCTATTGTTCTCATACCAGTTATGGCTAAACTATTTGAAAGAACTTTACAACACCGAATATCTTGGAATTTAGAGAAACGAAATTTTTTTCCTCCCTCCCAAATGGGTTTTCGCACCGGGCTTGGCAGTCAAGATGCTATATGTACCCTTACAGTGGCACTTCAGAATAGCCAAATATTGCGACAATATTGCTTTAGTTTATTCATAGATGTTGCTCACGCCTACGATTCGGTTCAAATTCCAATATTATACCAAATTCTTGATACTCTTCATATTCATCCGGTGGTAGCACAATTAATATGGCATTTATATCAAGAACGCATACTGGTTTTTTGGTTTCCCCATAATGTCACGGGACCACGATTAATCCGGAGTGGTGTCCCACAAGGCTCCCCACTCAGTCCAATTCTCTTTAATATATATACACAATACTTACATCAAACACTAAATTCTAATCATCATATCCTTCAATATGCTGACGATTTTTGTTTCTATAATAGTACATCAGATGCCACTCGAGGCATCTTAGACTTACGCAACTTTATCATTCAATTACGAGATCAATTATCGCTACGCGGTTTATCATTTTCCCCGGAGAAATCTCAGATCATTATTTTCAATCAGTATATGCTCACTCGTTATCCTAACAATTTAACTCATTTACATCAAATTCCGGTGGTTCAAACCTGTAAATACTTAGGGATTCATTTTGACCGTAAATTAACTTGGCAACCACATCTTACATATTTGCTCACAAGAGGGAAAAAATTGTTAAACATTTTGAAAGGGCTTGCCACTACCAAATGGGGGGGGCCACCCCTCCATTATGTTATTGTTTTACAAGAATTGTTTTCGTTCACTTTTTGATTATTCGGCTCCCGTATTGGGCGGGATGTCTGATCGCTGGCTACAAAAAATGGATATTTTACAACGTCAGGCACTCCGCCTTTGCCTCGGCTTAATGGCCTCTAGTCCCAATGTTAGCGTTTATGGAGAGAGTACTGAACCGCCTCTCTCCTTCAGATACCAATACTCTACCATGAAATACATATTGAAAACATGGGAACGACACCCTCACCCCTTCAATACCGTATTCGCTATTCAACGACAACTGAACGAAACTTTAACCCTCGATCGCTTTCGCCCTCGGCTTTTCTTTTTGTCTTGTTATAATATTGATCGAGACGCCTACCATCTCAGCTTCACATTTACATCTCCTTTGATTTACACTTTACCGATACTCACCGCCCCTCTCCCTAATATTAATTATACCGATTTCGGTCGACACGAATACTACAAAGAATTATGGCCCGACTACACTTTTATTTACACAGACGGTTCCAAAGATGCCGACCGCGTTGGATGTGCCTTTTATGTCCCTCGATACAATGTTGTACGTCAATTTTCCTTATCGTCAGAAGCGTCTATTTACTCGGCAGAGTGCTATGCCATTTATCAGGCTTTGCTCCACGCTCGTGAAGCACACTACACGCAAACTTTAATTCTCACAGATGCCCTCAGTGTATTATTTACGATCGCTCGTTGTGGTGAGGCAGCTTATCGTTTGCAACTCTTTCCCACCTTAATTTTACAGGAGTACTTTCACCTCCACCACAACGACCAACGAGTACAGTTCACTTATGTCAAAGCGCATAGCAATCTTAATCCTTATCAAGACCTAGTGGATCTTTATGCCAAAAAAGCTGCGGACGTTCCTTCCCCCTCTCCTATCCGACTTGCCTATACTGATCTTTTACCTCGGGTCAAAAAAAAAATTCATTCCCAGTGGGAAAATTGGGCTCATGCCGCAGTGGCAAAAACCACTACTTATAAATGGTTCAACGATAAACTCCTTATTCGACCCTGGTTTCATCACCTAAAAATGCCTCGTGAAGTGATCACTTGTATCCTACGCCTTAGAACGGGACACGTGACCACAAACGATCATCTGGCAAGAATTCACCAAACTCCCTCTCCCAATTGTACCTGTGGAGAACATAAACAAACCCCCACCCATTTATTTTTTCAATGCCCGCTATGGAATACACAACGTCAGGCACTCTTTCACAGACTCCTTCGAAAAAAGGTTCCATTTCCTCTCTCCTTGCCCTCTTTACTTTCATCACCTTCCCCCTCTACTATGTGGATTCTCTCTGGATTTGCTCGACAGTGTGAACTTCGCTTTTGATATCATCCCTCATCATTGCAGTGTTATAGTGACAGTGAAGTGAAGTGGAACAAAATATTGTGCTGTTTATACTAGTGCGCGAATTTCCAGCCCTCAATGTTTTCAGACCGTTGCCCAAGACTGCTACCATACAAGCGGTGAGGGGCATGAAGAAGAAGAAGAAGAAGAAGAAGCTGTTCCTTCAAATGTTATCGGTATAAATTTCGTAATATACATAATTAAAATTTTGTAGTCGTTTATAATCACGGAATGTTTTTGTGGACACGCTGTATATATGCAAATAGTGCCAATTCTGTACAACTTTACCAGCGGCAAGCAAAGCTCCCAAAGTTTTCTATACTCTGTCCCGGGAAACTGTGTAGCAAGCGAGTCCTCTGAGCACGTATGAATCGAGTGGTCTCAACCAATGAACGCCTGCGAGGAGAAGTGAGTGCATGGAGGGTAAAACTCGGTTGCAGCTACCACCCGCTTGCAACAGTGCGCCTTGCTTCGCTCCGCGCACTCGCTTTCTTCCCTTCTCTATCGTTAAGCACGTCGTTGCTCGACAGACGTTTGAGACAGACTGTAGCAACAATTTTACAATTTCCAGGGTGTCCGTTTGGAGTTAATTGTTTTTCGGAAAACTCACGAGTAGTGTATTTTACAATATAACCAGGACAAGAAAGGAAGAGCCCCCCTGAAGCGCATTTGCTTACACTTAAAACTAGCTCAACATGCCAATATGAGCTTTTTGATCAAGTGTGGAACCCCGTCTAACCCAAGATTTTTGTAAAAACGCCCTCGGGAATTTCCCGAGAAAAGGAAGAGGCTCTCAGATTGATTTGTTTACACTTACAAAAGGCACTTCTGCCAGATTTTTGTCCACAAACTTGCTATTTTTACCTGAAATTAAGCCAAAACACACACACACACACACAGCACACAGCACACACACACACACACACAGCACACAGCACACACAGCACACACAGCACACACACACAGCACACACGCACACACATATTTATTTTACCTGGAATATTTCAATTGGGCACCAGGCTCAACTTGCATATCTAGTATTAAGATAATCTAAAATTCCTCCGTGACTCTCTCATTATTATAATCTATTCATATTTAGAGTCTGTCCAAGTTGTTATATAAAATTAATACACTTGGCATTAGGTCAGTGCTTTCTGGGACACACATGTCTGTGCAGGTCAGATTCTCGCGCCATGGAGTTGTGAGATCAATATTCGGTGCAATTTCTCGGCGCGGCAGGCAACAGGTGGGATCTGATCGATATTGCAAGCAGAACAATTTAGTTCCAGACAAATCCGCTCGCCTCAGCATGGAGGCGCTGCGGTCTCGATTGCATGTACACTCAGCAGAAAAATGGGATGTACGCTCAGGAGACAAAAATATAAGAATGTTTCTGAATGCACCCCCAACCCACCCCACCCACCCCCAACCCACCCACACACGCACACACACACACACACACACACACACACACATACACACACACACATACACACATACACATATTTACTTCCGGTCCACTTCCAGTTTGACTTCAATTGGGCACCAGGCCCAACTTGCATATCTAGTACTAAGACAGTGTAATATGCAGAGACCTTCTAGAATTGCTCCGTGACTCTCTCGTTTCTTACATCATAAACATATGATTTTTCTCCTATGAGAATAACACTACATATGGTGTCATCGGGGAGTGCCTCGTGGAATTCACAGATAATTTTAATGTTCGTCCTGTCATTAACCACAACTTGTTTTCTTTTGGAAGTGTTAATGACAAACATGGGTCTCTGTGCTTTGAATTCATCTGGTGTGTAATACATATCAGTATTGCCTGTAGTGACACGTTTGAAGGATGAAAAAGCCTCATATAATTTGAGGAAATCATCCTTGGACATGTCTAAATTGTAATTTTCTCTAGGAAAGACCTCATTTCTGCCATTTTTAAGATATATGTTCTTGATGTTGCAGCTATCAAATTTACTTGAATTTTTTTCCTGATTGTTGTGTCTTCCAGTCTGAAACAGTACCACTACAAAATCAGGCATGTCATATTGTATACTGGAGAATGAATTTGTAGCATCAAACTCATAATATGTACCAGTGGCGGGCTTTTGTACGCATTGATATGTATAAAATTGCAGAGGAATCTGTGGATTTTTTAGGATATCAGCTTTGTGTTTAAGACCATAACTGGCCTCATATTCAACAACAGGGATTCTTAACTCCATAGTCTGAATAAGGCATTTCCCTGCATCAGGAAGGGTATTAGGCAGAGCTTCTCCTGTAGAGTTTAATGTGCTGTACCTCATCAAAGCATTGTTATCATTGGCAGCTCTTCTAAATGTGATTCTTAAACCACCCTTCCACATAATATCTTTGTAATCTGAGAAGAATCCTGGCAAAAGGCGCATGGGGAACAGTACAGTGTGGCTTTTGGTTAATATTTTCTCACCAGCTTCAAATCCGCCTATTTTGTAATAAGAAGCCTCGGTTTTGGATAATTTTAGTGTGGCCAAAGCTGTGGAGGTAATGCCGGGATAATCCACTCTGTTTATAACAACGCCATGTTTTCTGATCTCAATTTCAGAGAATAGATGCGGCACAAAATTGTCCACAAGTCTTATGTTTGAATTTGCCGGATAATCTGTTCCATCGAGCTTTACAACATCAAATTTGATGTATAGATCTGCTCTGTGGGGGTGTATAAATCCGTCCCCTACATCAAGATCAACCTCAATCTCTGTGTTGGGTTGATTTAAATTTGCAAATGTCCTCCTGTTTGGAGGGAATGATTGTAGCTCATAACTCTCAGTATTTTCCATTGTATGTAATTTTATTTAAATATTAATCTCTATGATTGCAGTTGTTGTGGCTCCAGCAAAATCAACTAATTCTTCTTTTTCATTAGTGACCATCAATTCCATGTAATCTATTCTGTTATGAGACACAGGAAAATATAATGTTGGGGATGGATTGTAGATGATGGGCTCCATGAATTCAGAATTAGGCTTGAATGTTGCAATAATACCGGTTTGTTTGTGAGTGCCTATGCCATTTGATTTGGTGATCATACCCTCGGCCACATTGCAGTGAATATTCAGAGTCTCTATGGCTAAGAATTTAGGTATATTCATAGCAGTGTGTTTGATGCCTGCTTCAAGTTTTGTGTTGTTCTCAAAGCCTAACAGCTCTCCTATAGTACCCAGATGCACTGTTTCTGTGGCAGATACAATCTCTACTCTGTGAGTGACAGAATTTTGACTCAACACTATACCTCTGGGTAACTGAGCATTTAGAGTAGACAGATTATATTGCCCTGGAGTGATGACAATTTTTTGATCCCCTACTGCAATTGTGTTGTTGTGGTGTGTAATATTAGGGATCAGGTACATGCCATAAAATGCTCTGAGAGCTATTGTTTTGGGATACACTATGTCGTCATGCAATTTGAGTTTCAATATTGAATTTTGGCTGGTGAGATGGAATACCCCCATGATGTTTCAGATACCACAAGGCTTTTTGAAAATTTTCAATTGATGGTTTATTTATTTGAGACATGTATCTAAGAACAGATAAACACAAATGTCCACAATTAACATCTTTGAAGTTTTGAACACGGGCATTATTGTAATAAAGATTAGCTGAATTTAGATATTTTATTAAATTTTCAGGTGGAACACCTCCAAATGAATCAAACACAAATGCCTCATTTTTTAAATATTTAAGATAACAGATCCAGTGAGTGCCCTGATTTTTGTACTCATCCAAATTAACAATGCCACACTCTTTGTTGAGTGGTTGTTCTGGCAAAGAATCAGACATGTACACACCTCTAAAATGTTTGATGCCCAGTGGCCTGATTAAAGCTTCAATATCTTGGTTTGTAAGCGGCTCTTGTTTTTTTTAAACTTATTCATGGCTCTCTTAACACCTTTGCCTTGTTTCTCCATTGCCAGGTTATGTCGCCTCTGTTCATCTAATTCTGCCCTATTCTTCTTGGCATCTATTACTGTTTTTGCTATGGCGGCTGACCCCCCAGCCAAGCTCCCCACAGCCCCGAGAGCAGCTAAGATGGCAGGGATGGTAAATATGAATCCCCCCACATGTGATTTTTTTCTTGATTGCTGTAATTTTTTTAATTGGGGGGTACTGAGCAACAATTTCATACCATGCCCCTTTGCAATACAAGAATTTTTTTTCTTGCGCTGCTTTTTGGTCAAAAGACTGTCAATAGTTTTAAGAGATTTGAGACCTGCATAAGGTATCTGATACATAACACCCTTGGCCTTCATTGTAGGTTTATTATTTACAACCCCCACCCCAATTTTTGTTTGGTGCTCATAGCTATGGTGGTTCCCAATGCTGATATTCTTTCACTCAAAGAAGCATCTTTGCTTACAAATCTACCAAATGCAGCCTCTTCTAATTTCTTGTCTGCAACATGTCTCTTGTCAAGATCAGAATGTGTGTTGTATGCTATGTCATGGTCTCTGCAAGCAGCATCTAAAGGATTAACACCAGGATCACCTCTGTTTAATCTATGCTCTAATTTTGTGCCTGGACCACAATACTGATAACCTGGAATGTGTAGTTCAAATTGCAACTTGTTTATAATGTCATTAACAAGGCCCCGACCCTCAGAAATATTCCAAAATTTAGGTGGTAGAGTATTAATAATTTTTATGAGATATCCAATCCCCTTAGTGTCATTCACTATAAAATTAGACAATTTGGTGCTTATCATGTCCATAATTCCAACCTTTTCATTGTAAAAATTGTGGTTCCCAGCATTTTCCTCCCCAGCTATCACCAGCAACCTATCTACAAGTTTCCTGACATCATCAACCCACACAAATTCTTTGGGCAGGGTGTTGTATTGTTTGATCCCACTGCCAGTCTTCATTTGTGACCATATGGGCTTGATTAAATTATTGTATTTTGCTCCACTGCTAGACTTGACTCTTTTTTGTGTGGGATCATTGTTCTGGTATAGAGCATCTGATTTTATTAATATTTCTTTGTAATCCTCATAATCTTGATCTGTATAGCTGCCAGGCCTTTTCCTGGTCATCAGTTCCCACAATCCAGGTGTTCCGGTGTACTTAACAAAAGCACCTTTTTCTCCCAGACGAGATTCTGAATATACAATTATATCATCCCCCATAAATGTTACCCTAAAATTGCCAATTCTATGTATGATGCTGCCATCAAGCTCTGTGTCAGCATATAAGCCAAACACCTCATCTTTATTGTCTTTAGGTGTGGTTAAATATTTTTGAGCAAGAAGCCCCAATTCAATAGGATCCTGACTAGCCTCAATTCTTCTAGGAGGACTAGGTGTATGAATACTGGAAAGTGGAGTCAATGGATAATCTAATATGTTCCTTGCAGCTACAGGTACAAGCTCTGTGATCAAACTTTGATTTTGCTCTGTAACAGTTTTGATATTCTTACCTAAATTATTAATAGCATCAATTACAGGCTGTTCTGCTTGTTTGTGTTTTTCATAAATTCCACGGTTCTCTGATTTCCATCCTTTAAATCTTTTTACAAGATAATCTCTTAACTTAAGATCATCAATGATTGGTCGTTTCATGGTTGTTTATATACGTCTCAACGTCTAGAAAATCGTTGATTTTATTTCTGTATTTGCCACTATCGGGTGTTCTTGTCATATCAATTGTGACAAACCCATAACTGTCCTGGTTCCAGCACCTACTGCAAAACTTGGAAAAATCATTGTAGCTCAAGTCCCCACCTACGTATTCATCATGTATGTGTTTGAGGTTGGTGTGGTCTTGATGAAACACGCATATAAAATTGCTATTGTCTCGGATCAGTTGCTTCGGAATTTTTGAAAAAGTCTGTGCCAGGTAGAAGCAATCAATGTTTTTGTGTCGGCCCTGTGTAAAAAAGTTTCTAACCTTGTTTTGATTATCCAGTATAATATCATCAAACACAACAACAGAATTATCGAGACATTCATCAAGTGGCTTAACATCTGGTTCAAAAGTGGCTATATCCAGTCCATCATATAGCTTTATTAACTGCTGATATTTTAATTGTTCCAAGCTCTTAGAAAAAACATACAAGTGCCTGTTTTTCCAGTCTAGCCAGTTGGGTGCCAATAAAAAATTATCAACCATTAGTGTAGTTTTACCACAAGCAGATGGCCCAACAATAAGACACCTAATATTATCAGGTAGCAGCACTCCATTTATCTTATTCTGTTGTTCAGGTTCTGGCAGCCTTTTTATAACATCCCAGGTGTTCATATTATCACTTTGTTTGCATCGATCCAGCTGTTTTCCGGATGACCTAGCCATTTGACAAGTAACTTGTTGCCTTTTCTGCGGATAATTTTTTCTATGAGATATGTGTCAGGCTGTTTAGTTTTGCTGAGTTCTCGTTCATAGAACCTGCCTTTGAGAATTTCTCCTCGGTGATCTTTTATTATATATGTGTTAAGGGTCCCGGGTTTAACTTGAACCACTGTAAATAATTCAGTGCTCCAGTTTCTCGTAAAGCCTCTTTTGAATAAGTGCTTATATTTACTGATTCTTACTTGATCGCCCACCCTGTATTTGGCCTTTCTTATTGTTGGCTGGTATCTAGGATAATAAACAGTGCTGATCAATTTTTGCTCATCAGATGAAGTTACTCCGGAGGGTTTCATATTGATTGTGGAATGGACCGAGTTGTTATATTTTTGTAGAAGTTCTGGAAGAATATTAATCCATTTATAATTACCTTGGAGTGTAAATTGTTTATACATAAGATTTTTTAAGGTTCTGTTGAATCTCTCTACAATTGAGGCCTTGAGGTCACTGTAACTCGAGTAATGTTTTATTGCCTGGCTTTTAATAAATTGTTGAAACACTGAATTATAAAATTCCTTGCCATTATCTGTTTGCAAATAGCGCGGTGATCTTCCACTCTGATTGATGATTGTCCTGAGGGCTTCTGTAACACATTTTCCAGTCTTGGATTTAAGTGGCAAAGCCCAGGCAAATTTTGAAAATGTGTCTATCACAGTGAGTAGATACTTGTAGCCCTTGTTGATTTTGTCTAAGTTTTTCAACTGTCCACTTGCCATTTCAATCAAGTCGCTTTGCCATAAATCATCTATGCCTTTTGTGACTACTGGGAGTCTCTTAAAATTATGTCTGGCCTGTCTGTGTAATTCATCAACTATAATTTGTCTAGACATAATATGTAAACAAGAATATTGCAACTATAGGGTGTTCAGCAGCTGAGACTGCAGGATTTTCTAAATATAATTTGTCTCCAATATGTATTTTAAATTCCAGAGTGCCATCATCTTCAGTATAGGCTGTTTCCAATGTATTGGGATCTGTAAAATCCTCCAATTCTACACTGGTGATTTTCACTTTGTTATCAGCATTTGTTATTGATAAGGTGGGGTAGTGGTGTGCCTGTGGTTGATGCCAATATTTGATCTTGATTGGTCTCAATGTGCCCCCAACAAAAAACTGGTAATAAAATTGTGCAGGGGACAGCATATATATTTTGCCACCTGGTGTAAATGGAGAATCATATTCTCTGTTGGGGATGCTGTACAATTCAAGAATTACTGAATGTTTAGGATTCTCGATTATGCCTGTTATTTCTTTTTCCGCTGTGAGCAATCTGCTTGTTACAGATTCAAGATGCTCATTGATAGTCCTAACAATCTCATCGTGCCCCGGCTTGATTCTTATGTCCACAGCAAGTTTCTTGTATTGTTGCACAATCTCTTGTAGCTGGGTGGCAAAAACAGACAGGGCATTTGCTTGATTGGATTCCATGGTCCCCAGCTGTTGCTTGATATTAGCTACAATTTGCTGTAAATTTTCAACAACTGCCAATTTTGAATTTTGAGCAGTAAGATCATGGACCTGTCTTCTGATATCCTCAAACAGGGCATGCAGTTCATTAATATGTTGATTTGTTGGTAGAGTGGCCACTGTCTGTGTGAGTTGTTTGATCTCTGCTTGGATATTCTTGATATCTTCTGATTTCAATATCCTATTCACTGCCCTCTTTATATTTTTAAGTTCCTGTGATGTGGGCAGATTTGACACAGTATTTTGCAAAGATTCAAGTGCCAATTTCACATTGTGTAATTCAGAAGCATCAGCCACACCACGCATAGCATCTTGGAGCAGGGCTATATCTGCCTGAGTGGGTGTGGATTGTTGTAAAATTTCAAGTTTTGTTTGGATATCATCGATCAAATGATGAAAATGAGATAGTTCAGATTCAGTGTTGAGGTTTTCAAGCTTTGTGATTTGGTGCTGGACACTTACAAGGGTATCTACAATCCCAGGCAGGCGAGATTCTAGTACATTTGCCAAATCACTTTGCACTGCTGCTATTGTACCTTCAAGATGAGTTATGGAACTTTGAATTTTTCCAAAATCTTCATATGTTTCAAGTTGCAGCTTAATATTTGCTACACTCCGAGTTATTGCACTCAAAGCCTCAGAAGATGGCAAGTTGTTCATAAAATTTTCAAGTGTCTCAATTTTTTCTTTAACCTCGGCTATGGCATTGTTCAGAGGGTCCAGATTAGGTATCTGGAGTGATTGAATCTGTTCCTTTAAAGTGGAAATGACTAGATCAAAATCTTCTTGTGATTTTATGCTTTTGACAATTGTTTGGAGCTGTGTCTGGACATTATTTATCTGTTCTTCCAATTGTTGTTTCAATTGCTCAGAGTTGTTAGCCTGGGTCTTAAATTTGGCTTGAAGAGCTGCTACAGCTTCTTCTAAACTTTGAAAATTATCCAATGTAGCCAGGTCAGTATATTTCTGAAGCAGCAACTTGAGTTCTGAGTCAATTTTAAGAAGAGGGTCCATGCATTGTGATTGTAAATTTGTAATTTCTAATTGAAGACTGGCATTGAGTGTGGTTTGTAAAGCTTGTAAATCACTTCTTAATTTCTTGACTCTGACATCAAGCATCAGAATCTCATCACTGTGATCTTCATGTCTTGTATGGCCAAAAATATCATTAGGCATTTTGTTTAGTAGTTATTTATTATTGAATATCTAATTCTTAATTCTATAAAAAAGGGTATAAGCTTGTCATAAGATCCAGGGACCTCAATATATAAGCAGTCACCAGCAGAAACAGTATAAACAGTGCCAGAAATCATGTTTGAGTGCTTAATTCTGTAAATATTTCTCCCTACTGAAATTTTAACATCACCCTCAGGGGTTGTAATAAATTGCAATTGCCCACCTACAGGTAATTGGTAATGATTTAAATTATTGTTAAATATGTACAATATTTTGCCTGTTTTATCATCAATATCTGTAAGTATGCTGTTCAGATGAATAATTAACAAGCCACTCAGTTTAGACATTACAGATTGTAAATCAGGAGAGGGTTGTGGTGTTGGCAGGTCCATAATAGCCTGTTTTTTGAACCCAAATAAGTTCATGGGCATGTTTATTTATTCCAAATCATGCTCTGTAATTGGGCATTGTTTGCCATTTTTCAAATAACAATGACCCCAGGGTAGAGTATGTATGCGACATGATAGAATACATCTCTTATCATCATGTGGGTCCAGAGCCACTTTTCTTACAATATTGCTAGTCAATAAGTGATCCGCACTCTGAATTCTGGATTCTGATGTTTTGATTGTGCTACATGATTTGATGCAATTTTTATAATCTTCAAATTGGAGCTCTTTGTCAACAGTCACTCTGCCAACGCCCTTGGCTTTTTTGGCAACGGCACCACTACATGTCTCAAAACTGTACATCTTGGCACTTAACCCAGCAAATTCCACAATAACATCACCAAGTGTCTCATCTTTTAACTTGCCGGGCACTTTTTTGTTGTGGTGGTGTTGAATCCTTGTATGCTCGCTGGTATCAAAATATTTAAGCAATTCGGGTTGTGACATATCTTGATAAACATCTTCTGTCTGAATATCAAGGATAAAACTATCCGTGTCCATGTACAACAGTTTTACACGATCACCATAAAAAGGTTTCAGCACATCATAATACAATGTTAACATATGTAATTTGGACAAATCCAATATCGCAGCCCCTACATAAATAGGTTTATCAAACTTAATCTTTGTTTTTTTCATGTTGAAAAGTGCCATGTGCTCATCATAAATTCTTCTGTAGTTGAAGTTGGGCTTTGCAACCAATTTTTTGCTCCGGCTGGGGTCAGTAATTATTTTAACATCGGTATGTTTTCTGACATTTTCAATTGTTTTGCCATAGACAGAATTAATCATCAATTTAAACAAGCTCTTATCAAATTGGCTCTTTGCAGATGTTCGAAGCTCTGTGTTTGTATCAATGTATGGTTTCATCCATCTTGAGTGCCTGAACCTCAAAACTTTTCCAACTTTGGTTACTTGAACACCGTGACGCATCAGGAACTGGAGGTTTTTGTAATATATGACATATCCCTGTTTTGGCTCCAGGGTCATCATGAGCTTCTTCTGTTTAGAGCCAGGTGAGCACTGAACCTCGGGACTTGGGGGCAGATCAGAAACTTTATTGTGCAAATCATCAGGAAATATCAGATCAACCTCTACGAAGAGGCCATAGTCACTGTCGTCAAAATCCTGAAGATCTTCAATATTGAAATCTTCGACCCATTCAAGCCCTGCATATGGCAGTTTATCCATCATAACATGACCATACAAGCTGTTTGCATCTACATACTGTATATAATTTGATGGCCGTGCTGGATCATAATCAGGCATATATTTGTTATTTGCTCTGGCATATCTCTGAGAACATTGCACCATCCCTCCTCTTATACCTTGCTCAATAAACAAGTACATATCTTGATCTTGGATCAGATCCAATTGCATTTTGGTGTTGAAAAACATTGAAGACCATGCTAGGCCCGGGGCACTGTAAAAATACACTGGGTCCAGTCCATAATTTTGCATAGAAGATTTTCTGGATGCCTGCAGTGCATCAGCTAAGAGAGCCACATCAAGTTTCAAATAAGCCATGTGATAATCACGAAATGTCTTGCATTTTAATTCCTTCCAGATCAATTGGGCATGGCGATAATCTTCATCTGTGATTCCAGATCCTCTGATTTTGCTGTAAAATGCCTCTTGTGGTGGCAGGGAACACTCATCAAATTTAGAAAAATCTGTAACATAGTCATATGGATATACACCCTTCCGCCTAAGCAAATTCAGGTCCTGATTTGGAAACATAGCACGTGTGATTATGAATTTCTCATCAGATAATTGAGTGGCCAGTGTAGCCAGGCTAGCCGATGAAATTCTGTAAGAATCAAGAAATCTCATTTGAATAGGAACACCATTAACTTCAATTTTCTTGCTAATAGATATATATTTCTCATCATTTTCAGCTAAAATATTTAAATTCTGTTTGTCAAACCCCTCGTACCTGATCAGATGATGGAAATCATAATTGGATGCTCCATGGCAAAATATGGGGATAAATCTCGGTCTCTTGATCTTAATATTACAGCTATTACACAGGGCCTGTTTATATCGACCATCTGAATGAGAATGGTGATGTACCTTGATATTTGTATCTGAAAATTCACAATCACATACCGGGCATTTTTCTGCATTGTTGAAATCCTCAATCTGATCCTCTGTTAAAGGCAACATAGGCTTTGATTTTAATAAGATGTTAGATGCTATGTCGCGGCACTCATTTTCTATTCTATGTGCAAATATTTTGATGGCATCTGGTCCCAAGTATGAATATTCTTTAGTAACAACACCATCCTGTACAACCACATAACAAAAACTGGAAGGTTCATGTAACTGATATGGTGTAATTGAAGAATCTTCAGGATTTGGATTGCAGAATGCAAGAGATTTGAGATTTGATTCAGAATCCCAGACAATATATGTTGGGTGTTCCAACGAGGCTTCAAACTTATTGAATTTTGCTTTTTCACCTGGCATTGGCATCATCATATGAACGGGTTTATGGTTGCCACAGTATTTCAGATGCTCAATTAACTTGTTTTTTGCAATTTCTGCATTCACTTCACGAACCCCATTCACCATTTTTTGACCATCAAATACAGTCAAGCATCTTCTGCATAACCTGAATATTGTATTGGATTTGTCTAGCTGTGTTCTCACCAAAGCTTCAAGATTTTTTATCAGAGTGTAATGATATTTGCCATCCCCTTCAATTATGAGCAGATCAATCGGAACGGCGAAATCATCATCAAATGTACTGATTCTAAGAGGTGCTATCGGGCAATTGCCAGTGGAACAAATAAATACGTTAATAGATAATTGTTTATCATTGTTATCCCTGGCTCTTTTTTCAAATTTATCAATGTTCTGAACTAACATTGGATATTCTAAACCCTCCATTGCCTCGTCAAATTGATGTTCATGTTGTTTGTAATAAGTTATTCTCTCAGGATGGCTTGAAACTGGATACAAAGCAGCTAAAATACACCACAAAAAGCATTTCTGGTCGGTGTTTTGTATATTGACCACGGCTTGTTTGTTTTTAATATTGGCAGGTAATGGAAGATATGTAGATCCTTGTAATGGGCTGAATTCAGAAATGTTGACATATAACTTGTGTGGAGAGCCGCATAGGCTCCAGCCACTCTCTTTCGCAGCAAATTCAGAGTGTTTGATGTTCAATTGATCCATCAGACTGCTTATTATTGTGTCTGAATTTGCATTTGAATGTACAGGTACAGTTTCTGTTATGTGGGGCTGTGTAAATTTTGTGCCGTTTGGCTTCTTATATTGTGCAAACAATTTGAGGGACAGCTTATAAGAGCCATTTTGTGCATTGAGAATTGCCTGCAGATCAGGATTTACACTGTTCAAAAAATTCTCAATGCCACATCTTGGCTCTGATACAAAGCGATAATCCTTAAGTTGGGCATTAAAACTGCTATGGATGGGTGCATGGCGTGGCTGCTTTGCTGCTCTGGCATTAAGAGGTGCTTCGTGATTCCTTTTCGGAGCAGATGTGGATGGTTCTGTTGATGACTGTGCAGAGCAAGTATCTTTATGTATATTTAAGAAGTATGGCATGCTGTATTCTTCATGGCATTTAGGGCATATTATTCTGGGAGTTCTGTATTTGTCTGGGTTGCAAATCTTTTGGTGTCTGGCCCAATTAGAGCTTAATATATTTTTATTGCATTGGTCACAATGTTTTCGTTTTGGCATTGTTTATTCTGGGCTTCAATTCAAAACTTTATACTTAACAGTTAGGTTCGGCTGTGTGATTTGTATATTTAGTGTATATGCTTAATATTAATATTATTAATATTATTATTAATTTTTATCCTCGGTTTTATTATATAAACTTTTTGGGTTTTAAAATCAAAAACTCTATGCCTATCTTATGACAGGTTGTAAGGCCAATAGTCCACGAGTGGAAATATTGATCTAAACTGACCTTCCGCAAGTGCCTGCGCGGACATGCATATCTAGCTCAATGGCCTTGTCATGTATTGATTTTTTGTATAACAGGCTGGGGGAGATATAAGCTTGACCCTAAATACGAGTGGATTATAATAAACAAGTTGAATATCAGGCCTGTAAGTATGAGAATAATACGTCTGTTCTTCTCAAGCACTGTAATAACACGTCTGTTCTTCTCAAACACTCTCACAATACTGGCTGATATGTAATGCATTAGCTCTTGCATCATCTTTTGTTGCTGGCGTTGCAAAGCATGATGCAAGAGCTAATGCATTACATGTGCGTGTGCGTGTGTGTGCGTGTGTGCTGTGTGTGCTGTGTGTGCGTGTGTGCTGTGTGTGCGTGTGCGTGCGTGTGCTGTGTGCTGTGTGCTGTGTGCTGTGTGTGTGTGTGTGTGTGCTGTGTGCTGTGCGCTGTGTGTGTGTTTTGGCTTAATTTCAGGTAAAAATAGCAAGTTTGTGGACAAAAATCTGGCAGAAGTGCCTTTTGTAAGTGTAAACAAATCAATCTGAGAGCCTCTTCCTTTTCTCGGGAAATTCCCGAGGGCGTTTTTACAAAAATCTTGGGTTAGACGGGGTTCCACACTTGATCAAAAAGCTCATATTGGCATGTTGAGCTAGTTTTAAGTGTAAGCAAATGCGCTTCAGGGGGGCTCTTCCTTTCTTGTCCTGGTTATATTGTAAAATACACTACTCTCACGACTTCCTATCTTACAAAAGACAGGGTTGCCAGCACTTTCAAGTTATCAGATAACCTCACTACAGTTCCCCACTGTACAAGAGACTTCTAGTAACAATGTTGCGCATTTCAACGGCTCTCGAGGGGTGATTCTTCTCTAGAACAGTTCGAAAAGAACTGCAAACTTAACAAGGTCTCCAAAGGTCCCCCGAAAACAGCAAAACGGGCAAACTAGAACATTCGTTGGAGCGGCATATTTCCTCAATCGGACCACTTGATCCATGAAGTGTAAGGAGGAGTTTGTCGGGAGGTTTCAAAGCGTCTCCGCGAGGAACGCGGTACTAATGGGTTTACACAAGGGATTACGTTGAATGGCTTTGTAAACTTTGGCCCAGGACGAAGTGTTACACTCGTGCGAATACAGCTAAATCAATATCCTTAACTAGTTCCCATTGTGCGTGTCCCAGAGAACACAAGACGCTGCAGCAAGGAGGTCTTCCTTGATTACTGTAATCCTCTTTGCCTTCTCACGCGATGGAAATAACTCGTGCAAATTTCTCCTACCTGTTCCTCCATCCGTGCAATTCCCGCAGCTATTTTTCTTTCATGGTGTGGAGGTAAACATTTTCTGTAATTAAGAAACAGCCTGTGCGTAATGCATAATCATGATCCATTGGCCAAACACCTTTTACGGCTTATCTCTGTGAGAAGGTAGTGTCTTACAGTGTTTCTCCTCGCCGCTTTGCGAGCGAGCATACATTAAAGCATAAACGTTTTTATAGTTTTTTTCCTGCAGTCCTACGTACGGGGATGGTATTACCTTGGACGTGTGACCTGGTTTTGTCTTAATTCTTTCAGTTCTCGGGACAACACCCTGGAGAATGTAATCTAGTTTTGCATCGTTCCCCGAGACAGCGAAAGTTAGTCTTAATGGATTCGCTGGAAGTACGGGGTGAGCAAAAGGTAACTGTTCACCTACACTACGCTTCATTACGCAGAGAAAAACTTTCATTTCTTGATGTTTGTTAGTACATAAGGGCATGGACAGTTGGTTAGTAAGACACTCATTGTTGTCAATCACTCATTGTTGTCAGTCACTCATTGTTGTTTCTTCAGTTGTTTCTTCGGAGCGTGATCTTACATTGCGCGGAACTGCATTAGCAATGGTTTTGTTACTCGAAGCTCGTGTGTTGTGGTGGAACAAGTCTTTCGACATGGAGGTGAATATACGAAATAGTGCGAAATAAGTTTATGCAAAGGTTTCCTGATACAGATCCACCACATCGTAACGCAGTGCGGCGGTTGATCGATAAATTTCGCAGAACGGGATTAGTGAAGAATGCGCCGAAATCAGGCAGGTGACGAGTTCTAACAGAGGTCAAATTACAGGACATTTCGATTTAGAATAGAGCAAAGCCCAAAGAAGTCAATTCGTAAATTGTCACAGCAAGTGAGTGTGTCGTACGGCAGTGTAAGAACCGCACTGGAAAAGCACTTACATTTACACCCCTACAAAATAACAGTAGTGCAAAATCTGCAAGAAAGACACCACGACAAGCGTATTGAGTATTCAGTGGTTGAGAGACTAACCATTGCTAATGCAGTTACGCGCTTTGCAAGATCACGCTCCGAAGAAAAAACTGAAGAAACAATAATGAGTGACTGACAATAATGAGAGACTGACAACAATGAGTGTCTTACTAACCAACTGTCCATGTCCTTATGTACCAACAAACATCATGAAAGGAAAGTTTTTCTCTGCGTAATGAAGCATAATGTAAGTGCACAGTTACCTTTTCCTCACCCGGTATAATGCCCAGTGAGTCTCTTTTAGGTAGTACAGTCAACGGCAAAGATAATGGTAGGCAAGTTGTCCATCGTAATTTTCATTACTTTTTATTCTACATCCTGTGTTGTTTATGTTGGTGCAAAACATGCATTGCCCTCTGCCTACTGAAGTCTTTTTTCAATTCATTATCATCATATTGTGCAATACAGACCGAATAGAAATGGTGATGGACAATTCGCCTACTGCTTCTTTTGCCGTTGGGTGTACTAGACGAATTGCATGTGCACACGACAAACTAGAAGCATTTGAAGCAAACACTGCCGTGGTGACTTCCGCCGAAAACATCTCATATGTATAAAAATCTATATCCATTGAAATCACACAGCCCGGGAATCAACCCCTGTTCTCCCGCTTTGCAGACTTTGCAGACTTCCTACCGACTGACATATCAACTGGATGTCCGATGGATATCCATCGATATACAAAACAGTATGCCTCCTGGATATCCGTGGATATACAAAACTGGATGTCCCATGGATATCCTTCGATATACATAACAATGTGGAATTAAAAATCTATAATATTCATGGATCCTAACTAGATCAGAAACATTATTGAGCGATGTACGTAAACCAAATTTCTGATTTGGAAGATAGTTGATACATGATAAACATTAAGTTTACACGTATGAGAAGAGAACTGTACTAATTGCTGCTCTGGCAGAGGACAGACACAACAAGGTGCACTAGATCTTGAACTAGTCTCAGCAACATTTAAAAGAATTGAAAGAAAACTTTTGGGCGCGTCAGCACTTAGGCTATTTTCCCCTGTCACGCAATACTGGGCCCCTACCATAGCCAAAATCGACATGTGTCTGAGGACTAAAGTCTCGTAACACCACAGGCACAACTTGAAGGTAATAATATATCATCCCCCACTCTAGTGCAGCTACGACTAGATTTTTCTCAACACACACGCATGAGCAATAGGGTGTAACGAAAAAAAAATTAAACAAAATTCTAATAGTGCGGAAAAGTTACCTTTTGATGTAAAAAACGACAAAAATAAAATTTGATGGTGATCGGAGCATGTCTTGAGGTGGTGCAAGTACGATAAAGTTTCATATATTTGATTTTTTTTTTCTATTTCAACCTTTTTCTCTAGTCTCTTATTTGCCCAAGTCAAAGAGTTCGTAGTTTTTATGCCTTTTTATTAATAGAACTAACGTTTTGGCGGGGTTTTAAATTTAATATTATAATAAATATTTTTTTTCGTCACCATAAATTTAAAACCCGCAAAAACGTTTGTTCTATTAATAAAAGACAAAAAGTACGAACTTTTTGATTTGGGCAAATAGAGCAAAAAAAATCAAACTTATGAAACTTTATCGTACTTGCGGAACGTCAAGACATGTTCCGATTACCATCAAATTTTATTTTTGTCGTTTTTACATCAAAGGGCAACTTTTCCGCACTATTAGATATTTTTTTTCGATTTTTTTTCGTTCCACCCTAATGAGCAAGTTGTTGTTCTGTGGCCTAATCCTTGGCAATCATAGCATCTTGTACTGCTGTGCAACCTATGCATGCTGTAGTTTCACGAAGGAGGCAAAGTTTCTACACGCCGGCCTCTGCGCCTTCATCGAGGCATCTTGACCCATCCAAGAATATTCATCTCACAGAGGTTCGTACGGGGACAATTAAATATTAATTACTCCAAATGCAACGGAACGAATGATCCCAATTAGGCTGGATGCCGCCGTGACTCCGGAGCTCGAGTTATTGATCCTTCCTGAGTGGGAGGCTTGAGGGGGGGGGGGTCGGAGCCAGCAAGACACTTTTGCGGTAATAAATATTTCCGAGTTCACTTAACCGTGAATTTATTGTGAAGGAAAAATGCAAGGGCAGACGTGGTTCTGGCACTCAGGCTAATTGTTGAGGCAAGATTTACATCGCAAGCAGGGGGCGTGCCAATCTCAAGTGCACGCTTGGAAATAAGATTCTTTCTCCGTAAAATCTTTCGCTCCTCTAACGTTTCCTACTCAATCCGCACAGGTCGTGGATATGGTTCCAAAGACCACTTCAAACCTCTCTGAGTGACGTAACGTTTCTCTTCCCTTAACGTTACAAAACTCCCCCCAACATATGAGTCGGGCCTTTGAAGTGAACAAAGTACGAGGAAAATTACCACTCCTCCTTGTTATGTCACTCTTGCGTTAAGCATTTCTAAGGCTCCTAATTTGATAGCGTTAAACACCACTAATTAAGAACTACCCGTCTTATTCTTCGCTTCAGAAATGCAGAATGCTTTTTTTTATGTAGTGGAAGGAATTATCATTGCGCGCATGAATGTCATGGAAAGATCTTTATTCTTCAACTATATTAACAAAGTCACGTCAGAAAAGTACATAGGAGAACACTAAAGAAACTCTGAAATCTCTGGGAAGAATTAGTCGAGAATAACGCTGGCTTGTGTAATAAACACAATGAGCTTTTTCCATCAAATTTCACAGAGGCGGCAAGCAAGCTGCCATTTTTGTGATGAAGCAATTAATGATGTCTTTTTTTAGCTTAAATTTTTACCTTGACGTAACTCCAAAAGAAACCGTGCTTTAACCTTCGCAATAGAAAAGTTCAAAGACGCTTGTGGGGCTCCAAAAAGGAGTCTGCTTTGTACTCTTTGCCTCGGATTAGTTTAAGAGGATCGTAAGGGAAGACAATTAGAAAGTCAACCTCTCTTCCACCATAGAGCTACGTGCTTTCAGGCTAAGGATGCTCTTCGCATATGACCAGTATATTCCTCTGAGAGGTTATGTCTTGTCCATATGTGTGCCGATTGCTCCAGCACAGCCTTGCCTTTTAGCATAAGTGGAGTGATTTCTTCATAAGATGTAGTCTCTTCCACAACTTTAAATATCGATCACCAATCAGACGTTTACGAGGAGAGGGGTGTTAAAGGAAGGCAATTCGCTATCCTTAAGGTCACTCATTTTTCTCTATTTATTCTTCTACTTAGTGGTGTCGAGGTTCTACAGAGAGCTCGCCATATGTCATGATCTTTTGCCAGCTTCCTCTGCGCAACTCGACTAATGAACGCGTGAGAGATGGAGAGAGTGCGTGGAGAAAGAACGCGGCTGCAGCTGCCAGCCGTTGGTCGCACTGCCTTGCTCCGCCCAGTCGCTTTCTCCCCTTCTCTACTGTTATGCGCAATCTTGCTCTACAGATTCCTAGGACAGAGTGTAGATGTAAATGATGAAGGGACAATGACAAGGAAATACTCATGCCAGGACTTGAAACCGGAACTTACTCTAGAGGAACCAAAACTTAAAGATGGGTGACAATTGGAGAAGAAGCGTCATTTCGTGGCGTCTGTGGCCAATGTTACTCGCGCTTCAAATTGTGCTTCTAAACACACTAATGTGGTATTCTCCAAAGATATGAAACAAGTTTCGCAAAAAGTCACCACCACGGTGCGATAAATTGAAAGAAAATAAAACATTAAATGATACCGTGAGTAAAGTGGAAAATGTCTTGGTGAATGCGTCCAAGAGACGTAGTGGATATTCAGAACTAAATGGGTTTTTGATAGTCAGTTCTTAACATGCTTGGGCTATGTATTGAATATATAGAATTGGCTAAGGTTAAGATATCCAGTTTTGGATAATCTATGGATGTCCAATGGATATCCAAATCATGGATATCTAATATATGTCCAATGGATATCCCTTGGAGATTTCTGTTGTATGAAACCGTTCTTCTCTATTGTTTCTTAAAAATCAACTCTTTACTCTCTCTCTCTATACGTTGCTTTAAGAGTTACTATATTATACGAGATATTAATAGTGTGTGTCCCTGCAAGACTAATGAATATTAATCTCTCTCTCTTTTTTTGCGAAATAATCGCGCGCGCTTACACGAAAAGGCTTTAAACTGCGGGGGAGATGGAAAGAGAGAAAAGGCAACGTTAAAAGATTTGCAGTCGAAGGCCGAAGGAAACCCTGGTCCAGGACAAACTATCTCCTTCGGGTCGGTTCGTGATTAAGGGGACAATGGAGAGACCCCGCGGTTTATTGCCAGTCATTTGTTATCAGGTCGACTCAAAGCGTTCGCCCCGACTCGATCCATCACCTGGCGGAACGACCTCCTCCTCTTGATGCCAGGCGTGAATAAACCCTCATTACTTAAGTTCCCCTTCGCCGAAGGAGACGGGCGTGATTGTCAGAGTGGAATTGGGTACAGAAAATAAGTAGTTAAGAAAACATTTCAAGTCACTCCGATTTCGACAATCTCAACACTGAATCACATCTTACTGTGAAGCACAAATATCCAAGGAACATCCACTAGATGTCGATAATGTCAAGTTCAGATCCTTTACTATTGTGGACATTCATTGAGCATCCAATTTTTGTTTAAATCTATGGAAATCCGATGGACAACTAGTTTTATATATCTGTGGATATACAAGGGATAAAAAGAGTTATGTATCTGTGGATATCCAATGGACATCCAGTTTTCCAGTTTATATAACTACGGATATATATAGCATATCATTTAGATATTTTTATTTGTGTATTTGCCTTCAAGAGAACACACAGATTCTCCTATTACAGACCATCTAAAAAAATAAGTTTCCAAGTTTGTACAGTCCAAAGATGATAGTGGAATGCACATCAATTTTATACATATGATGTGCTTTTAGGATATCTAAAAATTGATATGAATATATAAAACTATTGTGAACACATACAGTTCCTAACAAAAGTTCAAGGCCAGGTGTAAAATGTGGTAGGAAGTGATTGTGACGTACATTAATGTGTAGAAACATGTTTGTGGTATTTTTATGGACATATTTGGTAAGTATGATTCTTTGAATCATGAAAATCGAAGCATAATTAGTGAAAATATGCCATCTCGTACGATTTCACAATTCGTTTAAACTACAGCGCTTCTTCATATTTGCGAACAAAATAAAAAAATGGGGGAAGGCGAGTGTGTTGCACCAGCACTGATTTTCAATACTGCTTAAATACAAAATATTTTGAATACATAGTGAGGTTGCTCATGTGACTTGCTGCGTTGCGATAAGGGGTGAAATGCATTCTAAGGGCGTATCAAAGGCAGCCATGCATCGTGTAATTGGTCACACACAAAGCTAAAAACGAGACGAAAGTATTTGTCATAGAGAAGTTGCATATACCGCTGACAGATGGCAACCCAATCAACGCTGGCTGGCATGCTGTTGACATTTCCGTTGATATCTCGTTCTGGAGAGTGGTGCGTAGCAAGGTCTGCGTTTGTGTGCACGCTACAAAATGGGCAAGCAATCTGTGTCAGAGAACATAAAGTGGCAAATTATAGGCATGCATAAGTGCGGAAGATCTAGTCCCGATATTGCTGTACACGTCAGTAAGAAGTGTGTGAATAAGACTGTGTCTCGATTCAGGGAGACAGGTCAAGTCCAAGATATGGAAAGGAGAGGACGTCCAAGGGAGACCTGATTGACCAAAATGATGTGCCAGTTCTGCCATGGCCCTCTCGAAGCCCAGACCTAAATCCAATTGAAAACCTTTGGAACACAATTGGGAACAGGTTACGTCAGTATCTGCCAAAAACTATCCCTGCGAGAAGCTATTGCATTAACATGGCGGACATCAGTGCTGAGGAATGCAGACGGCTGATTGCATCCATGCGGAAGAGAGTAAATGCCTGTTTGAAAGCTAAAGGTGGTCCAATTCATTACTGAACTGCCCTGTGAACTACTGAAGTGCTGTTCTATGCTCTTACATATTATTTACTAGGTGATTTATTTATCCCAATCTTGTATTAGACAGGAAAATAATGAATTCTAACTATAGTGTAAAATGTAACTAATTTTAAATGTGATCGTGAATGTGACCAATTAGCTTAGCGACTCCGAAAACTATTAATTCGATACTAATCTAGGTCATTTGTGGAATTTTATTTTTCACTCCCTCTCACCCCCCATGCCGATAGGTGATGAACTTGGAGTTGAACCGTATTGGGAGTGTCACGAAATCTATGGATTCCATCCGCAACGCAGCCTTAATGTTAAACAACCCGAGAAACACTATCGTTGTGCGGACTGCATAGAGTCACGGATGTCTGTTTGTGTGGAATATAATATTGGTAGTTCTCGATTATTTTTACATATCACCCCTTTCCACCCCACCCCTTGGGGTGCCAGGGGTGTCTTACCCCACAGTATGTATTTCCAGGTTGCAAGTGATACGTGTATCAAGTTTGGTTGAAATCGCTCCAGGTGTTCGAGAGTTTTACCGGAACAAACAAATATGCACACCCACACACACATCCATTTATATATATATATATATATATATATATATATATATAGAAAATGTACGTATTATTTTCCATGTAATTCTTCAATAATACTTCAGAAATGTGGGTGGCCTTAAACTTTTGTTAAGGACCGTATACCATGCAGTTGGAAGTTTTCTTTATTTACAACGATGTATTTATTGCTTCTTTAACCAAAATACCAAATATGATTTAGCATAAACAATTACGACATGACTTGATTTTAAGAAATAAATACACCTCAGGTCGATCTAACTATACTATTTCCATTCATTAAGTTAGATTGAGTTGGATCCAATTTGTTTTTTTAAGTAGTGTAATATTTAACTCTGAGCTCCTAAACATGGGGATTTGGGTACTATTCTCATTGGATGAAAATGGCACAGTGATTCGGATATCGCTTTAAACTATAGGTCCAGTTTCAATAAGCATATCTGAACATAAACTAGAATTAAACAAATCACTCAAGCAACTTAATATCTCTGAATGAACAAATGCCATACAATGGATTTCCACTGGATATCACTGGATATATAATACAGGGTGTCCCAGGAACGGCGCAACTGGGAATTAAGAGTGGCGTTACTTTGTAACCGAAACCTGTACATACATAAGTCATACACCAAATGTTAGCCCTGTCCAAGTAGATATTTTTAAACATAGAAACAACAAACGGGGTGCAGTGTTGTTCATGCAGTGTTGCCAAATGTAAGTGAAAGTGTAAATTTATTTTTCCACAAAGCATGGAAAATTGCATGTCAAACATTCGTACGGAAATTTGGACGTCAATTTCCACCTTGGGTAGGTGGACTATTTCGCCATCTATAGTTCAGAGAAGAAAACCGATCGTTTTCGCGTATAGCCAATCTTGAAATGCCTCATAAAGGTGTACCGGTCCAAATGGGTGTTTTAAAAAAAATATGAGGTACAGTGGCAACACTGTTGATGTTTGAAGGCAACAAAAGGTGTGTTTAGTGATGGTCTATGACATGGAAATACTGGAAACAAGAAAAAAAGAAAATGAAAATTATGGTGAAAAAAGTGTTACTTAGCTACTCCTACACTTTTATGAGGCATTTCAAGATTGGCTATACGCGAAAACGATCGGTTTTCTTCTCTGAACTATAGATGGCGAAATAGTCCACCTACCCAAGGTGGAAATTGACGTCCAAATTTCCGTACGAATGTTTGACATGCAATTTTCCATGCTTTGTGGAAAAATAAATTTACACTTTCACTTACATTTGGCAACACTGCATGAACAACACTGCACCCCGTTTGTTGTTTCTATGTTTAAAAATATCTACTTGGACAGGGCTAACATTTGGTGTATGACTTATGTATGTACAGGTTTCGGTTACAAAGTAACGCCACTCTTAATTCCCAGTTGCGCCGTTCGTGGGACACCCTGTATTATGCAGAACTTGAGGCACAAATATGGAAGCGACATACATTGTCTTATGGAGGTTGGTGTGCTCTCTGGGGTATTATTGGAAATCCTCGAATTATCGCAGAAAAATATAATTTCCGTATTAATGACAGATAATAATTACCTTGAATTTTCTAACAGGTAGACAATCCTTTGAATCTAAATTCTCTGTTGCCGTTTTCTGTGACGTAATGGTTTGTGTAACGTTCTATGAAGCGAATGGTCCTAGATTTGAATCTGGGGAAACTATGTGTTTGTCCCGCCATGTATGTCATCAGGTCATCATTCATCCTCGTCGTCACGATTAAATAAAAAGAGAAAAAGTGGCGCACGATAACGAGAAAACTCACATAAACCCATCCCATACTAATCACAAAGGTAAGTATGCATGGCGAATAGATGAAGCTGTAATTGGACCTAAGGGTAAATGGGGAAAAGAACACTTGCCTGTAATGACATTTATCCTGAATGAGTAAGGCAAGTTCAAACGCCAGATACGAGGGTAGTTTGAAAAGTAAGGTAAACGAAGCAGAGATGGCAACACTATAATCGATGAACCGTCGACAAGTTTGATCCATCAAACGAGCCCTTGCTTGTATTGTATTATAGTTGTGAAATTATAATACAATAATTATAAAGCAATACTGTTTGTAAATTGTTCATACGTAAATAGACAGTCATATAAAAGCTCCTTTTGGTTGTCACTTGAATGTAGCAAGAAATAAATGCGGTTTTTAAATATTACAGCCCAGTTATTAGTTGATGTAACATTACTATAAATGCAAGATAAGTGTTCTGACCAAATAAAATGTTTACATTAATAATTCTCAATAATAAATTTTAAGTAACACAACATTTTTTTAAATATTGGTGAACGTGCAAAATGAATGTAATGAATTGAAAAGTATTCTCTCTAGAGCACGCTAGTCACTGTCAGAATGTTCATCACATGCAGACTGCATGGATGAAGGCCATGATAAAATGATGTCACACAACTCTTTGCAGTCGTCTGGTACTTAATGCACAACTTTAACCACGTCCTCATTTTTTTCTTTTTTTAAATAATTACTGTCCCAATCTATCATAAGCATTAATAGTAGCAAGCATGATTTCTTCGTCTTTGTAGAGCTTGAATACTTCTCCTAGTGAAGTCTATAAACTCGTGTGCTGTCACATATCCCTTTTCTTCTTCTCTTTATATAAGATGCATCTGCTTGCTAATTTGATAAACGTCCGTGCTTTGCAAGCTATTAGTACTTTTCCTAAACAGCGTAGGCAACCATTGCTTAACGTTAATTATATGTTGGTTTTCAACACTGTTTCAAATGTTGGCTGCTTCTTGTTGGTGCTGAGAGCTAAAAGGCAAACATTCCAGGAATGTTTTCCTTCTTCCCCTCAATGATATTTCCTACAGACTACTACTACGTGCCGAGAGGGAGAATGTTTGCTTTCTCTGTGTCAGTTGGTGCATCTTAACTTAATAAAATGGCTATATCAGCTCAAAATGACCGAAATGTGGAATCTTTACCTTCTTTCTCTCACCCATTCAATTATTTGCAACTACTCTCTCTCTCTACTTAGGCTCCGTGTAACTGTCACTACCTCATTTGGAGTTTCCAAGATCAAAGTCAATAAAATCTGTCTCCGGAAAATGTCAATCTCAGCAAGTTTCTCTCCCGGGCAAATTCCTGTCGGGCAATGGTCACAAACTCCAGCTAATCCACAAGGACATTACATAATTTTCTTCCTTTCGCTCTGTATTTATAAAACTCCAACTAAACTTTGGCCGAGCCAATTTCCATCCTCCAATCATATGAGAGCACGAGCCCGCTGAAAGGAAAATCTTGTCTCGTTTGTTACTACTGCTGTCACATGTCAAAATGCAATCAATCGCAACTTCCTACATGAATAAATAAGAAATAAAATCTACTTTGGGATCAGCAGGAGACGTTTTAACAGGGCATACGTGTCTCGAAATTTGAAGCATTATTTTTTTAAATCACTACAAAAGAAACGAGACGATTAAAATCAAAATGGCGTAGCACCTCGTGTTTTTTTTTATTTTGCATTATTTTCTGGATAAATCCTCTCTCATTTTTGCTGCACGCTTCCCAGACAAGCGCATGCGCAGAAGCATAGCATAGACTGAATGACTCGTGTTTATATTCGTGGATGGGTTTGATGGTGGTAGAGAGTGAGATGAGATAACAGCTCTAGTGAGGGGGTATTCATTGTGATTTCATTTCGTTTTGGTTATTTAGCGTCGCTCTTCGGTCACTTTTGGCAAATCGCGACGATGATGATGATTGATCGATTTAGTTTAGTTTATTTCGCTTTTGTGCCAATTGTGGCTAATCGAGAAGATAAGGGCGAAATATTTATTTATTTATTTACTCCTTGTTTTGGATGGCGAAGTTAAGGCACAAGCCTTTTCTTCCACTTAACCATCTCTATTTTACATTTTATAGCTAACTGTATGTGAAATATATAAAAACTAAAGACATTAAGATACCAAAAAATGAAATATATAAAAGCTAAGAACATTAAGATACCAAAAACAAGAAAAATAAAAGACGCAAAAAACATAAAAAAATACATACACACTAAGTAAAAAAATACACGTAAAACATAAACAGACACACACACACAACAAACATAGTCAAATTACAGAATATGTCGGTGGGTGTTGGTCCTACCAGTTTACACGAAGGTTTAATTTTATTTCCCTGATGATGAGATGAAAGAGATGTAGGGATAATCACACGTACAAATGGACAACACAAATATGTCCCATAGAGCATTATACTGGCCATAGACGACAGTGTGTGTGAAATGCAGTCCAGTGTGTATTAAGTGGGTGTGAGGTTGGCATTTGGGTGTATTTGAAAAGGGTCACCCCTTACACCCCGACGATGAGGATGAATAATGATATGTTGAAATTGATGAAGAGAGACTCACAAACAACACCCAACCAACGACCCTTGGCACTGTAGCACACTGGACTCCACCATGGAGGTTAGCAATGGGATATTCGTTGTTCAGACAATACCATAACTATCATTATCCCAACACATATTTTTGAAACGATGCGCCTAAAACTACAATTTCTGTTTCCCAATCTCAGCTATGCTAACACTATTGTGCTTGCTGTAATAAGTGCTGGATATAATTCGTCACATAAACAGTGATACGATACCACATGCCTCTACATCATAAACCCGGATTTCAGCAACTCAAGTCAAATGAAATCCCATGTGCTCAAAAAAAATATTCTGTATGTTGTACGACAGCAAATTCTTCAGAAACATTTAAAGCCAATACACAGATGGGAAATTATAAGAATCGTTCTAATGATACATTGGTGACCCCACAAATAGTATCTTCTGTGCACTGTGTTTATTATGTCATTTTTCACCTCTTTACTCCGGCTCCCGTGGCGGAGTGGTGCGCTATGGTGTCAGGGGTCCTGGGTTCGAATCCCAGCCTGGGAATGGATCTTCGTGAGTCTCCATTCATCAATTTCATCATGTCATCACTCATTCCCATCTTCGCAAATTAGCCAAAAGTGGCACAAAAAGCGAAGCAAAATAAAGCAAATCACCTCTTTTCTTTTCGTTTATGTTGATGGATATAATGAATTTATAACTATCGGTAGCGACGATTGGGTGCCAAAATTACGGGGGGGGGGGGCAAAGACAGTTTATTTCTTTTTGGTATGCAAGGCCTAACATTAACAGGCCATAGTGTGGGGGCAGAAAGTGGCAAAAAGCGGTGATGGGACAACTGGCCCTCACTGCCCACCCCCTAATATCCGCCACTGATACGTATAATAACTGCATATAAGAGTAGAAGCAGCACAAGTTTCCAACCTAGTTTCTCCAGATTCGTAACTAGATATGCTTACTTCTTCTCGGAAGAAGGTGAAATATGAGGGGTTCAGTGCACAAGTGGCAGAACTCCACTTCTTCTGGAAACGGAGTAACATGTAAAACTTAGAACTGTGAACAGTGGCGGCGATTAGTGGGGGCCGTTGCACCTCACTAGAAGTGAACTGTCCTTGCCCCCGCCACAGGTATTTTTGCCGCCACTGACTGTAAAGTATCAATGTTTCAGTGCTAGAAGTATATCCGAAGTTTCAAATTCTTGCTCATAGAGGCACCACTGTACCCATTATCTGCGCCCCAACAGCTCAACGTAGTATTGTTATTTAAATCTTTTTCTCAAAACTGTTATGATGGAGTTACACTACATGTGTTCCGAACACCTTGCGTCTAATTAGAATTAATCATAGGCATTGCTTTCCATGGCCTTAAGGAATTTAGTCTAAATATAGCTCTTGGGATCAAGACGGGGCATGAACCTACATAGAAAAATCTGGTTCATAACTACAGTGTTAGAATTGACTGACCCCTATCGAGAAACTGACAAATTACTGCCATCGCAGGCACCGGCAATTGGGGACACACCTAGATCCTGAAATACTCTCTTACCTCTCTTCTGCCAACACCGGAAACACATATAACATATTGCAGGGAAGCGAGCATTTCAGGATCTAGGTGTGCAATTTTCATTGACGCTGACCGCGATGAGGATAAGCATTCCTCTCAAACAACGACAAATTTGACAACTTTGCACTATAAATACGAGGGAGTCTCAAATGAAAACCTTCATTTGTTTATGTTTCTTATCTAGTAGATTTCTGTATGGAGGGTTGCACAAGTTTTCTGCATTTTATTTATTTATTTATTTATTAACGACTTTGTTTACATGGCGAAGTTAAGGCATTAATGCCTTCCCTTCCACTTAAGCATTAGTTACAGGTGTCAATTGTTTACTTTACGGTTAATTGTATATAATTAAAAATGAGAAATAAAGTAATGAAAGTAGAATGAAAATAAAATGAAAGAAAGCAATACAGTTTGAATACGAGTAGTCAAGTTGTGGATTAACCATTAACTAATTACATTGTTCACTATTTTTACTAACACAATGAAAAGTATAACTGAAAAGTAAAATTAAAAATAACAGCACTAGAGTTTCTATATGGACAAACACACACACATATTCACACACAAATACCTACATAGAAAGCAGATTTTGTGAGCTAAATGTATAACGCTTTCCTTTCTGGAAATTTAATCTAGGTCCAGTTGTCTTGCATGTATAATTTTAATTGTCTTTTGAATGTTAGAATTGAGGAGGAGGCTTGGATTTCGGGGGGCAGTCTGTTCCAGTGTCCTGCAGAGGTAACGGTAAACGAATTGGCGTAGAAGTTAGATCTGTGGATAGGGATGGATAACAGAGATTTTTCACGTGATCTGGTGTTGCGGGAGTGAAAGTTCGAAAGATATTTGAACCGCCTGGAGAGATATTTTGGGTCTATCTCTAGGGCTTTGTACAGTAGGACAAGGTCGTGATAAATCCGTTTGTTACTTAATTTCAGCCACTCGACCTTCGCATAGTACGGTGTCAAATGTTCGGAATATTTTATGTCGAAAACGAAGCGGACACAGGCGTTCTGGATTCGCTGAAGACGTTTAGCTTGCTCGTGATTAACGTCCGAATTGACAGTGTCACAGCAATCAATTATAGGGAAAACAAGGGATTGGACAAGTTGTGTTTTTATACGTTCGGGGAGGAAGTTTTTAAGCCGGTAGAGAGAGTGTAGTGCACCAAAAGCTCTTTTACATACTGAAGTCACGTGTTCTCTCCAGGTAAGATGATGGTTGTGCGTAATTTCCAGATTTTTAACTGTAGTGGAGAGAGGCAAATGTTCATCATTGACCGTGAGCTTAGGGACATTGAATTCGCCAATTTTGTTCAGAATCTTCGGGGAGCCTACACTGGGTGTTGGTCGGGTTGACGTGCAAGCAGTGGTCCAGCGACCACTTGTTGATTTTCTTCAGATCGTTGTTTACATTTTAGCACAGACCCTATTGCTGATCTACGAGAGAGAGAGAGAGAGAGAGAGAGAGAGAGAGAGAGAGAGAGGCTGTAGATATATTTTCAACTTTGAGTTAGTGAAGAAGAATAAGTCTTTGGGATCCAGACGTGCAGTCACTTATGAGCCACTACGAAGTCCTTTCCACCCATCTGCCTGTGAACAGAAGCCATTGTCGAACTTTCTCCTCCATTGGTAAACTTGCAGGTGTGGTAAGCACGCACAGAGATATTGCATCTTAATTTGCCGAGAAACTTCTGTTTCTGGCTGACAAGGGCAGGAAACCACTCCTCTTCACTGGGACAAAAATGGCGTTTTGAAGCTCACTTGATCAGTGTTGCAGCCTTGAGATCATTTTACTTTTAATAAATAACAGTTGATACCTCATGTAAATTTGAGCTATGTGCAGTCTGCCGTATAATTTTTGAAATACTTATCAGGTTTTCATTTGATTCTACCTCGTATCATCCGATCGTGACTTTTAGCTCACGGTGTACAGTGGGATCCATGAGCATTACCGTGCAAATTGTCCATCGCCATGTTCGTGCACTTTATTTGACCCAATAAGAGCTTCAAGAATTAAAATAAAACTCAAAACAAGCTGTTGACAACTTCTTCAACAGCATATATAAAAATCCATAGCTTAAAAACACATAGGATGTAAGTGAAAAAAATCTTCATGGTAATACTCATGGATCCCACTGTTCCTAACATTGATGCTTTTGCTTGTCTACGTTCAAAGGATACATGTGTAATAACATAGAAATCCCGATCCTGGTCATCACCCACATGATTAAGATTGATTCTCTCCGCTTCCTTTCAGATCCAGCAACGCCCCTGCTGTAAATCCCCCATTGGCCACTATTTCGAAAAAGAAACACTTCTTCCCTCCCACCCACACCCCACCCTGACATTCCCTATAATTGCTACGGAGACCGTAAAGCAGGGAAGAAATGGACAGGAACAAATGACGATCATTGATGCGCAATGATCACGACGGAAGAAATAGGAAAAGGGGCCGACTTATTGGGTGGTCGATTATTACCCACGTGACATCGGAAGTCGTTTATTGGACGATGGCACGAACGGCCTTTATGGCACGTACAAATCAAGCTGGGAATCGCCCCCTCTATAAACAGAAGGGGGGGGGGGTATACGTTCTTTCTGGGAAATAAAGCTTTACAATAGCAGAGCTGTAAAGCGGTGTGGTATTTGAGTCCGAGGCGTGCTGGTCGGTCTCTGCAGCTCATAAATCATCCTCGTGATATAGATCTCACTAAACCACTCGTTACTGTGAATTGTACAGAAATGCCATGTGTGTTTCAGGTTTTCTCATACTGTTCTGTGTATTGAATGCGATGAATGCAATTTCAGATGCATTTATAACAACCTGAAAGAATTCGAATGTGCCCAAAATATTGATTTACATAATAACGATTTTCATGACCAGATATTATTAGAATAATTACATCAAGAAGACTTAGGTGGGCACGCCATGTGGCACGAATTGAAGAGGAAAGAAGAGTTTACAGGATTCTTGTTGGGAAACCTGATTGTAAGAGACCTGTAGAAAGGCCAATACGAAGATGGAGGGATAACGTTGAGATGGACCTAAAGGATATCGGTAAGGATGGAAAAGATTGGATTGATCTTGATCAGGATAGGGACAGATGGAAGGCCTGTGTTGCTGCAGCCATGAACCTTCTGGTTTAAGAATGCTAGAGAGTTAGATAGTACTTATTTTGTTTAATGGAACACCAAGCAATGATATTTCTATTGGTTAGACGTCACTGGGTAGTATCTTCCCTATTATTTGAATAATTTAAATTATTAAAATTTATGTGGACAGCGACAGAAAACTTTATTGGAGAACTGCAGAGTTATATAGGGCGCGCGTTATTCTCTCCATCATACTCGCTCTGTAGCGGAAGCCGCTTTTACTTGATGTAAATCTCAGTGCATCGAGTAGCCACAAGGAACTTCGAAAGTGTACAGCAACGAGAAAAAGACTTTTGCAAGTTCATCAGGTTCTTAAAAAGTAGCCCGTACCCGATTCTCTACTCACCCACCAACAACATAGTGAAAGCATGTTTACCTGCCACAGTGGGTTAAGCAGAAGCCTCGCGAGTAGCTGACAAATTACTGGGAAACAACAGTGTTACAATATGTCAGTAATAGCCTGAATACAAGAGAAACATCCATTATATCGAAATACAGAACACGAAAAGAGAGTATTACATAAGTGAGAATCTGTACATGACTTCACTACATGTAACTAAGAAAGCAATACACAGGGTCTGTCCTTAAAGTAGTAGGACTGATTTTTTTTCTTTTCTTTTTACAGACTGACGGCGGTTACTCCACCAGTTGTTGGTTGAGGTGGGTCTAAGGAAAGGCAGGAAGCAGCGCCAGTCGGCTGCCAGCCTTAGCAGAGTGAAGATCGCTCGTCATTTTAACCTCTGCGAGTGCCCCTCGTCACGCTGCGTCATGGCCAAACTTTTGGAACAGCGTTACGCCATCAAATTTTGCGTGAAGCTCGGTAAAACTGGTAAAGAGACCCATGAAATGATCAAGACGGCTTACGGTGATAACGCCATTGGAAGATCGAGTGTTTTTGAGTGGCACAAACTGTTTCGGGAGGGGAGAGAGGAAGTTGAAGACGCCGCACGGTCAGGACGACCTTCGAGCTCCAAAACTGAGGAAAATGTTGCAAGAGTGAAGAATTTGCTGGACAGTGACCGAAGATTTAATGTTCGCATGGTTGCCGATGAACTTGGCATTGCTAAAACCCAAGTTCATGAAATTGTGCACGAAAATTAGCAAATGAGGAAAATTTGCGCAAAGTTGGTGCCGCGAGTGCTGACAGGCGAGCAAAAGAACGTTCGCAAACGGATCTGCCAGGACCTTCTCGAAGAAGTGAGTGAAAATCCAAACTTTTGAGACAATGTAGTAACTTGGGACGAGACGTGGACGTTTGATTATGACCCTGCGACCAAACGTCAAAGCGCGGAATGACACACCCGAAATTCCCCACGCCCCAAAAAGGCGCGCATGATGAAGTCAAAAGTGAAAAGCATGCTCATTTGCTTTTTCGATTCACAAGGAGTGATCCACAGGGAATTTGTTCTCCACGGACAGACTGTCAATGCAGATGTTTATCTCGAGGTCCTGGAACGGCTGAGGAAACGCATCGTCCGCGTCCGCTCAGCCATCGCCAACTCCTGGCGACTGCATCATGACAATGCGCCGAGCCACACAGCCTTCCGAGTGGCGGCGTATCTGGCCCAACATAACGTTTCAATCTTGCCTCAGCCACCCTACAGTCCCGACATTGCCCCACCAGACTTTTTCCTCTTCCGCCGCCTCAAAACCACCCTGAAAGGACATCATCACGGCTCGGTGGAAGCATTACAACAGGCCGTGACGAGGGAGCTGAACAGCATTCCAGTTTCCGCCTTCCAGGAAGCGTATACAAACTGGAAATCCAGCTGGCAGCGGTGTGTTGATGCAGGAGGATCATATTTCGAAGAATATTAAGCGTATGTATTATTTTTGTCAATATTCTTTTTTAATTCACTCAGTCCTACTACTTTAAGGACAGACCCTGTACATTGTCAGTTGTGATATATGTGATAAGTGCATAGTGCAACACTGCCGCATAGGTTTCATGTGTATGTGGATAACTTCACTTTACGCACCAGTTACACCAATGGAGTACAGTAAGTAAATTGATTGATAATTCGCTTGCAAAACAGTTCGCATGGGTACTCCTAATCAAACAGGTTTACCAAACCTAGCAACAACCCACAAGCTTCTCGCAATGCCCAGTACAGCACAAACGTATTTCATGCATGTAGCAAAACATAATCTTACCATTAATTATAGTGTAGTCTACAGTATATTCGGATAAAATCTCAAAACCATTTCCGAGACTGCTTTGTTTTGTTGTACCTTTTGCCCCTGACAATTTAACACGTACACACAAGGTCATATTCCTCCGCTCGTAACGGATTTCGCATTTGTCATAAACCACCGCCAGTGTCGACATCTGGAGTCTCACATAAAACTAGTACGTGATATGGATGTTGACTTCGAAACTACAAGGCTGGCATATTGTGTCGAGTAATTCAACTTAGTAAATTGTAATATCATTATTTAAGAAATGTAATAACAAATTACTTAGACCTTAACTTCTTTGTTCTCACAATTTTCAGAATAGGAGATAATCTAATTTCGATAGAACTCATAATCTGATATAGAATTTTGGCTTCGTGCCGTGAAGTGTTCCAGTCGTTCAGAAATTCACCAGAAGATGGTGGAAGGCAGAAAACAGAGAACTAGAAGTAGTGCATGATGTAGAAGAAGAGGTATAGAAAGATATAAAGAAGCAAACTATATTTACAGGGTGATCTGTAATTAGATGTATTCCCTGAAAGAGGTTAAGGTTAACAATTTGACCATACGATACCCCGTCCGAAAATTAGTAGTTTTCGAGATAATCGAATTTCCATTGTTTTCTTTTAATGACAATTTTCCACATAAAAATGCGAATTGAAAAAAAAAAAACAGCTCATTGGCACATATTTCAGCGTTTTATGATAACTAACAAATAAGTGGTTGGTTGGAAAAAAGTTTGTCAGAAATAACAAGGAAAAAAGTTTGTCAGAAATAACAATCACATGTAAGTAACGGGTGGGTCTAAAGTTACAAGTAGTGATAAAAAATCCAATCTTAGTTTACTTGGCAACGTATTAATAACAAAAATGGTATGACACGAAGCGTACAAATTACTTAAATTACTTCCTTGTGTCATCTGCTATCCAACAACGTACAAATGTTCCTAACGTTCACATTTGTGTACAAGAAATAATACTTCATTCATCTTCATGTGAATGGAATCAATGAACAATACAATTAAAGAACATTACACGTCTTGCTCAAAGTGGACACCTCCGTTACGAATGCAGGCACACAGGATTTTACAGACATTTGGTCTCGTAACTCGTGATGTGATGGTGTCCTTGATGTGTTGACCAGCTGTTAAGATCCTCTCCCTGAGTTCTTCTTGCGAGTGTACCGGTGTCTTGTAAACTAAGTCTTTCATGTGGCTCCAAATGTAAAAGTCGGAAGGCGTCAAAATGGGATGAGAGGAGAAAGATATGGGTGCGGTTGCGGGAGAGAATATTGATTTGCTTTATTATCTTTCGCTTCTTGTGCCACTTTTGGCTAATTTGCGAACATGGGTATGAGTGATGATATGATGAAATTCATGAATAGACACTCACAAACATCCATGCCCAGGCCATGATTCGAACTCAGGACTCCTGGCGTCGTAGCGCGATGTGCTATCCGCTCCGCCACGGCGATCGGCGGGAGAGAGCGAGAGAGAGAATATGATTAAAAAAATCACACAATGCAGTTAAGAAAAATACGGTAATAATCAACAGAAGTTACACTGCGTATTTCAATTAATGCAAAATTATTTGTTATTATTAGGCTAATGCATGATCGAATTAGGTTATTTAACGCCGCTTTTCTTCCACTTTGTGCTAATCGCGACGATGAGAATGAGTGATATGAAAAAAAAACTGATGCTGGGAAACCAACAAAGAACATCCATGTACAGCCGGATTCGAACCCGGAACCTCTTTCATCTTAGCGCGCTGTTCTCGCCGCCCCGCCACGGAGTTTAGGATTTTTTTTTAAAAAAAATATTGTGTTCTTATGAGCCATTCTGTTATGGAGAATTCAGGTTTGTGTATTAATTAATTTGATGACGAATAGACGAAGATTGTTATTAGGTACCCAAAAAATTTAGTTGTTAGATTTTTCACGTTCGAAGGTAACATTTCAGCAATTTATATTCAGTTTCATCATTGTTAAGTAAGGATAGGAATATACGAGGTTTGGGCCATAAGTCATGGCAGACATTTGTTTCCCAAGCATGCGGGATGTATAAACAATGCAGCTCATTAATATCAGGTATAGAAGCAGATCAAAAGATCCTTAAAGATACAGTCGTGCCATATGTGTTTACAAGTCTGAAAGCAAACACTAGTATTACAAGAACAACAGACGCGCACCCTACAGTAGGACACTATTCCTCACAATTTCCACCAGCTCTTTGTGGCATTCTTCCCAGACGAACGTCTATTTTGATACACAAAACTCTGTTCCGGAGGCCAACAATGAATAACCACTGGCCTCTGCACGATAATCAATCACCACACTGCCATCTAGTGATGTGTTTACACACTACGGGTACCACGTTCTTCGGGACATACGATAATGTTGTGGTACCGCCGTTTAACTTTGAGAAAAATATAGTTGCCATAACTTGTGGCCCAGCCCTCGTATGATCTTGTTTCCTCTCTACGTAACTACCTTTTCCTGGTTACGTAATGAATTTATCAGTTGCGATAAGTAAGAAATAATCTTGGTGTGCAGTTTCCATTTAGCATTATTTCTTTAAATACCACCAGTTAATTCGATTCAAGTTCGAGGAGGGCAACAGAGACTGGGGAGGAAACGGGCCTTAACCGGGAACCCTTTGGGGATTCCCCGTCTGACAAACGGCCGTGACGGGACTCCCCGGAGTAGGCTATTTGGATGAGCTCTGGAGAACTGCAATTGGACCAGGAGAGAATGGGGAGCAGATTTGGAACGGAGGGAATGAGCCTGAGTCAGAAGACGAGGAAGGAAGAATGGTATAATGGAGAAACGGAGCTAAGAGACTCTCACAAGATAAAGACGGAGGAAATAAATAGGGGGAGTGCGGAGGGAGATATTACGCTAACCGCTCTTTTCAGGGAACGTGTGGTGCCCTGGAATCCCTGTACGCCGTCTCTTCCTTGTGGGTGAATCTGGATGATTTCTGAGAACCTCGTACGCAGATGATACAAGTTCCTCAACATGTTGAGAAAGGCTGCTTCCTCTTAACCCGAATTGTTCAACATAAAGTACGCTTAGGAACCTTGCTTACTGGCGATAACGCCTACAGTCCGGGCCACGAAATGAGGCACTGGCAACATCTGCATTGTTGCCACATCTCCACACTTACCAGGCCTCTTATATAGAGCCTCTGCGATGGCGTAGTGGTAGCGCTGTCGCCTTGCAATCAAGGAGTCCCGGGTTCGAAGACCGGTGGATTTACGTTCTGGTTTGGGTCCCAGTTTAAACATTAGGTACAGTCCCCATTAACCTTTGTGTATAAAATGACATCACTGCTCACGTTGGAATATAGAAGACCAAGTACACTTCCCGCTCCACCAAAAAAAAGGAACAAAGCAAAAACATTACTAAGGCGAGAAAAAAAAGCAGATGCAACTCCAAATAAGTTCCGGACAGTGGCGACGCTAGGGGTGTCTATAGGGGGCAGCTTCCCTGCAAATTTGTGTGCTCCCTTGCCTTACACTCCGCCTCGGGAATCTATGGAGTAAAGCCTCGCATAACGGTACAGAAGAGAAGCAAGCGAGTGGGTATAGCAGAGCAGTGCGGGAAACTGTTGGTTACTGCAGCTGCGTTTTCTCCGCCATGCGCTCAATTCCCTCTCGCGTGTTCATTGGCCGAACCGTCTCGGGTCGAGAATAGTTTATCCATCTCCATAAGATGTTTACGTGTTGCAAAGCAAGCAGCACATCCCTTCAACTACCATGCATCTACCGCATGGCACGATAGAGGAGGGGAATATTATCGAGTAATGGAATCCACATCACCGCAAAATCCAATAAGCATACGCTCTAATGATGCAGAACCTTGGGCGAGGGACGTAATAGTTAAGCAGCCTTTGGAAGATAATCTGAAGTAGGCATATGGTCTGAACACAACATTTCCAGTAGTCTATTAAACAGAAGCAAGACAGATTTGTGAAAGTCTTATTAGCGGGAAAGAATACATTAAACAAAAAATGTATTATCAATATAGACCCCATCTGGTCCAATAGATTATAGCTATTCTCCACATTGTACAGGGTGTACCAAAAGTCCCATTACCCCCTCTTTGAATTGTAGACAAACCTGCAAAATGTTATTTTAACAGCATGGGTATGATGAGAGGATGGTATACCATTAAATCAGACCAATGGCCATCATTTACTCTGTGTGCACACCGACATTTTCATGGCACAGTATTATTCGCCTCCAGGTGCAATATGGCTGGCGTGAAGGAAGCAAACGCAGTTCGAACAGCTTCTTGAAGTTCCTCAGTTGTCCGATAACGATTATGGGCGACTTTCTGTTTGATGTGCCTCCATAGCACATTATCACAAGATGTCAGATTTGGACTTCGAGGTGGCCATTTTAAAGGTGGCGGTCCTCGTCCAATCCTTTTCTCTCTGAACACATCATTGAGGAATTCTCTTAAAATGGCCACCCCGAAATCCAGATCTGACATCTTACGTTACGGAGGATTTCACATCGCAGCTGGAGGCGAATAATACTGTGCCATGAAAATGGCTGTGTGCATACATATCCTCTGGAGTAAATGGTGGTCATTGGTCTGATTTAATGGTATACCATCCTCTCATCATATGCATGCTGATAAAATAAAATTTTGCAGGTTTGTCTGCAATTCAAAGGGGGGGGGGTAATAGGACTTTTGGTACACCCTGTATAATTCAAGGTAGTGTCCGAATCAGCTAAGCACCGTTTCACCCAGGAGCGCCAACTTTTGTAAAACAATTGATCGTACATTGTCAAGAAGACTTAGGTGGGCTGGTCATGTGGCACGAATCGAAGATGAAAGAAGAGTTTATAGGCTTCTTGTTGGGAAACCTGATGGTAAGAGACCCGTACGAAGGCCAAGACGAAGATGGAGAGATAACGTTGAGATGGACCTAAAGGAAATCGGTAAGGATGGATAAGATTTTATTGAACTTGCCCAGCAAAGAGACAGATGGAAGGCTTGTATTGCCTGCAATACGTTCGGGTTTAAGAAAAATGCTAGAGAGTTAGTTCGTTAGTTAATAGATCGTACAAAATTATACATCATATTATAAGTTCATATTGTAACTTTCCACAAGTTCGGGTATTAATCCTCTGGCATTTTTATGAGATGCTAGAATTGAGATATTTCTCGTATTCCACTTAGATATTATTATTCAAAAGGTATTCATTGTCCAATTTGAAATACAATATCTCTGTATAAAAGTCTTCCTTTTCAATTTTCGTCTTTCAGTTAAGGTAGACATATTTAACTGTGTTAGCATTCGGATAATAATGATAACAATAACGAGGCATATTATTGGGTCGGCTCAGGCCGCAGGGGCCCATATAAGTTAGCGCCACTGGTTCAACAGCCTGAATCCAAGGCAATTTAAGTCACTGTAGCATTATCCTCGGCAGTTATATTGCATTAACACTGTGGAGGCAAAGTTTATTGAATTGACGATCTCTAACTCAGCGTTACTCGGACATTTTATCAATAAAACTGTATTTGGGAAAAAATGTAACAAACCGAGTAGTTAGCACAGCATGTTGCATACACAACCTCTGTGTAGTTCAGACACCACTCTAATTAGAATCTCCGCAAAGCGCTTGACGTTAACTGTTTTTATACAGCGTTATATTTTACAAAGTGTTTCCGATCTCTGGCTAGAGACTAAAGAGTATAAAAGTGCCACACAAGCTAGAAAATATAGACCTTTAAGGTACACTTTAGGTGACGCATTATGGGAAACTTTTTAAACTTCTTTGGCGTCAAAGAGACGTGGTTAGAATATCAACTCACGTGACCATCTTACCTGCACGAAGGGCTAGTTTCTGAAGGTTCAGGCTCCCACTACTTGTAGCATAAGACCAGTTATGGTACGCTTAACCCTTTGAAGTTGAAACCACGATTACAATCATAACGATAACGTTTATGGTTACTAATTTATAATCTGTTTTGAATCTGCGAGGTTTTATGTTCTCCTGTGATCGTGTTCGCGAGAATATTGTGCATGATCTACATCTCGCGACCAACAATTAATGGACAATTGCTCGTATCTACAATGAGTTGACATCTTTACGTCATGTTTTCCCTGTTATTAGCATTATGTTTATCATATTTTATTGTGCTTCCTTAAAGTCCGAGAATTACTTCTTACTATGATTTATCATTTCATATTTTTTCATTTTGTTTTTGTGTTGGCAAAGTTGTTTAAAAATGGAACGACGAACATCGTTATTTCACAATAATCTTGTGATTAGAAATATAGATTTACAATCAAGATATGTACTTTCATTTGTCAATATTTAGCAGTAACCCTATCGACTGTCCAAATGCCCCCTCCAGCTCCGAGACTTAAGTGCCCCATAAGTTTGTCTGTTCCTTCTTCAAGTAATGACAAACATCAATCTTGGTACTGGTAAGAAACACACTAAATCTCTTAGTTCAAAACCAAAACAATAACAAGAAGCGTCTTTTTTAGTATGGAATCTGGTGTTTTGAAACAGTTCTTTGTAGGTGAAAGAGGATCATTTTTCTGAGTATGGAATCTTCTCTTTTGAAACAGTCCTGTGTATGAAAAATACATATACAGTTTTAAGCATGAAATCTTCTGATTTCAAACAGTTCTTGATAGGAAAAAGATGCTCACTTTTTAGCATAGAATCTCATGCTTTGAAAGAGCTCTTTGTACAAGACAGAAGCGAACGTTTTTGAGCATGGATCTTGTTGTATGAAACACTTTCTGTTCAATTTTTTAGCGTATAACCTCGTGGTTTAAAATTGTTCTTTGCAGGGAAAATACATGTACCTTTAGGGTACGGAACCTCGTGGATCAAAACAAGCTTTGGTAAAACAAATACACGTACTACTTTCTCAGAGACGTCATTTTTTGATATGGAATATTGTGGTCCATTATAGATCTTTGTATAAACATGAAGTGTACTTTTTGACGTGGTTAAAAAAAATCGTTTCCAAGGAGATGTATTTTTTGGATATGGATTCGGATGGGTCAAAACCAGGCTTCGTAAAAATAAATTTTGGACATGGAATTTCATGGTTCAAGACAAACTTTTGTAAGGAAGCGAAGAATACGTTTTGAAAATAGAATCTTGTGGATTAAAGAACGTTTTTGTATAGAAACTAAGTGTGTCATTGGAGATGGGATCTCGGAGTTAAAAACAAATCTTCGTAAAGCAAAGAAGCAAAATTTTTGAAATGGAGTCTCGTGGTTGGAAACTAAGTTTGTAGAAAGATAAATGAACTTATCAAAGAATTTCTTGTTTTAAAGAATCTAGTTTTAAAAAATGGCAATATACAGTAAAAACTGCATATCCCGGAACCTCTATAAGAAGGAAATCTGTAAATGCGTAAAAAAAAAGTCCCCAGAACGGACCGATTTTATACCTGAAAATTACCTGCTTAAGGCGGAAACCTCCTTAACGCGGAAACGGAACACAATTTAAAGACCAACGAGATGTTTTTATTCTCAGTAAGACGGAAATGTCTTCCTTTATTTTTTTTCGCTCGCAAGAAAACAATGCAATACTGTAAGTGAAACACGCCTCTGTTGCCACTCGCTTATCGGTAACATTGTCGATATGAAAGAATGCGCTACAATACTCATAGCTGTTACGATTCCGTTTCTTTCTTTCATCTCTTACCCTCTTTCTCCACCTTTCTTTGTCTATTTCTCCTCTGTTCTTTCGTCATCTTTCCATTTTTCTTGTTATCTCTATTTCTTTCATTTTTCTTCACTTTTATCTCTCTTATTCCATCTTTCAATCTTTCTCTTTCCCTCTATGCACATAGCGCTACGACGCCAGGGGTCCCGGGTTCGAATCCTGCAATGGGCATGGATGTTTGTCAGTGTCCATTTTACTTCGCTTTTTGTGCCACTTTTGGCTAATTTGCGAAGATGGGGATGAATGATGATATGATAGCATTTTTATTCATGAACGTACATGCATTAGTACTCTACATTATAAGTATTGCGAAATGTAAATCTGTCTTTCCATTATTTCCTGCAGCGCTATATACTGTATTTAACGTCAACCCTGCATAAGAAGGAAAACTGTTAAGACGGAAAATTTTGCTCGGGACCATCATGTTCCGGGATAGATAGTTTTTATTGTATAATCTGAAGGTGTTAACACCTAGTTTACTGTAATAACTCTCGTTTCTTCAACTTGTTCTGTGGTATATGTCTGTACTTTTTCCGAGTAATGGATAATTTACATGGGATTAATCTGGTACAGAGACTATTACCACAATCTCCAGCGTACGCAAATGCATAACCAATGACAAAGAGATTTTAAATCCTGGAATTTTTCTCCTAAGTCCCTTTCCGGTTCTCGAAATATCCTTTCTCCTCTCCTTGCCCTGAATAACTTTTCGATCGACGAAAGTCCAGCCGAAACACACCAAAAACTAATAAAAACAGGCCCTCGGGAGGTAAAAAGGGCTCCATGTATCAGGAGCGACTGAACCTAAGGGGGGGGGGGGGCGCTGGAAGTTCCAGCGGACTCCGGAGTGAATAGAGCCACTTTTCTTGAACTTCCGCCAAAGTTGTCCAGGACGTTTTGGAAACTTGCCGGGGTCTGCAGTCAACCGAGTCCGTAAGGAAGCTGTTAGACAGTTTCTGGAGGCTCCAGCTCCATCGGACCAGCCCTTGTTTTGTACAACTGCGAATTATGGAAGATGTATTTGTGGATGCATTTATTCCTGGCCCGGCCCTTCCCGTATACTTTTTTCCCTTTGTAGTCGCGCACAACGGGGAATAATATAGAGAGAGAGGACTCATTTTTTCCCTTTCTCTCTCCAGAGAACATATTAGTCTCTCTCTCTTCTCTTTGCATTTTTATTCCCCCTCTTTTGCGCTTTCGCAAATGGACGGACGGTGTACAGGAAACAGGCAGCTCTGAGAAAATGCACCATGTGGGATGGGAAGATGCTATTTCTCGGAGATGAATGCAAGCAAAAGAAACAAAGCATGAAGAAACAATAAAGAAGGGGGATGCCTTAGAGTTATTCCCTGAGAATGCATTTTAAGAATACACTTTCCGTTGTTCCCCGCTGAAAAATCTCTACGAGGGAAGTAGAGGAGAGTGCATATGAAATATACATTGCATTGTTTTACGATGCAAACATTTCTCTAGATGCATCCATAAAGCGTAGAGCTCTATCTTTCTTAGATACTACAAGACGTAAGAGATGCTTTGGACGATCTTCAGAACGATTCTAGACAGTGCTGGGATGTTTCTACACGGTTGCTTTACCACTCTCTGAAAGAGGTTCGTAAGATAATAATGAAATCAAAGTCAAATCTGTTTCGTCGTTGTTCATAAAAAGGCAATCGCTTGTTTGTCTATTATCCTAGTCTTTCGTTTCCCTCTCTTTAGAGTATAATTCCTTATGTCTCTTACCTTTCACCCTCTTAATATATTTCTACACAATTTTGTACTATCTAAAAGGGAAAAAGAGCAAATTAATTTGAACCAAGAAAATGTGCATTTTACCAGCCAGATTAAGTTAGCATTTTATTGATTGATTGATGGCATTAGTGTTTTAAGTCCACTGTATGCACAGCAGGGGCGTATATTACAGACTCGCTAGGCTATCTGCGAAGGCTCAAGCCTAGAAAGTAAAGTACTGAAGAGAAATCTCTTAGAAACTGTGTGAATTAAGCTGATTTGAAAATTAAGATAATGGCGATTCTGTAGTTGGCACCCTGAATTCCTGAGAGTTGGCAACCTGAATTCTTGGGAGTTGTCACCCTGAATTCTTGGGAGTTGGCACCCTGAATTCTTGGGAGTTGGCAACCTGAATTCTTGGGAGTTGGCAACCTGAATTCTTGGAAGTTGGCAACCTGAATTCTTGGGAGTTGGAACCCTGAATTCTTGGGAGTTGGAACCCTGAATTCTTGGGAGTTGGAACCCTGAATTCTTGGGAGTTGGAACCCTGAATTCTTGGGAGTTGGAACCCTGAATTCTTGGGAGTTTGCACCCTGAATTCTTGGGAGTTTGCACCCTGAATTCTTGGGAGTTGGCAACCTGAATTCTTGGGAGTTGCCAACCTGAATTTTTATAAGTTTACAACCTGACTACCGTTGGGATGACAACGTGGCTTCCTTGAAGACGTCAACAATGAGTCTAGTATTCTTCCTTCTTCCATAGCCTAGGACCAGGTGTCATTTGAGATAGCCCAAATCTTATATTCAGCATACGCCACTGATGCACAGTAAGGCTAATCGGGACTGGACCTACAGTTTAAAGTGGTATCCGAACCACTATGTGGGTACTGGGACCCAAACCAGTACGTAAATCCCCCGGGTATCGAACTCGGGGCCCCTTGATTACAAGGCGACGACGCTACCACTGCGCCATATTTGAGGCAGTTAGAGTTTTACATCAACGTTTCGACTATACATATTCTCTGACGAAGAGAGCCTGGCTTGTAACCCGAGAACACGTTTGAATCACGTAGTTTGTATTACGCAGGTAAAGGTAACGTTCCCCATGCATATAGCACCGTTCCATGAAGGCGCTGGGGGGAGAGCACCAATCATTCTCGAACTTGACCAGTACCACGTTACGGCCGCCTTTATCTCCCAGGGTTTCCCACAGGTACCATGGAATTGAGGCTGGGTGAACCCCAGAGCCGCTTTATACGGGAACAAGGTCTGAAAAATTCCGATCTTAGATCACCCAACCCTGCAATCGAAGCCGGGTCTCCCGCGTGGCAGCCAGACTTCCTACCCGTTAGACCACCGGGGCTCTTTTTGAATTGGATTCTAAGTTACAATACTTTGGAGCACTATTTGCAATTGAAAACGATATTGAAGAGGAAATTAAAAACAGACTTTATTCAGAGATTATTAATTACTGTAATTTTTAATGTAGAATTAATGCATTTTGCTTTTCTATTTATAAACCTTGATATTAGTATAGGCGATAAAATATTTTACAGGGTAAAATATACGAGACAGAAATTATGGTTGTCGTTTTGTATGGATTGTGAAACATAGTTTCTTACACTGAAAGGGGAAAATAAACATATATTAAGAGGTTTTTGAATAGATAAAACCTTAAGAAAGATATAAAAAAGGTTACAAAAATACTGAGTCTCATAACGCATGCATGCATGGGTTTGGATGATTCACAGATGACTGTTGTCTCTGAATAATAGTAGTGTATATTGGTTGTTTCAAAGTAGTACTTAGTAGGTATTGTTTTTTTTTATCAATTGAATATCACTTTTTGACATATTTTGACAATTTTTTGTCGATGTTTTAGCGTTTGACGATTTTTCAGTGCAATTTTTACCGCATCTCATTTTCTTCCCACTCGTACTTGGTAGGTATGCATTTGTAGCTTTTTTTTATCAATTGAAAATCAGTTTTTGACATATTTTGACAAATTTTTGTCGATGTTTTAGCGTTTAGCGATGTTTTTGTAAAATTTCCTATTTTTTTTTCCCACTCGTACTTGGCACGAATGCCGCGATCTTACGTGATATAACTTAACCTATTTATTTTTTTTCGTGCTAAACTACACGAGAGCCTCTACGTGCTTTGACCTACTTTAGAGTAGAACCATAAAGACAGAGCTGCAACCGAAAGTGAGGCTCGAAGTGAGGCTCGGTGAGGCTCGACTTAATAGTTTGCTCTTGTAAGACATAAGCCTTATTTTCTCGCAGTGTTGCCAACATTTTACTCGAAATAAAATCACCAAGGTTTTTTTTCTTGGTCTAACCTATGTTATTGAACTGCGTCGTCACGTCCAAACCTGCATGACTTCCGAACACTATTGGTTTTATTCATATTTTTTCTTACGTATAGGTGTATATGATGAATCCCCAAACAGATTTTTCCTAAGTCTTACTGTTTCCAAGATAACCCCACTTCCGGTTGCCATTTTGGATTTCTGAACATAGGTTCTATTCATATTTTACTTACATATAGGCGTTCGTGGTGAATCTGCAAACAGATTTTTCCTAAGTCTTACAGTTTCCAAGATAACCCCACTTCCGGTCGCCATTTTGGATTTCCGAACATAGGTTCTATTCATATTTTACTTACATATAGGCGTACGTGACGAATCCGCAAACAGATTTTTTCTAAGTCTTACCGTTTCAAAGATAACCCCACTTCCGGTCGCCATTTTGGATTTCCGAGCATAGGTTCTATTCATATTTTACTTACATATAGGCGTACATGACGAATCCGCAAACAGATTTTTCCTAACTCTCACTGTTTCCAACATAACTAGTAGTGCAGGTTAGCCGGTTCACCAACCGAAAATGGGGCTCGGTGGGGCTCGGTGGGGCTCGCCAAACCTCAAAAACTCACTTTCTCTCCACGTTCCACGCCTTATTTATTGCGCTAACGATGTTTCACAGCGTAGAAAACAGCACCAAAACATCAAAAACTCATTTTGATTATTTGGAGCTCACCAAAACCTCAAAAACTTATTTTTATTAATTGAGGTTCACCAAACCTCAAAAACTCTCATTTTCTCTCTATGTTCAGCGCCTCATTTATTGCGCTGACACAACGTGATGAGTAAATAATGCAGTCTCTTATTTTTGAAGGATGAATGCACCTTATCGTAATTTTCCAAGTCCCGGTCAAATGTTTGTATATCGTGATTTTTGTAAACCTCTCTCTCGGGAACGATGTGCCACACACACGCGCGTGCACGCCTATATTGTGACGCAAACAAACAAACAAATAATATTTTTTTTAAGATTCCTGGCCCCTAACCCCACTTCCGGTTGCTATTTTGGATTTCCGAGCATAGGTTCTATTCATATTTTACTTACATATAGGCGTACGTGATGAATCAGCAAACAGATTTTTCCTAAGTTTTACCGTTTCCAAGATAACTCTACTTCCGGTCGCCATTTTGGATTTCCGATCATAGCTTCTATTCATATTTTTTCTCACGTATAGGTGTACCTAATGAATCCGCAAACAGATTTTTCCTAAGTCTTACCGTTTCCAAGATAACCCCACTTCCGGTCGCTATTTTGAATTTCCGACCATAGGTTCTATTCATATTTTACTTACATATAGGCGTTTGTGGTGAATCAGCAAACAGATTTTTCCTAAGTCTTACTATTTCCAAGATAATCCCACTTCCGGTCGCCATTTTGGATTTCCGAACATAGGTTCTATTCACATTTTACTCACGTATAGGCGTACGTGATGAATCCGCAAACAGATTTTTCCTAAGTCATGAATTGGAGGGTTCTATGGCAACTTATATTAATTCTCGTAAGAGAACAGAAAACGCACACACACAAAAAAAAACAATACTGTGGTCACTACAACAAATAGTCTTCTTCAACCTAACTAGAACCATGTAACTAACATTGTGATGACTCATATTAAGTACCTCTTAATTGTATTACTTATAAGGGTATACTATTGCACAACGTTTTTGCAACAAGTTATTACGTAACATTGTGATGACTCATATCTAATGCTCTTCGTTGTATTAACTATAAGGGAGTAAACTATTACACAACATGTTGCAACAAGTTATGACGTAATGTGATGAGTCATATCTAACGTGGCGTGAGAGCAGCCGAAGAGTACGGACGTCCTGTTGCAGCGCTCCTCGTTTTTGTAAAAAAATAGGTATTTAACTTTCTTTGAAGCTACATACCATCTATTATTTCAAGTTCAAAGGTGTTTCACGTGGTTTTTCATAGTAATTTCGACCAGATTGAATTTTGACGTGATCGTGCATTTTCTATTTCACCTCAAGAAATTCAATATAAATAACATACCTGAAAATTGTATCGCTATATACTAGACTTTTTGATTTCTGTGATTTTCGAAAAAGCAATGGCATCCACCACCAGTTTCAATCGTAAAAATGATAAAACTGAATGTGTTACTTGTGGGAAGCTAATCTCAAGGAACAATTTATCGGTACACAGGGCAAGATGTAGCGAAACAGGTTCGAGAATTAATCGTTCGTCACCTTCTAAGTCTTGTGCTCGATGCGGAAAGATGATCTGCATTACAAATTTAAGTAAACACCTCAAAATTTGCAAACCATCGACCGAACAAGGAACATTGAAAAGAAAAATCGATGATCCAGGAACCGAAGCTTCCACTTCCAAGCAAATTAAATTATCCAATGAACGCAAACCAATTAGATCTGCATTCAACGACCAACTCCAGGATTTTTCAATTAAGTCAGAACCAGGCCGTGACATCCTTAGTTTCTTGGATGAAACGAAAACATCTGTACTAAATATTTTGAAAGATAAACTTGAAAACAACTCTATAAAAGTATACGTTGTTCTGTTTTCCGAATACGAGAAAGTCGATGGCACAACGAGTATTTTTTATCATTGTACAAAAAACCAGACACTTTATTTTGCTGACGTCGAAAATTTGGACAACTTCTATTATAAAGTTTCCAACGAGCTGGTTAAGAAACATGACGATTTCGAGGCTAAAGGGTCGGGATGGTCTCTATGTGGAAGTCCTCACACGTTAACCGTTTACGTGAACCGATTCTCGCCTCTTCGTGCATCCAGCTACGTCCCTCTTCCACCGAACATTCAACACAAGAGGGCTGTGTTAAATATACAGAACAGCGATAACAAGTGTTTTCTCTGGTGTGTGTTGGCTGCACTGCATCCTGTTCATTGCAAAAATAATCCAGAACAGGTTTCTCATTACAAGCAATACGAGTCCGAATTTCAAAGTGTAATGTCTGACATCGAATACCCGGTGACATTGTCGGATATAACAAAGTTCGAAAATCGTGCAGGAAAACGCATCGCTATTAATGTATATTCCTTTACGTCAGATAAATATCTTGTGCACCCCGTCAGGATAAGCGATATCGACGATGACGATGCTCGTGTGATTAATCTTCTTCTAATTTCCAACGAGGATGTTCATCACTACACGCTAATTCGTTCACTATCACGTTTGGTCAGAAGTCAATCAACCAAGCATGCAAACAACATCGAAGTTTGCCCGAGATGCCTAACCACGTTCGACGATCGTGACCGACGTGATCATCAAAATCTTCATAGTCGTCAAATTGCTATCGAGAAACTTGCCGAACATAAAATTTATTGCGGTGACAACAGACCGGCTAGAATGTTGATTCAAGTCGAGAAAAATTTACAACGAGAATTTGGCACTTTTCAATCTAGATATAAAATTGATGAAATTCAGAAAACCAATTTACGTTGGCGCAACGGTTCTCGACTTGTCGAAACTTTACATGTTCGAATTTCATTACGACGTGATGAAACCCTTCTACAATGATAAGATATCACTTTTGTACACGGACACCGACAGCTTCATTTACAGCATACAAACACCTAACCTATACGAAGACATAAAAAATTTTTCCATGCTTGAGTATTTCGATACTTCTGCGTATCCTCAACCCAACAGATTTGGGATTCCATCTCGTAACAAAAAAGTCCTAGGTAAACTGAAAGATGAATGTAACGGTGATATTATTGTCGAGTTCGCGGGTTTGCGTTCGAAGATGTATGCCATGAGAACAGAGAGTAGCGTCACGAAGAAAGCAAAAGGTGTGGGCAAGAATACGGTGGAGAACAAACTCACCTTCCACGATTACATCGATTGCCTTTACTCACAATCGACGATACTAAGTATAGAACAAAGAATCCAAAGTGTAGACCACGTGATTACAACAAACGAAGTTAGGAAAGTAGCATTAGATCCGCACGACGATAAAAGATGTATTTTGTCTTGTGGAATCCACACGTTGCCTTGGGGACACTATCGTTTAGAAAATAGTAAAAATTGTAGGCAATGCAATTGAAAAAAAATAAACTTAAATAACTATAACTAAAATAAAAAAAACTTTGACTGTCTCAAATTATCACATACACAATAAAGAACTAGCAAGGACAATGAATCTCTTTGGTTTCCGAAAGCAAACAATGGAGACTGTACACCGCAAGGCAGATCATGAATTTCTACCTTCCATGTTATCTAAACTCAACGGCCTGTTGATCAATCAATTTTCAAAACGTTGCTCTTCTTGCTGGAACAGGGACGATTTCGGATTCGCGACGATCGACGTGACGAGGAAACCCAACGACGGAAAATACAGAAACAAAATCAACGACTTTCAAAACGTTGCAACGTTGTGGAGGAAAGTTCGGGATCCGGTTCGCAGTAGGAGAGTGGTTTGAGGAACGCCTCGAAATCTGCGACGATGATTGCGGGATGTTCCAACAATGCCTTGTGCATTTTGAATTCTTCGACTTCGTTCGTTTCGGGCATCAACATTCTAGCCGGTCTGTTGTCACCGCAATAAATTTTATGTTCGGCAAGTTTCTCGATAGCAATTTGACGACTATGAAGATTTTGATGATCACGTCGGTCACGATCGTCGAACGTGGTTAGGCATCTCGGGCAAACTTCGATGTTGTTTGCATGCTTGGTTGATTGACTTCTGACCAAACGTGATAGTGAACGAATTAGCGTGTAGTGATGAACATCCTCGTTGGAAATTAGAAGAAGATTAATCACACGAGCATCGTCATCGTCGATATCGCTTATCCTGACGGGGTGCACAAGATATTTATCTGACGTAAAGGAATATACATTAATAGCGATGCGTTTTCCTGCACGATTTTCGAACTTTGTTATATCCGACAATGTCACCGGGTATTCGATGTCAGACATTACACTTTGAAATTCGGACTCGTATTGCTTGTAATGAGAAACCTGTTCTGGATTATTTTTGCAATGAACAGGATGCAGTGCAGCCAACACACACCAGAGAAAACACTTGTTATCGCTGTTCTGTATATTTAACACAGCCCTCTTGTGTTGAATGTTCGGTGGAAGAGGGACGTAGCTGGATGCACGAAGAGGCGAGAATCGGTTCACGTAAACGGTTAACGTGTGAGGACTTCCACATAGAGACCATCCCGACCCTTTAGCCTCGAAATCGTCATGTTTCTTAACCAGCTCGTTGGAAACTTTATAATAGAAGTTGTCCAAATTTTCGACGTCAGCAAAATAAAGTGTCTGGTTTTTTGTACAATGATAAAAAATACTCGTTGTGCCATCGACTTTCTCGTATTCGGAAAACAGAACAACGTATACTTTTATAGAGTTGTTTTCAAGTTTATCTTTCAAAATATTTAGTACAGATGTTTTCGTTTCATCCAAGAAACTAAGGATGTCACGGCCTGGTTCTGACTTAATTGAAAAATCCTGGAGTTGGTCGTTGAATGCAGATCTAATTGGTTTGCGTTCATTGGATAATTTAATTTGCTTGGAAGTGGAAGCTTCGGTTCCTGGATCATCGATTTTTCTTTTCAATGTTCCTTGTTCGGTCGATGGTTTGCAAATTTTGAGGTGTTTACTTAAATTTGTAATGCAGATCATCTTTCCGCATCGAGCACAAGACTTAGAAGGTGACGAACGATTAATTCTCGAACCTGTTTCGCTACATCTTGCCCTGTGTACCGATAAATTGTTCCTTGAGATTAGCTTCCCACAAGTAACACATTCAGTTTTATCATTTTTACGATTGAAACTGGTGGTGGATGCCATTGCTTTTTCGAAAATCACAGAAATCAAAAAGTCTAGTATATAGCGATACAATTTTCAGGTATGTTATTTATATTGAATTTCTTGAGGTGAAATAGAAAATGCACGATCACGTCAAAATTCAATCTGGTCGAAATTACTATGAAAAACCACGTGAAACACCTTTGAACTTGAAATAATAGATGGTATGTAGCTTCAAAGAAAGTTAAATACCTATTTTTTTACAAAAACGAGGAGCGCTGCAACAGGACGTCCGTACTCTTCGGCTGCTCTCACGCCACGTTAGATATGACTCATCACATTACGTCATAACTTGTTGCAACATGTTGTGTAATAGTTTACTCCCTTATAGTTAATACAACGAAGAGCATTAGATATGAGTCATCACAATGTTACGTAATAACTTGTTGCAAAAACGTTGTGCAATAGTATACCCTTATAAGTAATACAATTAAGAGGTACTTAATATGAGTCATCACAATGTTAGTTACATGGTTCTAGTTAGGTTGAAGAAGACTATTTGTTGTAGTGACCACAGTATTGTTTTTTTTTGTGTGTGTGCGTTTTCTGTTCTCTTACGAGAATTAATATAAGTTGCCATAGAACCCTCCAATTCATGACTTAGGAAAAATCTGTTTGCGGATTCATCACGTACGCCTATACGTGAGTAAAATGTGAATAGAACCTATGTTCGGAAATCCAAAATGGCGACCGGAAGTGGGATTATCTTGGAAATAGTAAGACTTAGGAAAAATCTGTTTGCTGATTCACCACAAACGCCTATATGTAAGTAAAATATGAATAGAACCTATGGTCGGAAATTCAAAATAGCGACCGGAAGTGGGGTTATCTTGGAAACGGTAAGACTTAGGAAAAATCTGTTTGCGGATTCATTAGGTACACCTATACGTGAGAAAAAATATGAATAGAAGCTATGATCGGAAATCCAAAATGGCGACCGGAAGTAGAGTTATCTTGGAAACGGTAAAACTTAGGAAAAATCTGTTTGCTGATTCATCACGTACGCCTATATGTAAGTAAAATATGAATAGAACCTATGCTCGGAAATCCAAAATAGCAACCGGAAGTGGGGTTAGGGGCCAGGAATCTTAAAAAAAAATATTATTTGTTTGTTTGTTTGCGTCACAATATAGGCGTGCACGCGCGTGTGTGTGGCACATCGTTCCCGAGAGAGAGGTTTACAAAAATCACGATATACAAACATTTGACCGGGACTTGGAAAATTACGATAAGGTGCATTCATCCTTCAAAAATAAGAGACTGCATTATTTACTCATCACGTTGTGTCAGCGCAATAAATGAGGCGCTGAACATAGAGAGAAAATGAGAGTTTTTGAGGTTTGGTGAACCTCAATTAATAAAAATAAGTTTTTGAGGTTTTGGTGAGCTCCAAATAATCAAAATGAGTTTTTGATGTTTTGGTGCTGTTTTCTACGCTGTGAAACATCGTTAGCGCAATAAATAAGGCGTGGAACGTGGAGAGAAAGTGAGTTTTTGAGGTTTGGCGAGCCCCACCGAGCCCCACCGAGCCCCATTTTCGGTTGGTGAACCGGCTAACCTGCACTACTAGTTATGTTGGAAACAGTGAGAGTTAGGAAAAATCTGTTTGCGGATTCGTCATGTACGCCTATATGTAAGTAAAATATGAATAGAACCTATGCTCGGAAATCCAAAATGGCGACCGGAAGTGGGGTTATCTTTGAAACGGTAAGACTTAGAAAAAATCTGTTTGCGGATTCGTCACGTACGCCTATATGTAAGTAAAATATGAATAGAACCTATGTTCGGAAATCCAAAATGGCGACCGGAAGTGGGGTTATCTTGGAAACTGTAAGACTTAGGAAAAATCTGTTTGCAGATTCACCACGAACGCCTATATGTAAGTAAAATATGAATAGAACCTATGTTCAGAAATCCAAAATGGCAACCGGAAGTGGGGTTATCTTGGAAACAGTAAGACTTAGGAAAAATCTGTTTGGGGATTCATCATATACACCTATACGTAAGAAAAAATATGAATAAAACCAATAGTGTTCGGAAGTCATGCAGGTTTGGACGTGACGACGCAGTTCAATAACATAGGTTAGACCAAGAAAAAAAACCTTGGTGATTTTATTTCGAGTAAAATGTTGGCAACACTGCGAGAAAATAAGGCTTATGTCTTACAAGAGCAAACTATTAAGTCGAGCCTCACCGAGCCTCACTTCGAGCCTCACTTTCGGTTGCAGCTCTGTCTTTATGGTTCTACTCTAAAGTAGGTCAAAGCACGTAGAGGCTCTCGTGTAGTTTAGCACGAAAAAAAATAAATAGGTTAAGTTATATCACGTAAGATCGCGGCATTCGTGCCAAGTACGAGTGGGAAAAAAAAAATAGGAAATTTTACAAAAACATCGCTAAACGCTAAAACATCGACAAAAATTTGTCAAAATATGTCAAAAACTGATTTTCAATTGATAAAAAAAAGCTACAAATGCATACCTACCAAGTACGAGTGGGAAGAAAATGAGATGCGGTAAAAATTGCACTGAAAAATCGTCAAACGCTAAAACATCGACAAAAAATTGTCAAAATATGTCAAAAAGTGATATTCAATTGATAAAAAAAAACAATACCTACTAAGTACTACTTTGAAACAACCAATATACACTACTAATAATTTCAGCATGCTGATTCCCAAAATGAAATCCATTTTTACCCATCACGTCAATTTTTTTCCCCAGAAAATAGCAATATATTAACTGCGTTAATTTCACAATAAAATGTGTACTTCCTTCATTTCCTCAACAGATGGCTCTGTTTAGATGGTTGTAAAATATTGGTTTTCTAGAACACAAATCCTCGAATTTTGAACTATAAATGCACATAGAATAGCAAACATTTAATCCGCCTTCTATCTTCACAAGACACATTGACATGAAAATTGTAAACTTTGATTACGCAAGTTCCATTTTCAAAATCCCTCATAAAAATATTCCTTCACAAAATCTCCAAAACTCAATGAATGTAGTGGGTTGATTCAACTTGGTGACGTGGAGAAAAATTCTGATCTAGAGAAGAAATTTGTCATATCAGCATTTAAAATACTTCCAGAATCACCTATTGGTTTGTAAACTACCGAAATTTCATTTGTTTAAATTTATATTATTGCTTTCTGTAATAGGCGTAATGTAATGGCGAATATGAGAATTTTGATTGTGAAATTGTGAAAAATCCTGACGTGATGGAAGAAAATGGATGTCATTTCCGTGAGCAGCATTCAAAATTCTTTCAGAAACACCTATTGATTTGAAATCATCCCATTTTTTTAAAAAAAATGCAAGGTGGTGTATCTCCAGATACACCAAGACGAAGATGGACCTGACGGGAAATGCTAAGAGTGGTCGGTGAATGTAAATTACAAAGAAAATATGATTTAAATGGTTAAGGCATGTGAGGGGTTGAACACAGGTCTATCTCTTCCTAAGATGAGGTGATTATATCAGCACCACACTCCAACTGCTTGTAGCATCGGGTTTGGTTCCAAGTTGGTTCTAAAAGAAACACGAGGTGATAAGAGTATTGATCTTTAGAAAGTAGGATTTATGCAAGACGTTTCGTCCACTGAGAATGTAAATGTTCTATGTCCATTTTTTTTCTTTTCAGGAGAACTGTTTAACGTTTCACATCAGACACTGGTGTCCAAAATTAAGGTGACAAAGGGAAAAAGTGGGAAAAGTCACAAATACGTACATGAAAATGGACAACACTTTCGGGAAATATGCAACACGTCGCAACACTTCTATCGAAACACTCCAGGGAAGGATAGTGCGTGACGTCATTGCACAATTGTGGAAAGGGAACAGCTGCGCCGCAGGTGAGAAATTTGCGGACGGCAGAAACCTCGTCAGTAGACAGCTGTAGGTGGGCGAACGAGCATGATGGCTCATCACCAACGTCTGGACGATGCAATGCGATGGCGAGCAATCTGTCGACTGGAAGCAGGGCAGTCACAGGCCGACGTGGCAGGGTGGTTGAATGTGCCACGCCAAGTGGTCTCCAGAATGTGGAACCAGTTCCAGAGGACAGGAACCATAACAAGACGACCAGGGCAAGGGAGGCCACGACGGACAACACCAGCCGATGACCGTTATTTGACAATTACGGCCCGTCGCTATGGGAACAGTACTGCAACTCAGCTCTCCCAGGACCTGTATGCTGCGACTGGAGCCTCAATGTCGCGTCAAACTGTGTACAGACGACTCAATGCGGCAGGATTCTTTGCAAGACGACCAGTGGTGTGCATCCCCCTCACCCCCTATCACCGACGCGAGCGACACATGTGGTGTCGCGAACACGGACAATGGACCCAACAACAGTGGGCATCTGTACTCTTCACAGATGAATCGCGCTTCAGTCTCCACCGTGACTCGCGGCGAATGTGTGTATGGCGAGATCCTGGGACGCGTTTTCATCGATCTCGCATCCACGAGGTTGACCAATACCGCGGTGGTGGATCATGGTCTGGGGAGGGATAATGAGTGGTGAACGTACGCCCCTGTATGTGCTAAACACCGGCACACTCACTGCCCAGAGGTACAGGGATGACATTCTGGAACCAATAGTGCGACTTTTCCGAGGGGCTGTTGGCCCACAATTCTTGTTCATGGTCGATAATGCCCGTCCACATAGTGCTCAACTTGTGGATGAGTTCCTGGAAGGTGAGGATATTCGACGGATTCCATGGCCCGCACGTTCACCCGATCTAAATCCTATCAAACATGTGTGGGATGCATTGGGGAGGCGGCTTGCAGCACGTCCTATCCCTCCACAAACCCTCAACGAGCTTCGATGTGGTCTCTTGGAAGAATGGGATGCCTTGCCCCAGGAACATCTTGACACCCTCATGAACAGCATGGGAAACCGTTGTGCGGCATGTATTGCTGTTCGTGGTGACCATATTCCTTATTAAGGGGCAGAGTGCCTGGTCACCAGAATGCCCAGGATGGAATTAAATCGTTGTATTCCTTTGTATGAGTTTTGTACCCAATCCAGTAATACATGTTGCTTCCTTAAATGCTCTTTCTTTTCTGTTCATTTGGTGCATCCTCTCTCTTCTTTATTGTTTTCTGTCTCCTCTATCACCCACAACCCCGTTCAATACATCATTGTGTTGTTCTCTTGCATTTTTCATTTGTCTCCTTAATTTTGGACACGAGTGTATATTTCGGGAATCTATGTTACCATTGCACTGAAAGTTTGTATCATTGCTAAGGCAGATAATTTATATTGAAGCCTCTCTAAAAAGAAGTAGTTGCTTCGTTAAGAACTTATGCTGTAATTAATAATTGAAATTTCAGATAGAACAATTCCACGCAACACTAGTTTTGATTTGACTGTGCCAGTGTTCTACAGAGCATTCCCTGATATTCGCTACGAGACTCAGCGGAAAGCGGCCCGGCATCAGCGCTTGTCTTCCCCCCCTCACCCCGCGACAGTCACTAGAGTCGGCTATTAAAATTACATTTTTCATATTGTGTACTAACCTAGACTACAGAAGGTGTTAAAAATGATGTCCCTCTGCTGCAACACATTTCTGGCATCTCCGAAGGAAATTGGCATTTACACGTGCAAGTTCGTCTACTGTAATTCTCCCGATTTCTCGTACAATACTCTCTTTTAACTCACGGATGGTGTGCGGATTGTCTTTGTATACTTGGTTTTTCTTTCCACTTTTATTCAGAACTGACCCTGTTACCCTAAACTGTTTTACGAGGTTTAATATAGTGGTCCTATGTGGAACGGAAACATCAGGAAATTTCGTTGCAAAACGTCGTCGCACTTCTCCACAATTCCTCTTTCCGAAGTAACACTCGACAAGATAAATCCTTTGTTGTAATGTAAACTTTTGTCGTGCCATATTAAGCCACAATCTTCAACACATGGACACGACACAACACAACTTCCGAGGGAGGATTATACTGGCGTCATTCTGGAACGTCAACAGAAAGGGAAAGAGAGCGAAAAAAAAAACTGACTGTAGCGTGCGACTGTCGCGGACCCGTTCACCGGGAAAGACAAGCACTGACGCCGGGCCGCTTGCCGCCGAGTCTCGTAGCGAATGCTCTGTATATACCAGATAGAACACTGCATTCTAGAAACGAGATGGAGATGAAACAATTTCAATAGAAATTTGTGATTTGGTAGCAAAGTAAAATATAGAATTTATATTGTGGGAAACCATCAACTACTTTGAATCCACTATTATTCAAAATGTTTGTCTGCTAAGAACAAAAGTAAGAACCGATGGCCACTACTATTGCTAAGCATCTTCCACATGTGACTGAGGTTAGAATTCAAGTGGTTTATCTCACACACGGCTGGCGCTTGTGGTTCGTTGAGGAAATTGTCGTAAGGTTTCATTGGTTGTTGGAGTTTGCATTCTCGTGGCTGCTTCCAAATTTTGTACATGGACCAAAAACATTCAATATATCAATATTAGTTGTGTTAGTTGTGTGTAGGCATCAGAGATGAAACAATTGCATCCTAAATAGACCACAGCCAAAATATCTCTATTTGTTTACAATTTGGAAATAGAACATTATGAACATGTTAAATTAAATCAAGAAGACGTAGGTGGGCACGCCATGTGGCACGAATGGGAGAGGAAAGAGGAGTTTACAGGATTCTTGTTGGGAAACCTGATGGTAAGAGACCTGTAGGAAGCTCAAGACGAAGGTGGAAGGACAACGTTGAGATGGACCGAAAGAAAATCTATAGGGATGGAAAAGAGTATATAGATCTTGCTCAAGATAGGGACAGATGGAAGGCCTGTGTTGCTGCAGCCATGAACCTTCGGGTTTAAGAAGGCTAGAGAGTTAGTTAGTTAGTTAGCATTCTCAATGGACGATTTATAAAGTGTTATTTAATGTAGATGTGAAACAGACACTTGGAACAGCAGAAAAGAATGAAATATGAGCAGGCACTAAGATCTCAGGGTGTATGAGGAGTATTGAGGAAGAAGAAAATGGATGGAAAATTCATCATTGATGAGCTTTAGCCCAGTTTGAAAGAATCTGAGCTCGCCCTTCTGCATACACGAATAGCCATGAACAATTTTGAAAAAGCGAAATGTATATTAATAGGTTGATTGTTATTAGTAGAGTATATATACACACGAAGAGAGAGAGAGAGAGAGAGAGAAAGAGAAATCAAGGATGGGAACAAGAGAGAGACATGAGTGTGAATGGAGAAAGACATGACAGTGCGATAGAGAAGAGAGAGGATGTGTTACGTTTAGACCGTTCGCCGGCTTAAACTGCTTGGCAGCGAGAGGATATGTATATGAGGAACAGAATAATTTAAGGTTATCGCCCTTTACCAATATTTAATAGAGACAATACAAGCGAGGGGGAGATGACCGCGCACGAGTCAATAAGATAACTCAACACTGATAATGATAAACCCAAAGTGTCACCATTGTAAATGTTTTCTTTCGTGGTTCCTCGGCTGAGTCACGACGCGGCGCTGTGTCGGTCCATCGAAGGTGTCCTCAGTGAGTTCGCCCAAACCTCTTAAGCGGAACAACTTAACACTATCACTCGCAACACGCTTCGCTCTCTCGATCAAGTCTGTCGGCAACCTCTTCTCACCCGGGTACTCTTGGAGTTTTTCATTACACAGCACTTTATTCCGGCTCGTGACAGATGGAGAGAGAGGGGGAATGAGGAGAGAAAGGAGGGAGAGAGACATGAGGAAAAGAGTGTGGAGAAGGACAGAAGGAAGAGACAAGAAGAAGAGGAGGAGGGAGAGAGAGAATGTAGACAGAATGGGAAGTGAACATGGAGAGAAAAGAAGGGGAGAGAGGAAGAGGGCGAGAGGAGGAGGAGGAGGAGGAGTGAGGAAAGCTAGATAGATACAAAAGACTAGAGAGAAAAATGAGAATAACAGGTAGAGAACAGATATAGAAGTAGTTGGTGGCCAGAACTACTGAAACAGACACCAAGCCTGAAGATATTTCTTTCATACTTAAACCCATGCGCAAAAAAAAAATCTTTGGCAACCAGAAGGAAGCTACAACGATGAAACGGATTGAAATGATTAATCGATCAAATCAGGAAAGTTCAAGAATAAAATGAAGATGATGATGAGAGTTGGAGTAGGCCAACAAAAGGTTTGACGACAATAAGTAAAAACTAGCTCATAAAAGTATGCTATATTCCAAGAAACGGTCAATTATCCATAGTTTAGCAATACAATGTCACGGTTGGCACCTCTGCCTTCAGTGTGCCCCGTTCGACTGACGGTCCCGGCCGCAAAAACCGCATTGGCTGGGACGGAAAGTCGTCAAACGCAAGATACCTCCAGCCTAAACCTTGTGGCTTTATGGATGTTTCGGGCAAGGGAGGGCCAACTTTGAACTACCCACCTCCGTAAAACGCGACGGCATTTCGTGGCGCGCGGCGGGGACTGGAATTATGGCGGAAAAGTTGGCAGGGAGGCAAATTTCATTCCGTCCTCGGTAGCACCCCTCCCCTCCCTCAACCCTTTCCGGTTGCTTGTTCGTCCGACGTCAATATGAAAAGTGAAGTGGGGGAGGAGAGAGTGGGGAGGATACGTGAATGCACACCTCCACAACCTTTTTCACCCTCCATCGCTGAAAGAATTGATCCTTTTTCCCCACCGCTTATGCTTAGTTACTTCACCGCTCTTGTATCTGGCCACCAGCCAAAGCTACAAACACCATCTGGGCCCCTTCACTCCACGACCCCCTCCCCTTCACAGCTACAAGAGCTCCCGTGGCTAAAGTTAATGTTTTCTCACAATTTTCCAACAGAAAAAAAAAACACATTCGGTATTTCTCTTCTTTCCCCCCCTTCATGCCTATTCATAAGTTGCATGATGTAAATTTTAGATTTCGGTCTCCATTCATAGCTGGGATCAGTTGGTTTTCCAAATGAAATTTTCCATGACGTACCCAACCTTTAGTGTATTGCATCATTCCTCTGTGTTTTCAGACGCCATTCTCCTCATGATATTTTATTGCCTATGCTTTTTTTTAACTATGCAATCTTTCTTTTTGTTATACAAGACTACTCGCATTAAACATTTGGGAACACCATTAGAATTCCATTCAGTGAACACGTTTACCTGCTACTCGATCCTTGCATGAGTTAGGTAAACCTGCGAGTAAGCACTACAGACGTACTCTATATCACTCGAGTACTCTGAACCCAACGAGTTGTTAGAAACTAGCACTGCTCAGATCTTTAATACTCATCCAAACTGACTAAATCAGGGGTGCCAAAAAGCTTTCCAGACAGCGACGGAGGTAGAAAAGTAATATCTTCAGCTGGAGATTTCAAAATTTTCTTCAAAGAATATGATACGTACACAATAGGAAGGATATTTACATCGCGTATTTTCGCTCACTCGTATATCTACTTGGAAACGAGAACAGGTTTGCCTGTTACTCTGTCCACGGCATCAAATTGAGAAAGAGCTTGGGAGCAAACGCCACGCGCAAACACACAAAACGGTACGCAGAATCCGGCAAGATTTCAGAGACCTCTGCTTTTTAGTACCCACCTAAACTAACGTATGGTAAAAAAAAATTGAACAAAAAGAAAACGCTGTTGTCAAGGGCAAAAACGCACAATTGTATTTCGTGTGCTGGTTGGTATACAAGGGTGGTATCTGAACATCAATGAACAAACACATTCACACCGAGTCTGCTGGCCTTGCGACAGTTTTGGGGCATGTTCTGCATGGATGGAGCAAATGTTGATGTATCAAGATCGTGCAAGCATCTGCGGATCCATTGGATGAAAGTTGCAACGGTTCGTGGTTGATAATTATTGGCATACACAATCCGCTTTAAATTTTTCCCAGAAATCTTCAATGGGCCGCAGTTGGGGAACATTAGTGGGATTCTCTTCTTTGGATATGTAAGGGATACCTAATTGCTCCATGGCCGCAAGACTTTGTGCAGCGTAATGGCAGCTGGCTAAATCTGACCAAAAAACCGGTCGGCGTTGAGTGCAAGGCCAGCCTTGAAAAACTAAGGTTTCGACAGTCCTTTCTCACTCATGGCACGCCATAGCAACACCTTCTGTGGGAATTTGGATTTGGCAGCAAAACGCACTGGATCGGGCACAGCAGCAGTTCCAGGATCATAGTAGTTTTTTTCGGCTGCCACTCGTTGCCATCTAGGGTGAAATAGGTCTCATCGTCCATGATACAAATCACGTCATTTTTTGCAGTGAACGTTTTTGTCACAAGGGTTCGTAAACGCTGTTTCTGGACAACAACTTGTTGCTTCGTCACTTTTGGCATATTTTTTCGTTTATATCTCCGTATCCCCATCTTCTGTAATGCTTTCTTCACTGTGTTTTTATCGCACTGAAACCTGCTACCAAGCTCACGGTAGGATTTTGCCACCTTACCTGCAGTAACACGGCGCAGTTGTTGCAACACTCTGGGTTCATTTAACTTCAACTTCCGTCCACTGCGTTGAAAATGTTTCACAAGCTCGGACTTTCGAACATGACGATTCTCTGTCCAATATTGCACGATCATTTTCCGACGGTCGTCTTCTTTCAGCTCCATACTGACTTGTTTTTACACCAACCTTCTCTTGCTCTTCACACTACATAACTGGTAAACGTACGATCCTACACAGCTCAAATGATGTGCCAGTGTTCAGAATTGCCAGTTCCGCAGGGTTGCAAACTTAATAGTTTTACCTGATACTCAGTCAAATGCATCGAGTTATGGAGAAAACTTGCCAGTAAACATACTTGCTACAGTACTCACAATCCAGCAAATTTTCATAAAGTAGCAAACGTGACTATTAAATACCCATTCAAAGTATAAGACGAGGTTTTTTTTAGCTCTCCAGACGCTTCCACGGGCAAGGTAGATAAAACAGATTTGCCTGCTACTTGGTCCATCGCACCGAATTAAGCAGAAAACTTGCCCAGTAAGCGCCATACACGTATTCGAAAGAGTATTCAGTATCATAAAATAGCAAACTTGGCTAGTAAATGACCATCCAACTATGAAGGTAAGGTATTTCTATCTTTCTGCTTGCTTATAGACGTCCGGTACCTGAACACGTTTACCTGCTACTTCATTCATTGCATCGAGTTAGGAAAACCTGCGCGAGTTAGGAAAACCTGCGAGTAAGCACCGCTCACACGAGTACTCTAAACCCAACAGGTTTTTAGAAACTATTAATGGTCAGATCTTTTAATACTCTTTTAAACTGTGTAAATCAGAGGTGCCCAAACGTTTTCTATTCCATATTGTCGGTCACGCAGCAGTCATTACTTAACTTAACTTCTCTCACTTTTGAGTTTGCTTCTGTTTAAGTCTACTTTGTGCACAGGTAGGGAAATTGGAAGTGGATCTAAGGTTTAAAGTGGGATCCGAACCACAATATGCCAACCCAGGGAATCCTTGATTACAAGGCAACGACGTTACCACTACGCTATCCAAAGGCCCCTCCCATTTTTTCAATTTCTGAAAAGTTAAGAAAAGAAATGTGTGTACACATTTATAGATGTAGAACCCACATTGAAAATAACGATTAAAGATTAAAAGTACCATATCTTCGGAACCAATTGACGGATCGAAATTAAATTTACCGCATAAGAAAGAGAAAAAAATCTCTATTTCATATAACAATAACTCTTTACTTCAACTGAAATAAGTCAATAGTATTAAGGACACATAGTGGGATTTTAAACAAGGATTTGCACGTTCAGCTTACTTATCACTGAAAATGTTTCCTCAAATTTAATCAGGGGAAAAAGATTCACCTAGAAAACCAATACTGATGGATGCTAATGCAATCACGATGACAATAGTGTGATATAGGACCCAGGGTATTATTATCGTTTTGCACGTCAATAAATTTCGCCACAAAGTCAACAACATGCTCCTCCTTCCCTTGTGCATACAGCAAGAATTCAAACGGGCGATTCAATTTAAATCGAGCCTTGTGGCAAATTTATGGTGGCCAGCAGTTTTCCATTCTCATAGGTGTGAGTAATGTCTGCAATATGAGTGCGAACAGAGACAGGGAATTCTCTGTTGTTTTTTTTCTATTATCATTCTTTCCGTTGAAGAGTTACGGTATCAGGTAACAAAACTGTCACGGAATAGAAGCATTGCTCTAATATTGTTTGAATTTATGGTTATCCAGAAATAATTTCAGACGGTCGGGAAATAAAGCATTGATTTCGATATGAATTTATCGATCTTTTTGCGAATACCTTTTTTCATTTCTAGAAATCCCTGTCTGCATTGGAAATGTCAAAGTTACGCATTATGGTATGGAGGTGTCGGAACAGACGTGACAAGTAGCCGGTTACGTAAGGTTTATGATGGGCAACCAAACGCAACGATCGTGGATTTTACTGCCTGATGGATAACTTAGAGATAGCAACCCATCCCCAAATGCGAGGTTCAAATCAATAGTTCAATTTAGGGAAAAAATACCAATAAGAATTATTGTACGACAAATACCAAGGAAATTTAAATGAAAAGTCGATATATTTATTAACATCATATCTCGCTTTAATGTCTTATCATGGTTACAACTTTGTGTCGGGAATCTGTGGAGCAAGACCGCGCATAACGGTAGAGAAGGGAAGAAAACGAGTGTGTGGAGCAAAGCTTTGCGCGCTGCTGCAAACGGCTGGTAGCTGCAGTCTCTTTCTCTCTAACGCGTTCATTGGTCGAGCCCTCTTGCTTGTTCCGAGAATCCCGAGACAGAGTGTATCTTGGTCGATTCAATGATGCTTTATTTTACTTTGCTTTTCAGCTACTTTTGGCTAATCGCGACTATGAGAATGAGTGACCGGATTCGAATTCGGGAACTCTGGCGTCGTAGCGCGTTATGCTAAACATTCTGCCACGGACGTCGGCAAACGGCTTGAGGTTTCCCATTGCATGAACGGTACCGACGAAGCCTCCTGTATCGCTCACTCCCCCCTTAAGTCTCGCTTACAACGCTATAGCATCGGTGCTGATTTGCAGTCCACAGGTGCATGCGAGAACGCTGTTTTGCTAATACGGCGTGTTGACCAGACATGATTTCATGCGGTGAACGTTAACTTCAATATGTGGAAAATAGGCGTTAAAGTAAACGTAAAAGTATGTGCCCGTGTCATGTGATGATCACGTATCGCACTTCTAGATTCTCCTAGCCCTTGTGGCGTTACTTGCATTTTCTTTTATGTAACTATGCCTCCCCGATAGCGTCGTCGCCTTGTAATCAAGGGGTCCCGGGTTCCATACCCGGTGGAGAACCATAGTGGTTCGGATCCCACTTTAAACTTTAGGTCCAGTCCCAATTAGCCTTGCTGTGCATAAAGTGGACTTAAAACACTAACTCAATCAATCATTTATGTAACTTCTTTTCCTCTGAGACTAATAGCTGCAACGGAATTAAATAATGACTACATAAAATTGATGAATTGTCAAACGTGAGAGAACACCCATGCCTATGTAAAGACTCGAATCCAGCATCGTGACGTCATTAGGAGACGATGCCCACCCAATACGCTTGAACCCATAGTTGTTACAATTGTAACTGACACGCGCCTACTGACTTGCGTGTAAATATCGTAAGGTTGCCAACTTCCCGTAATCGGACTCCTCAGTATTTTTACAAGGGTTGGATAAAAAGTAATGGCAACACTGCTGTCCCGTGAAAGGGGTGAGTCACAGCGCCACAAGCGTTTCGTGGCTGATAAGGGAATGTCAGACGAGAAAGTATAGTGAGTGGGAGCGATTGTATGTTATTCAGTCAAAAACAGCAGTGCTCTGAAGCAGAGGATGAGAGTGCAAGCGCCCTAACAATATGTTTAGACAAGAAGAACAACGTCTCTCAGGCAGACGGTCAACGCAGCCTACTTCTGCACCATCTTTGCAACACCACCTTCGTCTCGCATTAAGAAGGAAGCGACGGCACGGTGTCCCATCATCCTGCTTGACAATGCAAGGTGTCACACTGCGAACAATGTGACGGCGCTCCTGCATAACTGGTAGTGGGAGGTACTGGAACATCCGCCGTATTCACCGGTATGAGACAGTGTGATTACGACCGTTTTGTCAAAATGAAGGAACCACTGGGCGGGAAGCACTACGACACGCGCGAAGCCATCATACGTGCTATAGGGCGGTCACTGCGGGACATCGACAGAGATGGATGCGCTGACGGTGTACGACGCCTTCCATACGTGTGACAGAAGGTCGTAGAGATGAGGGGCGATTACTTTGAAGGAATGTAACACGTGCTCCTCTGCCAATACAGTCAAGTACCAATTATACCAGTGTTGCCATTACTTTTTATACAACCCTTGTATAAGGCAAGGAGCCAGAAGTTAATTTACTCTGACATCAATGCGTGTAGGAAAACAGATTGGTTTACTTTCACAAATAACGCACTTAACACATATTTTCAATATTTACATTCCCCTATATTGAGAAATACTTTTACACAATATTAAGTTGGATCAACGTTAATAACTTTAAACATGAAAAAATAATTAACATGGAAGTTGCAAATTGTTACATCCATATCCTTGTCTTTTACAAACAACAATCTCCATTTCTTCATTTTTTTTTCAGAGTTCAACATAAAGGTTGGTCGTCAACCACGAGCTCTTACAATTGCGTCATGGTAGTTACTGGCAAGGTCGTTACATAATGATGCAACAAATTGCATTACAATTGTAATATGAACCCATTTTTCTTCTTTGAATTAATTTCTTAACCGCGCATACAAACAAATGAAAACTACCGGGCGATCCGTTTGAGATGTCAGAAAAGTAAACCGTTGTGTACAATAGGTTAATGTACGTATCTCTGAGCAGTTCGTTGTAATATATGCAGAAAGGATGTAAGTTTTGAGTGAGTGTAGGTTTACAGACTTCAGCCATGTGGCTGTACTAGTGTGCATATAACACTCGAAAATTTCACATCCCATACGAGACATTGTGCGCTGTTGTGGCGTGACCAATATCTTTATCTACCATGAACGCTAGCGCCACGCGGCTGAAGTTTGTAAACATGCACTCACTCGAAACTTACATCCTTTCTGCATATATTACAACAAACTGCTCAGAGATACGTACATTAACCTATTGTACACAACGGTTTGCTTTTCCGACATCTCAAACGAATCGTCCGATATTTTCTCTTAATATGTGTAACGCTATACTGCTTCAGTGTGAATTGTCATTTGTGTGTTTCAATAACAAAAAACAAGCTGAATATGCATGTTATTCATTTATAATGGAAAACGTAAATAAATGAAAAACATTCACACTGAGGTTTAACTGTGTTGCACTACTCCGATAAAACGCCAGGGGTCCCTGGTTTGAATCCCGGCGTGAGCATGGATGAGTGTCTATTCTTCAGTTTCATCATATCATCACTCATCGCCATCTTCGCAAAAGCCAAAAGTGGCACAAGAAGCACAGTGAAATAAAGCAATCAATCAACTAGTTCAGTGTGAATGATTTAATTTGTTTTTGCATGTTTCAATGTGTGTGTTTATGTTTTACGTGTATTTTTTACTTTTCTTAGTGTGTATGTATTTTTGTTTTTCTTTATGTTTTTTGCGTGTTTTCATTTTATTTTTTCTTGTGTTTTTCTTTTTTGGGCATCTTATACAACAGTATAAAGTATAAGAGTACTGGGCCATCATTTGGAGCTCGAACCATCATTTGGAGCTCGATCGCCTTAATGGATTTCTCTCGTAAGGCATGAGCAGTGTTGCCAACTCCTTACCCGAAAAAATCACCAAGGTTGTGGCGCTTGTTGTAGCCTTTTATGATGTACATTTTGAGGGCAGAGTTGACAACACTGTGGGTTTACTGTAGCCTTTTATGAGGGGGGTTTATTGCCCTCTGTTTACATCTGGCAACACTACCGTAGATTTTTTGACAGTGTTGTTAACCTACTGGGTTTTTTCACTGTAAATTTTCATCAAAGGACCTGAGGGGTCCATGTATTTTTTATGTCTGGCAATACTGTTGGGGGCCTAGTGTTGGCGACACTGTGGGTTTACTGTAGCTTTTTATGAGGGGGGTCTATTGCCCTCTGTTTACATCTGGCAATTTTATTGGATGTTTTTTTTTTGAGGCTTGGGTTTTGCCAACCCATCCGAAGAAAATTCCACTATATGATCTTTCACAGGTTAAGCTAACCTACAAATAGGAATTGGCAGCACTGACTTATAAACCCACTGGGTTCTCTTGACATGTTTTTTTTCATGATGTGTTGCTAGGCTATTGAGCATCTTGGCGTATACAATGTATATATTTTGAGAGGGGGGTTATAGCTTTTTATGCTGTACGAATACTGGAAGCTTGACAGTGACAACCAACAGAGTAGGTAAACCTACATCCAGGAACTGGCAACACTAGTTTCTGACAGTAAATTTAAAATAAAATATTAAACAAAATACATGAGTAAGCACTGTGATTACAAATAATACCAGTGTTATGCCCCCAACTCCAACTGGACAACTGGGGAAAATAATTGTACAACAATTTGTACCTAATTGTACAACAACTTGTACCTAATTGTACAACATATACACAGACATAAAAGAGAGAGCCTTCCCGTAACTTACCTCATGTAAAATTTATATGATTTTACAACTGTGAAAAGAAAGCATATGTGTTCTGTATGCACACATTTATTCTTATTTTTCGAAGTTGAATGGAAGCACATGTTTTTACGCCTCTCGTAATACTGACCTTGCCCCACTGATTTTAAATTGCTTCCATCCGCTTTTTTTTTCTGTGTTATTTCCGCATGCACGCAACATTCGCTTTCAATAGTATAATGAAACATAGAAGGAGTGTTAGTATAGCAGGCTCCGAGTTTACAATTTATTAAATTAAACAATAATTTATGTAAGAATATACTTGTACTTACCGAACACAAAATAATAAAAAAAGCACATGTGAATCTTTGCGTGTGTTCATGTTATATGACGACTGAGTAAAAAAATAATGTTGACTCCCCGAAAGATAAAAGTTCCTGGTTCGACATCAGATGCATGCAAATTTTATGTTTTGCTCTCCAAAATCTTGATTTTTATGTTTGTGCTATTTGTCATACAGCAGAGGAGAAGAGGGGAGAGGGGAGGGGAGGGGGTACTATTAGCGCCATCTATTAGCAAACAATAGAAATAAAAAGTAGGGTCAAACTTTTTCAACACCCAAACATTTTAAACGTCCTCGTTTAGTAATACGATCAGCAGAAGACGTTTAAAAGAGTACTCTTAGTCGAGAAAGCTAATTGCTAGGGCCCATATATTGCTAAAATGTTCTTTAATTTACATATTTCTCATACCGCCATATGTTGTTCTAGTTGACTTCTTCCAAAAAAAATGCTAATTAGCGAGAGTTAATTAAGCCAGGCAAGTAAAAGAAGCAAATAGGACAATATGTGGCGGCGTAGAAATATGTAAAAATTCGATAAAATTCGAATTAAAATTGGGGGATATTTTGCATTTTTTTCCTATAATGTACAAAATATTTACCGTACATAATTTTTTCTATTTACAACAGTATAAAATAAGAGGAATGTGTGACAATATCCATATTAATTAGGAAGGTATGTTGTATGCTAGGTTAGCTAATTGTGTCTTCTACAGCTTTACTGTATAGAGGAAAGATGGAAAAAGAGAGCTCTACAAAAACTAACGCTCTTAACAATATTGTACGCCCCGTGAAAATTATATATAAATAAGGCATAAGCGTATTATCTGCTTTCATGTCAGATTTTCCCGACCTGTGAGCTGTAGTGTTTAGGGGACAAGCGACCTGCTGAAATATAATACTGTTGACAATATTGTACGTCCCGTGAAAATTATATATAAATAAGGCATAAGCGTATTATCTGCTTTCATGTCAGATTTTCCCGACCTGTGAGCTGTAGTGTTTAGGCGACAAGCGACCTGCTCAAATATAATACTGTTGACAATATTGTACGTCCCGTGAAAATTATATATAAATAAGGCATAAGCGTATTATCTACTTTCATGTCAGATTTTCCCGACCTGTGAGCTGTAGTGTTTAGGCGACAAGCGACCTGCTCAAATATAATACTGTTGACAATATTGTACGCCCCGTGAAAATTATATATAAATAAGGCATAAGCGTATTATCTGCTTTCATGTCAGATTTTCCCGACCTGTGAGCTGTAGTGTTTAGGTGACAAGCGACCTGCTCAAATATAATACTGTTGACAATATTGAACGCCCCGTGAAAATTATATATAAATAAGGCATAAGCGTATTATCTGCTTTCACGTCAGATTTTCCCAACCTGTGAGCTGTAGTGTTTAGGTGACAAACGACCTGCTCAAATATAATACTGTTGACAATATTGAACGCCCCGTGAAAATTATATATAAATAAGGCATAAGCGTATTATCTGCTTTCACGTCAGATTTTCCCAACCTGTGAGCTGTAGTGTTTAGGTGACAAACGACCTGCTCAAATATAATACTGTTGACAATATTGTACGCCCCGTGAAAATTATATATAAATAAGGCATAAGCGTATTATCTGCTTTCACGTCAGATTTTCCCAACCTGTGAGCTGTAGTGTTTAGGCGACAAGCGACCTGCTCAAATATAATACCGTTGACAATATTGAACGCCCCGTGAAAATTATATATAAATAAGGCATAAGCGTATTATCTGCTTTCACGTCAGATTTTCCCAACCTGTGAGCTGTAGTGTTTAGGTGACAAACGACCTGCTCAAATATAATACTGTTGACAATATTGAACGCCCCGTGAAAATTATATATAAATAAGGCATAAGCGTATTATCTGCTTTCACGTCAGATTTTCCCAACCTGTGAGCTGTAGTGTTTAGGTGACAAACGACCTGCTCAAATATAATACTGTTGACAATATTGTACGCCCCGTGAAAATTATATATAAATAAGGCATAAGCGTATTATCTGCTTTCACGTCAGATTTTCCCAACCTGTGAGCTGTAGTGTTTAGGCGACAAGCGACCTGCTCAAATATAATACCGTTGACAATATTGAACGCCCCGTGAAAATTATATATAAATAAGGCATAAGCGTATTATCTGCTTTCACGTCAGATTTTCCCAACCTGTGAGCTGTAGTGTTTAGGTGACAAACGACCTGCTCAAATATAATACTGTTGACAATATTGTACGTATATTGTATTGTATAGGAGACTAGAAGCATATAATTTGACGAAAAAAAAAAACCCGGGTAAGGTCATAGAAAATAGTTAAAAAAAAGTGAGCAATTATATTTTGCATTGCACAGCATTAGGTATTAAATAACATACCCCCAAAAAATCTCTGCATTATGCGTTCTGTAAAAAATTGCCCTACGTGCCAAATTGGTGTGTCAAGTCAACATTTTCAAAGGCACTGTCGTACTTGTGTGCCGGGAAAGCGAATATGTGCAACCAAACTGTGCTCTAAGTGTGGAAAAAATATTTCTATTGACAACTTCAAGCGACACCAGCCTACTTGCAAGAGCACTGGAACATCTCTACCGCAACCTTCCAAGCGAAAGGTAGAAGTAACCTCCCTCGATGCATCGCCACCTGCCAAACGCGTCAAGCTGGCGAAGAAAGCAGACCGATTTGCGTTTGAGCATTTATTAGAAGACTTTAACATAACATCAGACAGCTCATGCGATGTGCGTAGTTTTCTGGAGAGCGAGCGAGCTAAGATAATATCCATCCTCAACGATGCATTGGCTACATACTCCACTAAATTCTATGCTGTGCTATGCTGCAAGTATAAGAAACCGTCTGATGAAATATATAAATTCTTCCATGCCACAAAAGCAAAAACACTGCATCAGGCAGATATCACTGACCTCGACAGCATCTACAACAAGTTTGTCGAGGAGTTTGTGGCAAAGCACGAGGAGCATCAGGCTAAAGGCTCGGGCGGTTCGCTGTGTGGCGACCCCCACGAACTTTGTCTGACACTTAGCAAGTTCCTACCACTGGCAGGGTCTAGCTATATTGCCCTGCCACCCGAGGTTGAAGCAAGGAAAGCTGTTCTCAATATTCAGAACAAAGACACCAAATGCTTCCTCTGGTCGGTGCTGGCAGCATTGCACCCTATACCTAGGGAAAACCACTCGTACCGTGTTGCACACTACAAGCAGTATGAGTCGGAACTGGAGGATGCAATGGCCGGGATTGCCTACCCTGTAGAAGTCTCGCATATTCGCAAGTTTGAGGTTCGTGCTCGTGACTTGTTGGGCCTACAATTAGCCATCAATGTTTACGGTCTCACCGAGAACAAAAATGAGGTCCACCCCATCCGGGTGAGCAACGTGGGCAACAACAACGAGGTACGAGAAATCAACCTCCTGCTCATCAAGGACGAAACCCATCACCATTACACCCTTATTCGCTCTCTTTCCAGACTTGTTTCAAATCAGAAAAATAGACATAATGGTCACATCGTGGTGTGTCGCAGGTGCCTGTCCACTTTCGACAACCAAAACCATTATAAATTCAAACACTCTCGAGGACCCAACATTGCTGCTGAGAAGCTAGCTCGCCACATGTTCTATTGTGGTACCAACAAGCCTGCACGAATTATCCTGCCCGAACCTGGTGCAGTAGAGTGCTTTCGCATGCACAGTGCTATGGTGAAGCATCCTGCCTATATTGTAGCAGACTTCGAGGCCTTTCTTCAACCTCTGTCTAACTGCGAGCCCAACCCCGAAACATCTTCTACCATTCCTTTCCAAATCCACGAGGCCTCGAGTTACTCCTATGTTGTGGTGTGGCGAGACCAACATATTGCCTCCGAGCCCTATGTGTATCGCGGTCCCGACCCGGCCAAACACTTCCTGGAGAGAATGCAACAGGAAGCCATCAAGATAGGGAAGGTGCTGTTGGCCCCCAAGCCCATGCTGCCTCTGTCTCCCAAAAACAAGCATCAGCACGAAATGGCTCTAAATTGTCCTGTTTGCAAGTCGGTCTTCACTGACGATAACAAAAAGGTCCACCACCATGACCATTATGGGACCGGAAGCTACATTGGCCCGTGGTGCAACAGATGTAACTTGAGAGCCAGGGACCCGCGCTTCATACCGGTCTTTTTTCACAATGGCTCGGGATATGATTTCCATCACTTGGTTACACATCTAGGGTACGACAGTGCGAGAATCAATGTCCTGGCACAGAACGAGGAGTGTTATATTAGCATCAGCAAGTGGGTGCCGATCCCCAACTCAAGCAGCAGCATCGAGCTTCGGTTCCTCGACTCTCTGAGGTTCCTCCAGGCAAGCCTCGATGCTCTTGCTGGGAAGCTCAGAGACGACCAACTAGCCATTACCACATCAAGTTTCCCGAACTTAGATGTCGCACTCATCAGACGTAAAGGGGTCTACCCCTACGAATACGTCACAGACCCTTCCAAGTTCGAAGAAGAGTTGCTGCCTCCCCAGGATAAGTTCTACAGCCAGCTGAGAGGTTCTGGTATTACCGACGAGGAGTACAAGCATGCTCAGTCTATGTGGGTCGAGTTGGGTTGCCGAACTTTCGGTGATTACCACGATGCATACCTGAAGCTTGATGTGACGCTTCTTGCCGATGTGTTCCAGGCGTTTCGGGCGACTGCGATAAACATTTACAACCTGGACCCTGTATATTTTTACAGCCTTCCTGGTCGGCCATGCTCCTGCTGACTAAAGTTAAACTTTCACTTATCTCCGATAATGATATCATGCTTTTCATCGAGAGAGCTATCCGGGGCGGCATGGTCCAAGTGTCGCAACGCTTCGCACACGCCAACAATCACCACATGGCCACTGGTTACGACCCCTCCCAACCATCAAGCTACATCATGTACACTGACGTGAATAATCTTTACGGGCACTCCATGATGCAGCCACTCCCAACAGGACAGTTTGAGTGGGCTGACCCCTCCAACTTCGACATCGAAAAAGAGTGCGACGAGTTTGGGTTTTTTGCCGAGGTGGACCTCGACTTCCCCGAGAAGCTGCAGGATACATTCTGTGACCTTTCGCCTGCTCCGGAATTGAAGTGCCCACCTGGCTCGGATCAACCGAAGCTCGTCATGGACTTGGAGCCCAAAAAGCGTTATGTGCTACACTACCGGAACCTCCAGTGGTTAATGCAGCAAGGGGTCTCGGTCAAAGCAGTTTACGGCGTGCTCTTGTTCAGGCAGTCTCCATGGTTGAAGCCGTACATCGAACTGAACACCAACCATCGCACTGATGCCACTTCGGAACTTGATCGCGATTTTTTCAAATTAATGAACAATGCGGTATTTGGGAAGACCATGGAGAATGTGCGAAATCGCGTTGATGTGAGGTTGGTGACGAAGAAAACACAGTGTCGTCGACTTGTTGCAAGCCCGCTGTTCGGGTCTCGAACAATTTACAACGAACAGATGTCTCTGATTCACATGAACCGGGGCAAGGTGCTACTCAACAAGCCCATCTATGTGGGAGCTGCAGTTTTGGATCTGAGCAAGTTGTGCATGTTCGAGACATATTACGGCATACTACGTGCACACTACAACCACAATATCTCGCTCCTCTACACAGACACAGACAGCTTGGTGTACCATGTTCGCACGGCCGATGCATATGGTGATATAGCCAAAGTTCCAGCTCTTGTCAAGCTCTTCGACACATCGGGCTATCCCCAGCTAAACCGGTATGGAATTCTGCCCCGGAACAAAAAAATACCCGGCAAACTCAAGGACGAGAAAGACGGGGATGTGATTGTGGAGTTTGCTGGACTTCGTGCCAAAGCCTATGCGATCCGGGCTGAGGGTTCTGTAACAAAAAAGGCAAAGGGTGTAAGCAGGCAAGTGGTTCGGGAGCACCTCAAGTTTGAGGATTACCTCGAGTGCCTCAGAACAAAATCGCCCATTCTACAAAAAGAGCATCGTATCCAAAGCGTCGATCATGTGCTTACAACTAATATTGTCAGGAAAGTTGCTCTGGATGCACACGACGACAAGAGGTGTATTCTTGAATGTGGGGTCCACACACTTCCGTGGGGCCACTATCGCCTCCAAACTAGTAAGGCCTGCCCAGAGTGCAACAAAAAGTAATAGGCAATGCGAAAAAAAAAAAACAATTTTAATTTACTTCCACTTCCTCGATTACATCCATGCATGGCACAGCAAAATTAAACTTCTGGAAACTGCTAATTGCAATTTGTACTTATATATATAAAATTCCACATTTCTTATTGTGTGCTATTTTTTTTTATTTATTTAAAACTGTTCAGTCACTCTTTCATTCTTGACGTCATACACAAATGTTTTCTCTGCAATAAGAATGACACTGCACAGAGTATCTGCAGGCAAGGCATCGTGGAACTCGCATACAATCTTGATGTTGGTACGATCGTTGACCACCACTTGCTTCCTCTTAGATGTGTTGATGACGGTCATGGGTCTCCGTGCTTTGAATTCGCTGGGCGCGTAGTACACGTCCACGCTTCCCTCGGTCACGCGTTTGTAAGCCGTGTAAGCTTCGTAAAGTTTGAGGTAATCGTTTTTGGTCATGTCGAGGTTGTAATTCTCGCGCGGGAACACTTCGTTCCTACCGTTCTTCAGATAAACGTTCTTGATCTTGCAGTCGTCGAACTTGCTGGAATCTTTTTCCTGATCGTTATCGCGTCCGGTCTGAAAAAGCACTACGACAAAATCTGGCATGTCGAACTGTATGTTGTTGAACTGCGTTGTTACGTCGAATTCCATGTGACTTCCCGACGCCATCTTCTGCACGCACTGGTAACCGTGAAAGTGAATCGGCACCTGCGGACTTTTCAAGATCTCCGCTTTGTACTTGAGGGCGTAGTTCGTTTCGTATTCCACCACCGGCATTCTCAATTCCATGCTCCGGATGACGCATTTCGCCGCTTCGGGTAAAGTGTTGGCTATCGGCGTGGTGCCGTCCGGACCCAAAGTAGCGTATCGCATCAGTGCGTCGTTGTCGTTGGCCGCTCTTCGAAACGTAACCCTCAGTCCTCCCTTCCACATGATCTCCTTGTAGTCCGAGAAGAAACCAGGCAGCAGACGCATGGGAAAGAGCACCGTGTGACTTTTCGTCGATATTTTGGTTCCGGCTTCGAATCCCCCGGCCTGGTAGTACGCTGCGTCCGTTTTGGATAATTTCAACGTTCCCACCGCCGTCGACGTGATGCCTGGATAATCTATTCTGTTGATGACGGTGTTGTGTTTCCTCACCTCCACCTGCGAGAACAGGTGAGGCACGAAGTTGTCCACGAGTATCAAGTTTGCTGCTGCGGGAAACGCGTCTCCGCTTTCTTTCTTCACCACGTCGAATTGAAGATAGAGGTCCGCTCTGTGAGGATGAATGAACCCGTCGCCTACGTCCACGTCGTATTCGATCTCCCTGTTCGCTTCGTTCAGATTGGCGAACGTGCGACGGTTGGGAGGGAAAGATTGCAATTCGTAACTTTCGATTTGCTCCATTTTACATGTATGGTTATTTATTATACGTTGATCTCCACGATGGCCGTCGTAGTGGCACCTGCGAAATCCACCACGTCTCCTTTCTCGTTCGTCACCACCAACTCTATGTCGTCTATGCGGTTGCGACATACTGGAAAATAGATCGGCGAAGAGGGCGTGTAGATGATCGGTTCCATGAACTCGGAACTTGGTTTGAAAGTGGCTATGATTCCCGTCTGCTTGTGACTTCCTAACAATCCGTCCGAAGATTTCGTGATCATACCTTCCGCCACGTTGCAGTGTACGTTCAGAGTCTCTATGGCCAAGAATTTAGGAATGTTGGTTGCTACGTGCTTGATGCCAGCTTCGAGTTTGGTGTCGTTCTCGAAACCTAAAAGTTCTCCCATGGTGCCCAGGTCCACGGTCTCCGTCGCGGATAGGATTTCCACTCTGTGCGTGACCGAATTTTGAGAAAGGTATGTGCCTTTGGGTAACTGAGCTTGCAAAGTGGAAAGATTGTATTGTCCTGGCGTGACGACGATGTGTTCGCTTCCGACGCTAATTTTGTTGTTGTGCTGCGTAACATTGGGTATGAGGTACATGCTGTAGAATGCACGCAGAGCCACGGATTTAGGATAGACGATGTCGTCGTGCAGCGTGAGTTTCAAGATTGAAGATTCGCTCGTGAGATGGAACACGCCCATCCTAGTGATGCTGTTTGAGGTTCCACAGTGCTTTCTGGAAATCCTCGATCGTAGGGTTATTTATTTTAGAGAGAAACGCGAGCACGGAGAGGCAGAGATGACCGCAGTTCACGTCTCCGAAATCTTGAATGCGTTCGTCGTTGTAGTATATAGAGGTTTTGTTCGTTTTCAGATAATGAATTAAATTTGTAGGTGGAACACCTCCGAAAGAATCGAAAACGAATGCTTTATTATTTTTTTTGTGGTAACATATCCAATGCGTGCCTGGATTTTCTTGACCGTCCAAGTTGACTACTCCGCATTCTCTTCTTTTAACGCTTGAAGGTAACGAGTCGGACATGAAAACTCCTCTGAAGTGCTTGATTTGTAACGGTTCGATCAGAGATTCAATGTCTCGGTTGGTGAGTGCTTCTGTTTCTTTTTTTTAAACTTTCTCATCACGCCCTTCCCCTTTTTCTTCTCCATGGCCAGGTTGTGACGTTTCTGTTCTTCCAACTCGGCCTTGTTCTTCTTCGAGTCGATGACGGTTTTCGCGATGGCGGCACTTCCACCGGCCAAACTTCCCACGGCCCCCAATGCTGCCAGGATGGCCGGGATGCTGAATATGAAACCTCCGATCTTTTGCTGTTTCCGCGAACGCTGCAATCTTTTCAATTGAGGTGTGCTGAGAAGTAATTTCATTCCGTGTCCTTTCGACAAGCAAGAACGTTTCTTCTCGCGTTGTTTCTTGGTGAGTAACCCATCGAGGGTACCTAGATTTTTAAGATTGGAGTATGGTATCTGGTACACAACACCCTTGGGCTTCATGTTGATGCTCTATGTGTTATTTTCACGGTATGTTATTTATATATATATTCTGAGATTTTTTCTTGTGTAGTTTTTTTACGGTATGTTATTTATATATAAATGTTCTGAGATTTTTTTTCACGGCCTCGCAGTCGTTACACAAATTCTATTACGTGCTTCGTTTTCTTGCCAAGAAGTTCCTTTGTCCCCTTGTACACGATTCGAGTTTTGTTCTCGATTAAAATAGATAGCTTCTCGTCGGATAACATGTTAGCGTATCGATCTGGTAAAAATAGACTGTATTGCGCGTTGAGCAACAGGCGTACCTTGGGACCATACTGGGTAGAAACGATTGAACCGGAAGTTATCGTGTAAGGTTTGTCGACTTCCAATTCCTGAATTTTTACATACTCGACTGACAAATTTAGCATTTGTTTTAATGCTTGGAGATCGCTCATTTTTTCAGTTGTCAGAGTGTTAGAGAGAAATTTAATTGCTTTTTTTTTCACGATGTGTGTTATTTATATATACCGAAGATTATTTTTTTTTACGATGTGTGTTATTTATATATCAAGTTTTTTTTACGGTATGTTATTTATATACCCCACCCCAATTTTTGTTTCGTGTTCATGGCGATGGTGGTACCCAGTGCGGCGACCCGTTCACCCAGCGATGCGTCTCTAGTAGTTGTATTTACGGTGGGATAAACCCGAGAAAGTATGAACCCCTCTCAGGCAGATTTGCTATACTTAAAACAGGCTCAACATGCCCATATGAGCTTTTTGCTCAAGTGTGGAACCCCGCCTAATCCAAGATTTTTGTAAAAAAGCCCTCATGGATTCCATGAGAAAGTATGACCCCCCTCAGATTGATTTGTCTACACTTACAGAAGGCACTTCTGTGAGATTGTTGTCCATAATCCTGTCAAAAATATGCCCCTCCTCATATTTTTTTTGACCACACTTAAAACTAAGCCAAACGTATTAACACCCACCCACACCCACCCACACCCACCCACACATATTTACTTCCGGTCTACTTCCGGTCCACTTCCGGTCTACTTCCGGTCCACTTCCGGTCTACTTCCGGTTCACTTCCGGTCCACTTCCGGTTTACTTCCGGTTTGCCTACTTCCGGTCCACTTCCGGTCCACTTGTGGCCAAGTTGTGGCCTATTTCTGGTTTATTTATATTGCATCATGTTTTTGCAAAAAATTATTATCCAGTATAGAGTTTTGATTTGAACCCCAAGAAATTGTATATAAATACCAAAGCCAAAAATATTAATACACATACACACATACACACACACACAAAGCACAGTGCTGAACCCAACTGATCCAGTATAGAGTTTTGATTTGAACCCCAAGAAATTGTATATAAATACCAAAGCCAAAAATATTAATACACATACACACATACACACACACACACACAAAGCACAGTGCTGAACTCAACTGATCCAGCATAGAGTTTTGATTTGAACCCCAAGAAATTGTATATAAATACCAAAGCCAAAAATATTAAGTGTATACACACATATATACATACACACACACAAAGTACAGTGCTGAAGCCCAACTGATATTTTTATCCAGCATAGAATTTTGATTTGAAACCCAGGAAATTGTATATAATAAACAACAGCAAAAATGCCGAATCAAAAATATTGTAATCAGTGCAATAAAAATATATCCAGCCCCAATTGGGCCAAGCACCAAAAGATTTGTAACCCAGACAAATACAGAACTCCCACAAAAATTTGCCCCAAATGCCATAGAAAATATAGCATGGAATATTTCACATATAAACATAAAAATACTTGCTCTGCACAACCATCCACATCTGGTCTGAAAAGAAGGCACGAAGCACCTCTTAATGCCAGAGCAGCAAAGCAGCCACGCTATGAACCCATCCGTAGCAGTTTTAATAGCCAATTAAGGGATCACAAGTTTGTATCAGAGCCAAGATGTGGCATTGAGAATTTCTTGAACAGTGTAAATCCTAAAGTGCAGGCAATTCTAAATGCACAAAATGGCTCTTATAAGCTCTCTCTCAAATTGTTTATACAATATAAGAAGCCAAACGCTACAAAATTTACACAGCCCCACATAACAGAAACTGTACCGGTATATTCAAATGCAAATTTAGACACAATAATAAGCAGATTGATGGATCAATTGAATATTAAACACTCTGAATTTGCAGCAAAAGAGTCAGGATGGAACCTATGCGGTTCATCACACAAGTTATATGTTAATATTTCTGAATTCAGCCCATTACAAGGTTCCACTTATGTGCCATTACCTGCCAATATTAAAAACAGAAGAGCCGTGGTTAATATAGAAAATACCGACCAGAAATGTTTTCTGTGGTGTATATTAGCTGCTTTGTTTCTAGTTTCAAGGCATCCTGAGAGAATAAGTTATTACAAACAGCATGAACATATTTTTGACGATGCAATGGAGGGTTTGGAATATCCAATGTCAGTTCAGAATATTGATAAATTTGAAAAAAAGGCCAGGCACATCGATGGCAAACAATTATCTATTAATGTATTTACTTGTTCCACTGGCAATTGCTTGATAGATCCTCTCAGAATCAGTACACTTGATGATGAATCTGCAATTCCGATTGATCTGCTCTTAATTGAAAAGGATGGTACATATCATTACACTCTGATACATAATCTTGAAGCTTTAGTCAGAACACAACTAGACAAATATAAAAAAAATATTCAAGTTGTGCAGAAGATGTTTAACTGTATTTTATGGTCAAAAAATGGTGAAGGGGGTTCGGGAAGAGAATGCAGAAATTGCTAAAAACAAGTTAATTGAGCATCTGAAATACTGTGGGAACCATAAACCTGTTCATATGGTGATGCCCAATCCAAGTGAAAATTGCAAATTCAAAAAGTATGAAGCCTTGTTGGAACACCCAGCATATATTGTCTGGGATTCTGAATCAAATCTCAAATCTCTTGCATTCTGCAATCCAGATCCCGAAGAATCTTCAATTACACCATACCAGCTGCATGAACCTTCCAGCTTTTGTTATGTGGTTGTACAGGATGGTGTTGTTAGTAAAGAATTTTCATACATGGGACCAGATGCCATCAAAATATTTGCACATAGAATAGAAAATGAGTGCCGTGACATAGCATATAACATCTTATTAAAATCAAAACCCATGTTGCCTTTAACAGAGGAACAGATTGAAGATTTCAACAATGCAGAAAAATGCCCGGTATGTGATTCTGAATTTTCAGATACAAATATCAAGGTGAAACACCATTCTCATACAGATGGTCGATATAAACAGGCCCTGTGTAATAGCTGTAATATTAAGATCAAGAGACCAAGATTTGTCCCCATATTTTGCCATGGAGCATCCAATTATGATTTCCATCATCTGATCAGGTACGAGGGGTTTGAGAAGCAGAATTTAAATATTTTAGCTGAAAATGATGAGAAATATATATCTATTAGCAAGATAATTAAAGTTGATGGTGTTCCTATTCATATTAGATTTCTTGATTCTTACAGATTTTTATCTGCTGGCCTGCCTACACTGGCAAATCAATTATCTGATGATCAATTCAAAATCACAAGTGCCTCGTTTCCAAATCAGGACCTGAAATTAATTAGGCGGAAGGGTGTATATCCATATGACTATGTCACAGATTTTTCTAAATTTGATGAGTGTTCCCTGCCACCACAAGAAGAGTTTTACAGCAGAATTAGAGGATCTGGAATCAGTGATGAAGATTATCACCATGCTCAGTTGATGTGGAACAATTTAAAATGCAAGACATTTGGTGATTATCACATGGCATATTTGAAACTTGATGTCACCCTCTTAGCTGATATATTGCAGGCATTCAGAAAATCTTCCATGCAAAATTATAAACTGGACCCAGTATATTTTTACAGTGCCCCGGGCCTAGCATGGGCTGCAACGTTTTTGAACACTAAAATGCAATTGGATCTGATCCACGATCAAGATATGTATCTGTTTATGGAGAAATGTATAAGAGGAGGGATGGTACAATGTTCCCAGAGATATGCCAGAGCAAATAACAAGCATATTATGCTGCCTGATTATGATCCAGCACGGCCATCAAATTTTATACTTTATGTAGATGCAAACAGCCTCTATGGTCATGCCATGATGCAAAAACTGCCATATGCAGGGCTTGAGTGGGTTGAAAATTTCAATATGGAAGATCTTCAGAATTTTGATGACAGTGACTATGGCCTCTTCTTAGAGGTTGATCTGACAATTCCTGATGATTTGCACAATAAATTTTCTGATCTGCCCCCAATTCCCGAGGTTCAGTGCTCACCTGGCTCTAAACAGAAGAAGCTCATGATGACTCTGGAGCCAAAACAAGGCTATGTCATATATTACAAAAACCTCCAGTTCCTGATGAAACATGGTGTTCAAGTGCCCAAAGTTGGAAAAGTCTTAAGGTTCAGGCACTCAGAATGGTTGAAGCCATATATTGATACAAACACGGAGCTTCGAACATCAGCAATAAGCCAATTTGATAAGACCTTGTTTAAATTGATGGTCAATTCAGTGTTTGGCAAAACAATTGAAAATGTCAGAAAACATACCGATGTTAAAATAATTACTGACCCCAGCCGGAGCAAAAAATTGGTTGCAAAGCCCAACTTCAATTATAGAAGAATTTATGATGAGCACATGGCTCTTTTCAACATGATGAAAACAAAGATCAAATTTGATAAACCTATTTATGTAGGGGCTGTGATATTGGAATTGTCCAAATTACATATGTTAATATTGTATTATGATGTGCTGAAACCTTTTTATGGTGATCGTGTAAAATTATTGTACATGGACACGGATAGTTTTATTCTTGATATTCAAACTGAAGATGTTTATCAAGATATGTCACAGCCTGAATTGTTTCAATACTTTGATACCAGTGAACATACAATAATTCAACCCCACAACAAAAAGGTGCCTGGCAAGTTAAAAGATGAGACACTTGGTGATGTTATTGTGAAATTTGCTGGGTTAAGTGCCAAGATGTACAGTTTTGAAACATGTAGTGGCGCTGTTGCCAAAAAGGCCAAGGGCATTGGCAGAGTGACTGTTGAAAAAGATCTCCAATTTGAAGATTATAAAAATTGCCTCAAATCCCAGAATTCAATCAGAACATCAGAAAATAGAATTCAGAGTGAGGATCACTTGTTGACTTCAAATGTTGTAAGAAAAGTGGCTCTGGACCCACATGATGATAAGAGATGCATTTTGTCATGTGGCATACATACTTTACCTTGGGGGCATTGTGATTTGAAAAATGGGGATCAATGCCCAATTACAGAGCATGATTTGAAATAAATAAACATGCCTATGAACTTATTTGGGTTCAAAAAACAGGCTATTATGGAGCTGCCAACACCACAACCCTCTTCTGATATGCTGTCTAAACTGAGTGGCTTGTTAATTATTCATCTGAACAGCATATTTACAGATAATGATGATGAAACAGGCAAAACATTATACATATTTAACAATAATTTAAATCATTACCAATTACCTGTAGGTGGGCAATTGCAATTTATTACAACCCCTGAGGGTGATGTTAAAATTTCAGTAGGGAGAAATATTTATAGAATTAAGCACTCAAACATGATTTCTGGCACTGTATATACTGTTTCTGCTGGTGACTGCTTATATATTGAGGTCCCTGGATCTTATGACAAGCTTATACCCTTTTTTATAGAATTAAGAATTAGATATTCAATAATAAATAACCACTAAAACAAAAATGCCTAATGATATATTTGGCCATACAAGACATGAAGATCACAGTGATGAGATTCTGATGCTTGATGTCAGAGTCAAGAAATTAAGAAGTGATTTACAAGCTTTACAAACCACACTCAATGCCAGTCTTCAATTAGAAATTACAAATTTACAATCACAATGCATGGACCCTCTTCTTAAAATTGATTCTGAACTCAAAGTGCTGCTTCAGAAATATACTGACCTGGCTACATTGGATAATTTTCAAAGTTTAGAAGAAGCTGTAGCAGCTCTTCAAGCCAAATTTAAGACCCAGGCCAACAACTCTGAGCAATTGAAACAACAATTAGAAGAACAGATTAATAATGTCCAGGCACAGCTCCAAACAATTGTCAAAAGCATAAATTCACAAGAAGATTTTGATCTAGTGATTTCCACTCTAAAGGAACAGATTCAGTCACTCCAGATACCTAATCTGGACCCTCTGAACAATGCCATAGCCGAGGTTAAAGAAAAAATTGAGACACTTGAAAATTTTATGAACAACTTGCCATCTTCTGATGCTTTGAATGCAATAACTCGGAGTGTAGCAAATATTAAGCTGCAACTTGAAACATATGAAGATTTTGGAAAAATTCAAAGTTCCATAACCCATCTTGAAGGTACAATAGCAGCAGTGCAAAATGATTTGGCAAATGTACTAGAATCCCGATTGCCTGGAATTGTAGACACACTTGTCAGTGTCCAGCAACAAATCACAAAGCTTGAAAACCTCAACACTGAATCTGAGCTATCCCATTTTCATCACTTGATCGATGATATCCAAACAAAACTTGAAATTTTACAACAATCAACACCCTCTCAGGCAGATATAGCCCTGCTCCAAAATGCTATGCAAAATGTGGCTGATGCTTCTGAATTAAACAATGTAAAATTGGCACTTGAATTTTTGCAAAATACTGTATCAAATCTTCCCACATCACAGGAACTTAAAAATATTAAGAGGGCAGTGAATAGGATATTGAAATCAGAAGATATCAAGAATATCCAGGCAGAGATCAAACAACTCACTCAGACAGTGGCCACTCTTCCAACCAATCAACATATTAATGAACTGCATGCACTGTTTGAGGATATCAGAAGACAGGTCCATGATCTTACTGCTCAAAATTCAAAATTGGCAGTTGTTGAAAATTTGCAACAAATTGTAGCTAATATCAAGCAACAGCTAGGGACCATGGAATCCAATCAAGCAAATGCTCTGTCTGTTTTTGCCACCCAGCTTCAAGAGATTGTGCAGCAATACAAGAAACTTGTTGTGGACATAAAAATAAAGCCAGGCCATGATGATGTTGTTAGGACCATCAATGAGCACCTTGAATCTGTAACAAGCAGATTGCTTACAGCAGAAAAGGAAATAACAGGCATAATCGAGAATCCAAAACATACAGTAATTCTTGAATTGTACAGTATCCCCAACAAAGAATATGATTCACCATTTACACCAGGTGGCAAAATATATATGCTGTCCCCTGCACAATTTTATTACCAGTTTTTTGTTGGGGGTACATTGAGACCAATCAAGATCAAATATTGGCATCAGCCACAGGCACACCACTACCCTACCTTATCAATAACAAATGCTGAGAACAAACCAAAAATCACCAGTGTAGAATTAGAGGATTTTACAGACCCCAATACATTAGAAACAGCATATGTTGAAGATGATGGCACTCTGGAATTTAAAATACAAATAGGGGACAAATTATATTTAGAAAATCCTGCTGTATCAGCTGCTGAACACCCCATAGTTGCAATATTCTTGTTTACATATTATGTCTAGACAAATTATTGTTGATGAACTACACAGACAAGCCAGACATAATTTTAAGAGACTCCCAGTAGTCACGAAGGGCATAGATGATTTATGGCAGAGCGACTTGATTGAGTTGTCAAGTGGACAATTGAAAAACTTAGACAAAATCAACAAGGGCTACAAGTATCTACTCACTGTAATAGATACATTTTCAAAATTTGCCTGGGCTGTGCCACTCAAATCTAAGACTGGAAAATGTGTTACAGAAGCCCTCAGGACAATCATCAATCAGAGTGGAAGATCACCGCGCTATTTGCAAACAGATAATGGCAAAGAATTTTATAATTCAGTGTTCCAACAATTTATTAAAAGCCAGTCAATAAAACATTACTCGAGTTACAGTGATCTCAAGGCCTCAATTGTAGAGAGATTCAACAGAACCTTAAAAAATCTTATGTATAAACAATTTACCCTCCAAGGTAATTATAAATGGCTTAATATTCTTCCAGAACTTCTACATAAATATAACAATTCTGTCCATTCCACAATCAACATGAAACCCTCTGAAGTAACTTCATCTGATGAGCAAAAATTGATCAGGACTGTTTATTATCCTAGATACCAGCCAACAACAAGAAAGGCCAAATACAGGGTAGGTGATCAAGTAAGAATCAGCAAATATAAGCACTTATTCAAGAGAGGCTTTACAAGAATCTGGAGCACTGAATTATTTACAGTAGTTCAAGTTAAACCCGGGACCCTTAACACATATATAATAAAAGATCACCGAGGAGAAATTCTCAAAGGCAGGTTCTATGAACAAGAACTCAGCAAAACTAAACAGCCTGACACATATCTCATAGAAAAAATCATCCGCAGAAAAGGCAACAAGTTACTTGTCAAATGGCTGGGTCATCCGGAAAACAGCTGGATCGATGCAGACAAAGTGATAATATGAGCACCTGGGATGTTATAAAGAGGCTGCCAGAACCTGAACAGCAAAATAAGAGAAATGGCAACTTGCTGCCTGATAATATTAGGTGTCTTATTGTTGGGCCATCAGCTTGTGGTAAAACTACACTAATGGTTGATAATTTTTTATTGGCACCCAACTGGTTAGACTGGAAAAACAGGCACTTGTATGTCTTCTCTAAGAGCTTGGAACAATTAAAATATCAGCAGCTGATGAAGCTATATGATGGATTGGATATTGCCACTTTTGAACCAGATGTTAAGCCACTTCATGAATGTCTCGATAATTCTGTTGTTGTGTTTGATGACATTATACTGGATAATCAAAACAAGGTTAGAAATTTCTTTACACAGGGCCGGCACAAAAACATTGATTGCTTCTACCTGGCACAGACTTTTTCAAAAATACCCAAGCAGCTGATCCGAGACAACAGCAATTTTATATGTGTGTTTCATCAAGATCATACCAACCTCAAACACATACATGATGAATATGTAGGTGGGGACTTGAGCTACAATGATTTTTCCAAGTTTTGCAGTAGGTGCTGGAATCAGGACAGTTATGGGTTTGTCACAATTGATATGACAAGAACACCCAATAGTGGCAAATACAGAAATAAAATCAACGATTTTCTAGACGTAGAGACGTATATAAATAAACATGAAAAGGCCAATTATTGATGATCTTAAGTTAAGAGATTATCTTGTAAAAAGATTTAAGGGATGGAAATCAGAGAACCGTGGAATTTATGAAAAACACAAACAAACAGAACAGCCTGTAATTGATGCTATTAATAATTTAGGTAAGAATATCAAAACTGTTACAGAGCAAAATCAAGATTTGATCACGGAGCTTGTACCTGTAGCTGCTAGGAACATTTTAGATTATCCATTCACCCCACTTTCCAGTATTCATACACCTAGTCCTGTTGCTCCTAGAAGAATTGAAGCTACTCAGGATCCTATTGAATTGGGTCTTCTTGCTCAAAAATATTTAACCACATCTAAAGACAATAAAGATGAGGTGTTTGGTTTATATGCTGACACAGAGCTTGATGGCAGCATCATACACAGAATTGGCAATTTCAGAGTAACTTTTATGGGGGATGATATAATTGTATATTCAGAATCTCGTCTCGGAGAAAAAGGTGCTTTTGTTAAGTACCCCGGAACACCTGGATTGTGGGAACTGATGACTAGGAAAAGACCTGGCAGCTATACAGATCAAGATTATGATTATTACAAAGAAATATTAATAAAATCAGATGCTCTATACCAGAACAATGATCCCACACAAAAAAGAGTCAAGTCTAGCAGTGGAGCAAAATACAACAATTTAATCAAGCCCATATGGTCACAGATCAAGACAGGCAGTGGAATCAAACAATACAACACCCTGCCTAAAGAATTTGTGTGGGTTGATGATGTCAGGAAACTTGTAGATAGGTTATTGGTGATAGCTGGGGAGGAAAATGCTGGGAACCACAATTTTTACAATGAAAAGGTTGGAATTATGGACATGATAAGCACAAAATTGTCTAATTTTATAGTGAATGACACTAAGGGGATTGGATATCTCATAAAAATTATTAATACTCTACCACCTAAATTTTGGAATATTTCTGAGGGTCGGGGCCTTGTTAATGACATCATAAACAAGCTGCCATTTGAACTACACATTCCAGGCTATCAGTATTGTGGTCCCGGTACAAAATTGGACCATAGATTAAACAGAGGTGACCCTGGTGTAAATCCCCTAGATGCTGCTTGTAGAGACCATGACATAGCATACAACACACATTCTGATCTTGACAAGAGACATGTTGCAGACAAGAAATTAGAAGAGGCTGCATTTGGTAGATTTGTAAGCAAAGATGCTTCTTTGAGTGAAAAAATAGCAGCATTGGGAACCACCATAGCTATGAGCACCAAACAAAAACTGGGGTGGGGGTTGTAAATATGTATATAATAAACCTACAATGAAGGCCAAGGGTGTTATGTATCAAATACCTTATGCAGGTCTCAAATCTCTTAAAACTATTGATAGTCTTTTAACCAAAAAGCAGCGCAAGAAAAAAAGCTCTTGTCTTGCAAAGGGCCATGGTATGAAATTGTTGCTTAGCACACCCCAATTAAAAAAATTACAGCAATCTAGAAAAAAATCACATGTGGGGGGTTTCATATTTACTATCCCTGCCATCTTAGCAGCTTTGGGGGCTGTTGGGAGCTTGGCTGGGGGATCAGCTGCCATAGCAAAAACAGTAATAGATGCCAAGAAAAATAGGGCAGAATTAGATGAGCAGAGGCGCCATAACCTGGCCATGGAGAAAAAAGGCAAAGGTGTTAAGAGATCCATGAATAAGTTTAAAAAAAACAAGAGCCGCTTACAAACCAAGATATTGAAGCTTTGATCAAGCCACTGGGCATCAAAAATTTTAGGGGTGTGTACATGTCTGATTCTTTACCAGAGCAACCACTCAACAAAGAGTGTGGCATTGTTAATTTGGATGAGTACAAAAATCAGGGCACTCACTGGATCTGTTATCTTAAATATTTAAACAATGAGGCATTTGTGTTTGATTCATTTGGAGGTGTTCCACCTGAAAATTTAATAAAATATCTAAAATCACCTAATCTTTATTACAATAATGCCCGTGTTCAAAACTTCAAAGATGTTAATTGCGGACATTTGTGTTTATCTGTTCTTAGATATATGTCTCAAATAAATAAACCATCAATTGAAAATTTTCAAAAAGCCTTGTGGTATCTGAAACATCATGGGGGTATTCCATCTCACCAGCCAAAATTCAATATTGAAACTCAAATTGCATGATGACATAGTGTATCCCAAAACAATAGCTCTCAGGGCATTTTACGGCATGTACTTGATCCCCAATATTACGCACCACAACAACAAAATTGCAGTAGGGGATCAAAAAATTGTCATCACTCCAGGGCAATATAATCTATCCACTCTAAATGCTCAATTACCCAGAGGTGTGGTGTTAAGTCAAAATTCTGTCACTCACAGAGTAGAGATTGTATCTGCTACAGAAACAGTGGATATGGGTACTATAGGAGAGCTGTTAGGCTTTGAGAACAACACAAAACTTGAAGCGGCCATCAAACACACTGCTATGAATATACCCAAATTCTTAGCCATAGAGACTTTGAATATTCACTGTAATGTGGCCGAGGGTATGATCACCAAATCAAATGGCATAGGCACTCACAAACAAACTGGCATCATTGCAACATTCAAACCTAATTCCGAATTCATGGAGCCCATCATCTACAATCCATCCCCAACATTATATTTTCCTGTGTGCCATAATAGAATAGATTACATTGAGTTGATGGTCACTAATGAAAAAGAAGAATTAGTTGATTTTGCTGGAGCCACAACAACTGCAATCATAGAGATTAACATTTAAATAAAAATACATACAATGGAAAATATTGAGAGTTATGAGCTACAATCATTCCCTCCAAACAGGAGGACATTTGCAAATTTAAATCAACCCAACACAGAAATAGAGGTTGATCTTGATGTAGGGGACGGCTTTATACACCCCCACAGAGCAGATCTATACATCAAATTTGATGTTGTAAAGCTCGATGGAACAGATTATCCGGCAAATTCAAACATAAGATTGGTGGACAATTTTGTGCCGCATCTGTTCTCTGAAATTGAGGTCAGAAAGCATGGTGTTGTTATAAACAGAGTGGATTATCCCGGCATTACCTCCACAGCTTTGGCCACACTAAAATTATCCAAAACCGAGGCTTCATACTACAAAATAGGTGGATTTGAGGCTGGTGATAAAATATTATCTAAAAACCACACAGTGCTGTTCCCTATGCGCCTGTTGCCAGGATTCTTCTCGGATTACAAAGATATTATGTGGAAGGGTGGTTTAAGAATCACATTTAGAAGAGCTGCAAATGATAACAATGCTTTGATGAGGTACAGCACATTAAACCCTACAGGAGAAGCTCTGCCTAATACCTTACCTGATGAAGGCAAATGCATTATTCAGACTATGGAGCTAAGAATCCTAGTTGTTGAATATGAGGCCAGCTATGCTCTTAAATACAAAGCAGATATAATAAAAAATCCACAGGTTCCTCTGCAATTTTATACATATCAATGTGTACAGAAGCCCGCAACTGGTTCTTATTATGAGTTTGATGCTACAAATTCATTCTCCAGCATACAATACGACATGCCGGATTTTGTGGTGGTATTGTTTCAGACTGGAAGACACAACAATCAGGAAAAAAATTCAAGCAAATTTGATAGCTGCAACATCAAGAACATATATCTTAAAAATGGCAGAAATGAGGTATTTCCTAGAGAAAATTATAATTTAGACATGTCCAAGGGTGATTTTCTTAAATTATATGAGGCATTTTCGGCTTTCAAAAGGGTCACTACTGGCAATACTGATATGTATTACACACCAGATGAATTCAAAACACGGAGACCCATGTTTGTCATCAACACCTCAAAAAGGAAACAAGTTGTGGTGAATGACAGGACAAACATTAAAATTATCTGTGAATTCCACGAGGCATTACCCGATGACACCATATGTAGTGTCATTCTCATAGGAGAAAAATCATATGTTTATGATGTAAGAAATGAGAGGGTCACAGAGCAATTCTAGAAGAATTACATTGTTTTAATATTAGATAAACAAATTGAAGCTGGTATCCAATTGAACTTAAACCAGAAGTAAATATGTGTGTGTGTGTGTGTGTGTGTGTGTGTGTGTGTGGGTGGGTGTGGGTGGCCTAGTTTTAAGTGTGGCCCAAGAGGGGCATATTTTTAACAAATTTATGGACAACAATCTCACAAAAGTGCCTTTTATAAGTGTAGCCTCATCAATCTGAGGGGGTCATACTTTCTCATGGAATCCATGAGGGCTTTTTTACAAAAATCTTGGATTATACGGGGTTTCACACTAGAGCAAAAAACTCATATGGCCATGTTAAGCTAGTTTTAAGTATAGCCAAACCTGCTTGAGGAGAGTTCATACTTTCTCGGGTTTATCCCACCGTAAATACAACTACTGTCTCTGCTCACGAACCTTTCGAAAGCTGCATGTTCCAATTTTTTGTCTGCTTCGTGACGTGCGTCCAGATCCGTCTGCGTGGTGTTGTAGGCGATGTCGTGATCTTTGCATGCCGCGTCCAACGGATTCACACCCTTGTCTCCTCTCTCCAATCTTTTCTCGAGTTTGGTACCCGGTCCGCAGTACTGGTAGCCAGGTAGATGCATCTCGAAAGGTAACTTGTTGATGATGTCGTTCACGAGTCCCTTTCCTTCGGCCACGTTCCAGAATTTCGGAGGCAGCGTGTTGATGATTTTGATCAGGTAACCTATGCCCTTGTCGTCGTTCACGATGAAGTTGGAAAGTTTCGTGCTGATCATGTCCACGATGCCAACCTTCTCGTTGTAGAAATTACGATTGCCTGCATTCTCTTCGCCGGCTATCACCAACAATCGGTCCACGAGTTTCCTAACGTCGTCCACCCAAACGAATTCTTTGGGTAACATGTTGTAGCGTTTGACGCCGCTGCCTGTTTTGACCTGGTTCCAAATCGGTTTGATGAGATTCCTGTACTTCTCGCCGCTGCTCGATTTCACCCTATTCTGCGAGGCGTCGTTGTTCTGGTACAAGGCATCCGTCATGATCAGAATTTCCTTGTAACTTTGGTAATCTTCGTCGGTGTAATCTTTCGGCTGTTTTTTGGCGACGAGTTCCCACAGTCCCACCGTACCCGGATACCTGTTCCAACTATCCTTGTCGCCTAAATTGACTTTAATGTCGTTGCCTTCGAAGGTCACCTTCGATTTCCCAATCTTCCACACCACACCGCCGCCTTCGCTGGTTTCCATGCTGGGATACAATCCGAACACTTCATCCTTGTCGAATTTCCCCGTACTCAGGTAGTCTCGTGCCAAAGGCCCCAACTCGATTTTATCCGAAGACGTGCTGCCTATGGCACGACGTCGTGCCGGTGCATCCTTCAGTTCGAACGGCGTCGAAGGAATGCTCGAAATGGGTGTGGGTACGGCGTAACTTTTAGCTGCGAGCGGTACGAGTTCATTGATCAAATTTTTATTTTGTTCCGTGACACTTTTAATTTCTTTACCTAGACTGCTGATGGCATCGATCACAGGTTGATCCTGACGTTTCTTCTCTTCGTAGAATCCGCGATTCTCGGATTTCCAACCTTTGAAGCGTTTCGCGAGGTAATCGCGAAGCTTGAGATTTTCGTCTTCGATTTTTCGTTTCGTCATGACGTTATTTATACACGTCGTTTCTCACAACGTTGCAACGTTTAGAAAGTCGTTGATTTTGTTTCTGTATTTTCCGTCGTTGGGTTTCCTCGTCATGTCGATCGTCGCGAATCCGAAATCGTCACCGTTCCAGCAAGTAGAGCAGCAGCGTTCCGAAAATTGATTGTAGTTCATGTCTCCGCCTACGTAGTCATCGTACGCGTGCTTGAGGTTGGTGTGATCTTGACGAAACAAACATATGAAATTAGCGTTGTCGCGTACTAACTGTTTTGGAATTTTGGAAAACGTTTGAGCTAGGTAAAAACAATCCATTCCTTTGTGACGACCTTGCGTGAAAAAGTTGCGAATTTCATTTTGATTTTCCAGGATGGCGTCGTCGAACACGACGACTGAATTTTCACGACAATCGTCGAGTGGTTTTATTTCCGAAGCGAACGTTGCAATGTCCAGACCATCGTACAGTTTCATCAGTTGCTGGTATTTGGATTGCTCCAAACTTTTCGAGAACACGTACAGGTGCCTGTTCTTCCAATCTAACCAATTCGGTGCGAGGAGAAAATTGTCCACGAGCAGTGTCGTTTTCCCACACCCCGATGGACCTACGATCAGACAGCGGATGCTGTCGGGAAGCAACTTGCCGTTCTTTTTCTTCGTTTGACTTTCTGGATCCGGTAGACGCTTCACCACGTTCCACGTACTTACAAGATCACTTCGTCCGCGTCGATCCAACTCTTTTCCGGAAGTCCCAGACATTTGACAAACAGTTTGTCACCTTTCCTACGCAATACTTTCTCGATGAGGTACGTGTCGGGGTGTTTCGTTTTAGAGAGTTCCTCTTCGTAAAATCTCCCTTTCAAAATCTCGCCGCTACTATCTTTTATTATATACGTGTGTCGGTTTCCAGGTAAAACTCGAACCACCGTAAAGAGTTCCGTGCTCCAATTTTTTGTGAATCTCTTCTCGAAGGTGCGTTTGAATTTGCTGATCCTCACCCGGTCTCCAATTTTGTATTTAGCTTTTTTTGTCGTGGGCGTGTACTTTGGGCAGTAAACGGTAGAAATTAAACGCTGCTCGTCGGACTTGGTAACGTCGGCTGGCTTCATGCCTATCGTTCTGTGTACCGTATCATTATAGGTGTCGACGAGTTCCGGCAGGATGTCGACCCATTTGTAATTCCCCCGAAGCGTGAATCGTTTCCACATGTGTGTTTTTAAGGTTCGATTGAATCTTTCCACGATGCTGGCTTTGATGTGACTGAAGGTCGAATAATGTCGAATCTTGTGTTTTTGAATAAACTTTTGGAATACGGCGTTGTAAAATTCTTTACCGTTGTCCGTTTGCAGAAACCGTGGTTGTCTGCCGCCGCTTTCGCGAAAAATTAATTTGAATGCTTCCGTGACGCATGTTCCCGTTTTCGCCTTCAAAGGTAGAGCCCATGCGAATTTCGAAAACGTGTCTATGACGGTGAGGAGGTACTTGTTGCCCTTGTTCAATTTATGTACGTTTTTCAAATTGCCGCTACTCATCTCCACGAGGTCGCTTTGCCAGAGGTCGTCGATGCCCTTGGTTACCACAGCCAAACGTTCGTAGTTACGGCGTGCAGGTTTATGCAATTCTTCGACGATGGCTTGCCTAGACATTTTTTTTTAGAGATTACGTTTCAAGAGAAGCACAAGCGTGATGGGATTCAAAGAGGGTGGCACTTCGCTCGTGTTTTGAATGATCAGCTTATCGCCGGCACTCACGTCGAAAACGGTAAGATCTTCGTCTTCGTGTATTTCATATATGTTGCGCGTTTCGTTCCAACGTGCCAGAGGAATGTTTCCTGCTTTCTGGACACCACGATTCGATATCAAAGTCATGGTGGGAACGCTAGCTTTTCTACCGTGAGACCAGTACGAAAATTCGTTTATCTGAATCGTGCCATCGAGGAGAAACTTGTAGTACGGATGATAAGGATGCAACATGTACAGTTTGTTACCTTCGACGAACGTGGAGATTCTTTGTTGATTGGGTACGCTGTTGATTTCGATGGCTTGCAGAGAATGCAGTTTAGCGAATTTAGTGTCGACGCCGAGCAGATTACTGTGAACTTGTCCGAGTTTATTTTCGATGGGCAGCAAATGCTCGATTATGGCATCCGTTACGGCAGAAAACGACGGTTTGATTTTCACTTCCACGTTCAACTGCTTGTAGTTTTCGTTGAGTTCTTGCAACTTGGCACCGAAAGAGGCCAGCGTCGATTCCTGCGTGGATTCCAGCACTCCGACTTGATCTCTGATGTTGACGACAATGTTCTGAAGGTTCTCGACTTGATTCAATTTCGAGCTCTTCTCGGTAAGATCGTTCACGATCCTTCGCATCTCTGTAAACTGCGTGTGAAGGTCGGCGACGCTCTGGGAAGTGGGCAGCGTCGACACCAGCGAACTAATTTCGTCTCGAATCTGTTCCACGTTCGCCGTTTCCGTTTCTAGTCGTTTCAGCATTCGAGATATGTTTCTTTTCAAAGCGTGCAATTCTTTGGAGGTGGGGAGATTGGCCACCCTACTCTCGAGATCGCTTAATGAACTTTTGATGTCGTTCGAATCGGATAGTGCCGTCACCGCCGTTTTCAATTTTTCCAAATCTTCGCTCGAAGGCACGCTCGTCCGTAACAATTCCAAGTCACCCTGTATGTTGTCGAGTACGTGATGAAAATGAGCGAGATTCGTTTCGACGTTTAAATTTTCTAAATATTCGATCTTCTGCTGAACCGTGCTTAACGTGTCTTGAATGCTCGTCAACGCTCTCGCTTCAGCGTGAATATTTTTAATTTCTTCGTTGATCAATTCCAAGGACGCCTGAAGCGTGGCGATGGTGGTTTGAATGTGTTCGAAATCTTGATAGGCCTCCAATTGAATTTTTATGTTCGCGACGCTTTTACCGATGACCTGCAGTTCGTCCGACGATGGTAGGTTCGTCATTGTATCTTCCAAAGTCTGCAACTTGGATTTAATTTCTTCCAACGTGCTGGTGAATTCTTCTTGTAATTTGGAAACAACGACATGCAAGCGTTCTGCGTCTATATCGTTCACGACGGTTTGAAGTTCAGAGAAATTCTTTTCTATTGCGGAAGTTCGTTCTTCGATTTAGAGTTTCAATTTTTCCAAATCTTCATTTTTCGATTGAAATTGCTGTAATTTGGCCAAATCATTTTGAAGCGAATCCACGCTCAACTGTATATTTTGAACGCTGTCGTAAGAAGGTACGTCGACATAATTTTTTATGAGCGTTTTCAGTTCGGAATCGATTTTCAGAATGGGGTCGAGACATTGCGTTTGGAGCGTAGCGATTTCCGACTCTAAACTTTTGTTTAAGGTTTCCTGCAAAGCAATCAAATCGGTCCTCAACTTCTTAACTCGAATGTCCAACATGAGAATCTCTTCTGCGTGGTCTACACGCTTGGTGTTGCCGAAAATGTCGTTAGGCATTTTTGGTTAACGGTTATTTATAATAGGATAGACGATTCGTAATTCTACAAAAAGAGGAATAAGTTTGTCGTAATCTCCGAGAAGTTCCATGTAAAGATAATCTCCTGCAGAAACATCGTACGTAATGTTAGAAAGCATCTTGTCGTGCTTGATTCGAAAAATATTCTTGCCGGTAGAAATTTTGATTTCGCCTGCGTTTTCCGGATTCACGGTGATTTGAAGTTTCCCGTCGATCGGAATTTCGTAGAAATGTAAATTGTTATTAAAAACATAAAACATCTTGCCCACATCGTCATTCAGTTTCGTCCAAATGCTGTTGAGATGAACAATCAGTAAACCATTGAGTTTAGATAATACGGAAGGTAAGAGGTTATTGGAATTTGGTGGTGCAGTCTCCATGTTGATCTGTTTGCGGAAGCCAAAAAGATTCATTGTCTTTGTTAGTTATTTAAGAATACGGTCAAAGTTTTTTTTTGTAATGACACGCAAAGTTTTTTTTTTTGTTTGCTTGCGTCACAATACAGGCACGCGCGCGCACGTGTGTGTGTGCGACACATTGTTCCCGAAAGAGGTTTACAAAAATCACGATATATAAACATTTGGTCCCACAGTTGGAAAATTACGATAAGTTGCATTCAAAAGTTTCAAAATATCATATAGTAGAATTTTTGTAGAGTGGGTAGGCAACACCGACGAGCCTCAAATAATAATTCAAGACTCGTCGGTGTTACCAATTCCTATTTGTAGGTTAGCTTAGCCAGTGAAAAATCATATAGTGGAATTTTCTTCGGATGGGTTGGCAAAACCCAAGCCTCAAAAAAGGAACATCCAATAGAGTTGCCAGATGTAAACAGAGGGCAATAGACCCCCCTCATAAAAGGCTACAGTAAACCCACAGTGTCGCCAACACTAGGCCCCCAACAGTATTGCCAGACATAAAAAATACATGGACCCCTCAGGTCCTTTGATGAAAATTTACAGTGAAAAAACCCAGTAGGTTAACAACACTGTCAAAAAATCTACGGTAGTGTTGCCAGATGTAAACAGAGGGCAATAAACCCCCCTCATAAAAGGCTACAGTAAACCCACAGTGTTGTCAACTCTGCCCTCAAAATGTACATCATAAAAGGCTACAACAAGCGCCACAACCTTGGTGATTTTTTCGGGTAAGGAGTTGGCAACACTGCTCATGCCTTACGAGAGAAATCCATTAAGGCGATCGAGCTCCAAATGATGGTTCGAGCTCCAAATGATGGCCCAGTACTCTCTATTTGCCCCTACTTTAATGTTCTTAGTTTTTATTATTCATTTTTTGATATCTTATTGTTTTTAGTTTTTATATAATTCACAAACAGTTAGCTATAAGAATTAATTTATACAATGCAAAGTAGAGATGGTTAAGTGGAAGAAAAAGCTTGTGTCTAAACTTCGCCATCCAAAACAAGGAATACATAAATAAATAAATAAACATTGGCAAAGAGTATATTTGTAAACAGTTAAATATAAACAAATGTTGAATTTAATTTTCTTTTAAAATTGTGATTATTCCAATCGTAACCTGATGAGATGACTTGTGAAAGGGTTGCCCGAATGCATTCTATTTCAATGGTCTAACTTTTTCCGACTATTTTTCTAAAAAGAGTATGTATTATTTATCAGATGGCTTAAAATGGTACGTACCTGTCGTATAAGCAATTACCACGGATTGAAATCCAAATGCATGCTACTGCCAGAGGTTTACCAAATTTAAAAGTGGAAGCCATATTATGCTTACTCTCTGTTCAACTAAGCTGATTTTCAGGAGGAGGAAATACCCCGGTCACGGATTTGAAAGTTCGAGGATTTCCTTTTTGTATCCACGTTACTGAGTTTTTCACCTGACCATCAGGGTTGCCACCTGCAGACCACAAATAACGTCGTAAAATAGTTCCTCTTTGCTTTATGTTGGGGGATGGTTCCGCACGAGAAAACTGTCTCCTTCTCGTCTCGAATTGTAATTTCATACCTTGGCCTCTGTCCCCTCTCGATTTCCAAGTGCCTTTATAAGGCTACCATGTTTTAAGTAACACCACATTTTTCAAATTCCAACTATCCAAGTTTTCAGAATATTCACTTCACATGTACACGTGATAACTGGTTCTGGTTAAGAAATAAAGCCTTTTTTGTAAACAATTATAGGATAAATAATACATACTTATAGTAAAATTTACTAATAGTTCTTATAGCTACCAAACAACCTAAAAATTGCAAGAAGAAAGTTGTAAATTCCAATAGCCACTTAGTGTAGTAAATGTCTACATGAAAATAGTTCAAAACATGACCTTTTTCTAGAGAGTTTAATATACAATTTTTACTGTTACTACCAGGAATACTCAGTATATTAAATTGAAGTATTGTTTAACCACAACAAATTTAAATACTCTTGCTTATCCCTCCTTCCTTTGTTTCCTCAAAAACCTACTTTTAACGGACTACTACAAAAATGTTGATTTCTCCAGAAACAATAAATTTCCCTGACTTTCCCAGTTTTTACACACTAGTAGACACCCTGAAAATATTCCTTTGTCGAGGAAATTGCTACTTTGATATGGCAACACTGCTACGAAGTCTTTGATTCACCGAACGGGCACCATAAAAATCCTTTTCCCATAAAAGGGACGAACAACCATAGACTGCCCTTTAAGCACCATCAATAGAGCGGAGTACCCCCTCCCCCCCAACCTTTTCAGAAAACTGTGCATTAAAGTGAGAAAGTTGAATTCAGGGCTTAAATTCTTTGCAAAAAATACTATAAACGGATTAGGTAGGGGACATTCAAACGACGCAAAGAGAACGCCATGAGGTCAATGTTCATCTGGCCAATAGCTATGATGAGGTTTCCTATTCGCTTATAAGGCTTCTACTACAAATGCGATTACTGGGGAAGGGATTTTAAGGTGCAGCAACCTTCCAAAAATATAACTGTTTTCATACCGATCGTTTGAGATGTACAGTGTGTCCCACAAAGGGGTTTACACTATTTGAATGTTAATAACAGAGAAAGTACTTAGTTCATTCAAATGAAAAGGTCCATTTTATTTTTTCTGAAAAAGCGTTTTATACGACACAGTAATTTCATGTGTTTTGTATACCCACAGGTATATGTGACGTTTTAGTAATGAGGCATCTGCGCATGCGCAAGTGTGTCCAGGTAGCACGTGTCCGTTATCTAATCACCTTCACTTTCTTCCCTCCAGGTGGAACGCTGTGCTGAACAATGGAGCTGCCATTAAGGGACGTGTCCAAGGAAGAACAGCGGGGTGTCATTCGGTTTCTTCATGCCGAAGGAGTACATCCAGCGGACATTCATAGGAGAATGAAAGTTGTGCATGAAAAATGTGTATCGGACAAAACAGTGAGAAAATGGTGTAGGCGTTTTCGTGGTGGACGAAACACATTGAAGGACGATTCTCGGCCGGGACAGTTAAAAAATCGCATTCCTGATGGACAGTGGCTGCTATTGACAACCTTATTCAAGAAGACAGACGAATATCCCTGGCAGCCATTAGCGAACAAGTGAACGTGTCGTTGAGTAGTGTGCATGACATTGTGAGGCACAGACTGGGTTACAGGAAAGTGTGAGCACAATGGGTGCCAAAGTGTTTGTCAGAGGAACAAAAAATGTGCAGAATGGGAATGTCATTGGTTGATTTGATGTGATACAGGAATGAAGGTGTGGACTTCATCAGCAAAATCATTGCTGGAGATGAATCCATCTGCCCGTATTACCAGCCAGAATCAAGGAGGGCCAGTATGGAATGGAAGCATACAGGATCACCAAAACCAAAGAAAAGCAAGTCACAACCTAAAGTCGATGACCAAGGGCCACTGCTAGTGGAGTTCCTTCCGGAGGGACACACAATTAACGCAAACACGTACTGTGAAACACTGCATCGTCTACGGACATCAATCAAGAATAAGCGTCGAGGAAAACTCAGCAAAGGCATCATTTTACTCCAGGACAATGCTCGTCCCCATACAGCCAGACAGACACAGGATATGTTGCAATCATTCCATTGGGAAGTGCTAGACCACCCTGCCTACAGTCCTGACTTGAGTACATGTGATTATCACATTTTCGGACATATGAAGGAACACCTCAGAGGACGACGCTTTGCCTCGAGTCCTGAGCTGCAGGAAGCTGTCAGGGAATGCTTTCATTCCCAGCACAAGGACTTCTTCTACCAAGGAATTCGTAACCTTGTTTCAAAGTGGGACCAGTGTCTTACCTCATACGGTGAATATGTGTAGCCAACTACTGTAATAAAGTTTCTGCAAGGAAATGGACCTTTTCATTTGAATGCACCTAATATTACAGATAACCTGATGGAACTTCTTGTATCTGGATCTGCCATGATTAGTGCTTGTTGCCATTCATTTGTTTTTCTTTAATTTCAGTTCAGTTGCCAGCAGTGACAAGTAATTAACAAGATGGTCGGGAACCTTTCCGTTGAGCACCGGAAGTGGATTTTAAAAGTGATTTTGGAAATTTGAGAACATGAAAGAAGAGTCGTAGGAAAAACCAGACGAGATCAGAAACACTAAAATATTTGAACATCATCAAGTAGAAGCAATTGAAGAGATAATAGAGAGAACACTGGGCTCGTATGGCCATGTCATGAGAATGGGAGAAGAAAGGAAACGAAAAGAAGGAATGGAAGAGAGACCAGAAGGAAGCACAGGAAGGGGAAGAACAATACCTGTCAGAGATGGTTACTAAAAAAGGGAAGACACTATTGGACGTTAAGAGAATGGCACAAGATAGGAAGAGTTTTAGCAGATGGCTAAAGAACCCAACGCCTAACAGCATGAAGGGGAAGACGAAGTAAGTAAGTATTGGCCTTCACTGTTGAGCTGCAACTGCGAAACTATGGAGATTTAAATTAAGACATTGCATCAGACTGTATTTCCCATTGAAATAAATTGTCAGTGCCACGATAATGTTTTTTTCTTTACTGAAGAAGAAGCTTTCCTCAATATTCGTTGTACTTTAATTCTTTTAAAAAAGGGAGTTCAAACTAAAAAAAACAAACACAAATTCAGCCGACCATTTCTCAAGAACGCCAGAATCCCATTTCTTCATGGAATAAATAGAGTTGTGTAGTCGTTCTTTTTTCTTTCTCCTTTATGTGAAAAATTGAACTTCCTACTTTTCTTTTCTTGTTTTCTTTCCAGATTCTCGTCTTATTTCTCAATCTTCTCTACTAAACTTTTCTATATTTCCTTATTTTCGCTTACTTCCCTTTCTTTTTCAAACGACTTTTCTCTCTCTGTGCTTATTTTCTTCTTACTATTTCTCGAGTTTCTATTGATTCCTATTTCTACCTGACTCACTCGTTTTCTTCTGTTCATCTCCTTCTCCTTTCTTCATTTGGGCCTCCAAGGGCGTGGTGACAACTGTCGTCTTTTAATGAAGTGGTCTCCTGTTCTATTCCCATTGGAGTCGGATTGCAAACGGATTCGGATCCCACATTAACCTGTAGATAGCCTATCTGAGCCTAATATGGCATTCACCTTTTTCTCCTATTACAATATTTGTATCTTACAATAACCCGTAAACATGACGTCATACATTTTCAATAATCCACTCGTCAAAATATCATTTTTTTGCATTGACTTCTATGGTGATTGTTGTCCAATTTCTGCAAAATTTGCCTTTTGGCTGGTTGCAACATCATTCCGTTACGAAACAAGTCTCAACTTGAGATCAACTGGGTACACAAACAGAAAGCTTTCCCGCGGTCCAACCGTCGTAAGAACGATCCAAACTGGGCAAAAGGACGAGAACCCTTGCAAATGAAGACGACGCTCTTTCCCCGATCCCACCCCTGCCTCTGACGTCACCACAGACCGCTCTTCAGGATTGAGATTAAGCTCTCAATGGCCCCCGAGGCGGTCGACGCAGCAATTAATTAGCTCGCGTACGACGAACATCCAGTGTACAAAGTACTACGCTTCGTCATGTTTAGTTTTTTCCGAGTTCTTTCTCATCTCCGGCGTCAACTCTGTCGGTATTCAACCAGTTGGATAATAGCTCCACCGCTTTCCCGCAAGTGAGGTTCTCGCAGCAGGCATTATGTTGATGGCAACTAATAAACCTCTTAGTTAATGAGCCCTTACTCCAGAGACTGGTGATTGATAGCTGAGTAAAAGGAGGGGGGGGATTATCAAGCGGGGAGATATGGAGCCTTGAGGATGCTGTGACAGATTCTATTGCGGATGCTTTCTCTGCTAGATTCGTGTGAACATGCACCACAAGTGATGATGTTGCACGAGGTTGGCCCATAAAGTTCTCGGACTGAAAAAAGGTGTGTCTCTCGCAAGACTCCACATATCAAGCTCACTTACACGTAGTACAACCTGGACTGACATTTGCAGACTAGCTAGGTATAATTCTCTCTGAGGCTCGTGTTGTCTGCTGTCCATATCCATATCATCTATTTCATTTTATCACTATTCCTTCTTATCTTCGCAATTAGCCAAAATTGGCAGAAACGCGAAGTAAATTGATCAATCGCGGTGAAAAGTCTTCCTTCGATTCCTCTACATTCTGTCTCGGGAATCTATGGCGCAAAGACGCGCGTAATGGTAGAGAATGGGAGAAAGCGAGTGGACGGAGCAAAGCAGTACGCGATGCTGCAAACGCTTGGTGGCTACAGCCACGTTTTCCCCTCAATGCACTCACTTCCCACTTCTCGAGTCATTATTTGCGCAGAGAACTTGTTTCCTTTCGCTTGCTCGGAGATTCCCAGAAAATAATAGAATTCAGACGCTTTTTGGTGAGTCGTCGTTGATTAAAAAGAATATATATATACACTATCTGGCCATTCGTCACCGGACACCCCACCAAAGGCATGTGGAAGCATCATGGTGTGGTCATGCTTCTCCTGGTATGGTCTTGGTCCCCTTGTGTTAGTGCGTGGAAACATGAATGCAGATGCATACCTAACGATCCTGGACAATTCTGCGCTACCGACATTGTGGGCACAATTCGGTAGTGGTCCTTATCTGTTTCAGCACGACAATGCCCCATGTCATACGGCAGGTGTGATCAACACGTGGTTCGAGGATATGGGTGTGCAAAAACTTGATTGGCCCGCCCAAAGTCCTGATCTCAACCTGAATGAGCATCTTTGGGACGAGTTGGAGCGCCGGTTGAGAGCCAGGCCACACCCCCCAAAAAACACTAAAGAGTTGTTCGCCGCTTTGCAAGAGGAATGGAGCAGGATTCCCGTCGAAACCTATCGCAATTTGGTGGACAGTCTTCCTCAGAGGGTTGTGGCTGTACTTGCTGCGAAAGGTGGCCCCACACGATACTGACGGACGCCTGAAACCGGATTAAAGTACTCGTTCCAGGTGTCCGGTGACGAATGGCCAGATAGTGTACACCGGACACCTGGAACGAGTACTTTAATCCGGTTTCAGGCGTCCGTCAGTATCCTGTGGGGCCACCTTTCGCAGCAAGTACAGCCACAACCCTCTGAGGAAGACTGTCCACCAAATTGCGATAGGTTTCGACGGGAATCCTGCTCCATTCCTCTTGCAAAGCGGCGAACAACTCTTTAGTGTTTTTTGGGGGGTGTGGCCTGGCTCTCAACCGGCGCTCCAACTCGTCCCAAAGATGCTCATTCAGGTTGAGATCAGGACTTTGGGCGGGCCAATCAAGTTTTTGCACACCCATATCCTCGAACCACGTGTTGATCACACCTGCCGTATGACATGGGGCATTGTCGTGCTGAAACAGATAAGGACCACTACCGAATTGTGCCCACAATGTCGGTAGCGCAGAATTGTCCAGGATCGTTAGGTATGCATCTGCATTCATGTTTCCACGCACTAACACAAGGGGACCAAGACCATACCAGGAGAAGCATGACCACACCATGATGCTTCCACATGCCTTTGGTGGGGTGTCCGGTGACGAATGGCCAGATAGTGTATATATATATATCTTAATTATGGAGACTGGCCTCCCCCATGTCGCAGTGGTAGCGTCACTGCCTTGTAATCAAGGGGTCCCGGGTTCGATACCCGGTGGAGGCACAAGTGGTTCGGATCCCACTTTAAACTGTAGGTCCAGTCCCGATTAGCCGTACTGTGCATAAAGTGGACTTAAAACACCAAATCAAACCAAACCAATTATGGAGACTACGAAATTGTCTGGAGAAGCATTCTATGAAACAGGTCTTATTTTGAATGTAGGCAGATAGGCAGAGATTTTCATAATAGACTGTTTCTTCAATGGCTGAAATTCTTTAATGAAAGTTTCGGCGTACTACTGTACAAACATCTCTTTTCAATCTAATAATAAACTTTATTTTTTCAATTGCGGTCTGTTCCTGTGGTCATGGCGACTAATAATCTTTCTTATGTTGTAAATGTTCTCTCTCTAATTCTTTCTTACTCTCTCTCTCTCTCTCTCTCTCTCTCTCTCTCTCTCTCTCTCTCACTTCCATATTTCCCTGTTACTCTTTCTTTCTTGAATATTTTCTTTTCTCATTTTAATAACTGGTTTCTGTCTCTCTTTTCATTTTTATATTCTTGTCCGACAGTTTTCTGTATCTTCTTCTGTCTTTCCTCCTTTCTCTGTCTGTCCCTATCTTCTTTTTCAACTTTTCCTTCTCTCTTTTTAAATGTAGTTTTTCTTACTTTATATTTTCTCTTACAATCTTGCTTTCATCAATTTTCTACCTCCCCTCCTTTCTATCTTTCCTTCGTTCCTTCTTTCTCTGATCCTATATTTTGCTATAGCATTTTGGAATTTCTGTCTCACCCCTTCTCGCTCTTTTACCCTATTGATTGTTTAATTCTTGCTCTACTGTCAATGGGTTCCAATCCTGATGGATGCCTCATCTCTGTGATTATCCAACACATGGAAATTGCGTCATAGAATCACAATATGGAAACAGAGGATCTACGTGATGATACCAGATGCTGGCGAATCCAAATCCTTTGTTGGTTTCGCAGAGAGCATTCTAAATTGGAAACTGAATTTGCAAGTGGATCACGTGACTCCAGTTAGTGGAAAACCGCGATATAAACAACAAACCAATTCCTCATCAAGTCTATAAATACAGACCTCCCATCAAAATGAGTAGCGGGGTATTGTGTCTGTGTCAATATTTACCGAGGGAAACGTTCCTTCTCTGACGAAGGGTGACTTGGAGGGCTTCAGTAATGACGACTGACAACTTCACTCCGACAAGAGAGCCGGGAAGTGGTTCGCAGCGCCACGAGTGGCGAAACCTTTCAACGGATGCTTTCTTTCAAAACACCCCACTGATAGCTCACCTAGTGTTTGGCTTCAGTAATTATGTTGTGATACTTTCAAGCTCTCTCCACTTCAAGGCCGAGAAGGAGGGTGTTGGGGGGGGGGGTGACTGGCAGGTGGAAGTGGATATGTTTAACCGTTAATGTGTGGGATTCTTCCCTGCATTCGGTCCCTTGAGTATTTACTTTGGTCTTTCTCCACCATATCCTGCTTTCTGACCACTTCCGGAGAAGTGTGTATTCTTAACCTCTTACAGCGTCTCTGCTTTTTCCTTTGTACTTCATCTATCCCGTTGCTTCCATTCACTCCTTTTCTTGTCATACTTCTTGTATGACTTGCACATCTTCCTCACTTCCCTTTGTTTTTGTATTTCTTCTTCCCCCATTGTACCACTATCGCTTTCCTTGTCTTAGTTTTCATCCTACTTCCACATCTTCCTCACTTCTGTTTATCTTTGTATTTCTGCTTCCCCCATTGTACCACCTTCGCTTTCCTTGTCTTAGTTTTCGTCCTTCTTCCACATATTTCTCACTTCTCTTTATCTTTGTTTTTTTGCTTCCCTCATTTTACCACCTTCGCTTCCTTCCTTGTGTCTTTCTATCTTGTTTACTTTCATATTTCAATCTCTCCCTTCTTATATTTCTCTCAATCTTTCCTTCTTCCTCAGTTTTCTTTATCCTTTCTATCTTTCTTCGTATTTTCTCTGTTTCTTCCACATCTTTCTCACTTTCCTTTATCTTTGTATTTGTGCTTCCCCCATTGTACCACATTCGCTTTCCTTGTCTTAGTTTTCGTCCTTCTTCCACATCTTCCTCACTTCCCTTTATCTTTGTATTTCGTCTTCCCCCATTGTACCACCTTCGCTTTCCTTGATTACTTTTCGTCTTTCTTCCACATCTTACTCACTTCCCTTTATCTTTGTATTTCGTCTTCCCCAATTTTACCACCTTCGCTTCCTTCCTTGTCTCTTTCTATCTTGTTTACTTTCTTATTTCAATCTCTACGTTCTTATATTTCTCTCAATCTTTCCTTCTTTGCTTCTTCCTCAGTTTTCTTTATTCTTTCTATCTTTCTTCGTTCTTTCTCTTTCTTCCACACCTTCCTCACTTCTCTTTGTCTTCGAAATTCTTCTACTCCACTGTCTTCATCCACGGTTCCCTTGTTTTATTCTTCTTCCTCCGTTCCATTTGTCTATCTCCTTGTGCACTTTTGTAATTTTTAATTATTATCGATTGCTTTATTGATTTGGTTCATTTAACTTCGCACTTCTGCCATTTTTGGCTAATCGCGAAGATGAGAACGAGTGATGACACTGATGGAAAATTTACAAACACTACCTATGCTCAGGCCGGGATTCGAACACGAGATACCTGACGTCATGCAAATCACCCCAACACGAAGAAAAAAATTAAGACGGGACATGAACAAAGAACACGCAGACTGGGATTCGATCCCTGGAACTTCGATAGCAAGTTCCTAGCACCGTAGAGATAGGCAAGGCACGTAACAAATTGAAAGGAAGCGAGTACTTCAGGATATAGTTGTTTCATTTTGTGTATTGCTCGCGACTGTACACTTATTGGATATTGGAAGAAACCAAGAAAATAAAGTATATCTTTTCAGTTGCATTACGGCTAAGAGATAAAACAAGCACGTTCGTTTTTCTTGGACCTGCTGACACAGTCGCCAAAGCTGATGCTATCGATAGCATCGTGTAGAGAGGGTTGTATAACTCCAGGATAAGGCGGAGCGCGTTTCTAATGTGATTGATCAGACCAGAGACTTTTTCTTAAAAAAAAAACCGAAAGGAAACGATCTTTCACGAAAAGCGCCTGGAGGTTGGAAAACATCTTTCTCTCTCTTTTTTATTCTCTGCATCTCGAATACTTTTCGTTCGCTCGTTCGGTTCCTGTTGCTTCTTTCAGAGGTTTCTTCTTCTTCTTCGTCTTCCCGCTGAAAGAGCACGGAGGGGAAAAAAGGAGGAAGACGAAAGAGGCAGGGATAGGATGATGTATGGTCAATGAAAGTGGAGCCTGTCACGAATACCCAGTCAAGGAATTGGAAGGGAAAATGTTCTTTCTTGGATTTAGATTCGGTCTCCTTTGACGAGCAACATTAAGAGGTGAGTTCACAGCATATTGTTATTCGGAAGACGTTGTTGTGATGGAGTTAACTGCATACGCTGCTTGTTGGGCACAAGAATGGGCGAACTATTTTCAGGTAGGGTTTGCGTCGGTTGGCATGGCGACCAAGATTCTCCTTTTGTACCTTTCTTCTTTCAATCTCTCACTTCTTCTCAATCTTTCTTTCTCTGTTTCTTAATCTCTATCACTTCCTCCCTCATTTCTCGCTTTCACCTATCTTCTGCAGTTCTTCCATATGTGTGTATAAGCATTCCTCTACTGTATGTGAAATATGTGAAATATATCTCATATAAGCTGTTTGTATGGTCCTTGGCAACAATCCCCGTGTTCAACCTATTCTACAGCATTGACCACATATTTCCTATCTTTAGAAGTAAGTTTAAACCTATTGTACTGTCCTTTTTGCTAATACTATTTTAGATTTGTATCTTTAGCTAGTCTATGGTCATCTCTGCTACTTGCTTTCGATAAATATCCATTTACTCAATTTGCTCTTAGGATTCAGGATCGAAATTAGCAGATACGTGATATCTGGAAGCATTAAGCATGCTGTTCAATTTTAAAACAAATGAAAGTCTTTACACTAAGTGGTATGGTGCTACTTATAAACCTACAATCTATTTCAGGAATCTGTGGAGCAATACCGCGCATGACGGTTATAAAAGGGGAGAAGGAGAGTGGACGTAACAAAACGGTGAATGTTGCTTCAAACGCATCGTAACTGCAGCCGCGTTTCCCCTCCTTTCAATCCCGTCCCCTGTCACGTGTTCGTTGGTCGAGCCCTCTCGAGTCCTATACGCTGTCCCGGTTATCTCTGCAGCAAGGCCGCGCATTGCGGTAGAGAAGGGGAGATTTACTAGGCAGAGCGAAGCAGTACACGCTTCTGCAAAGGCTGGTAGCCCAGTCAATGAAGGACCAAAAACATCGAATGTCGGAAATAATCCCGTAAAAGCTCAATTTTGGTCAGTTGTTTGAACACTACTAGTAGTGCAAAATAACAAAAGTCCCCGCCCCTCCTCGAAGTGCTTCCCCCAAATATCAATTTTTGCAGACTCTCCGTTATTGACCTATATCTCCGTAACCAATGGTCGTAGGCAGGTGATCCTTTTTAGTCTTAATTCTCATTAGATGGGCTACAAAATAGATTATGTTTAAGTTTTCGATAATGTTTGTGGTTTTGCAGTATTTTAAAAAAAATAAGTGAATTCTTGCTAGTACTTTTTGAAGTTTTTGCATTGTAACTTTTGAACAAATTAAGTGACAAGAAATTGTTTCGAATGAAAATTGTAGCCCATTGTATAAGCTTTAAAACGATGTAAGTTTTAATGTATTTTAATTAAAGATACACCATGAAAAGTGCCTCCAAATGGAGGATAGTACCAAAAAGGCGAGTATTTATCACAGATCGGCGGTAAAGTTCGGATGACTTTTTGATAAAAGCAAGATACTTGGTAGAATTAATTGTTATATCACTTAAGATATGCTCAGTCGTGTAGCCAATCGCCACCTGCGTGTTGACGGCCGCCATCTTGAAAAGAGTCCGCCATATTGAATATTTTTTATTTGATATATCTCGGGAAAGGTGGCACCTATCAACTTGTTTTTTTCGTATACGAGGAGGTATCAAAAAGTTTTGCCTGTTGAGGTATAATTTCTGTAATAATGGAAAGATTGAAACAATGAACATATATATACACAGAAGGTTATTCGCTTTATATCCGACCATTTTTTACGGGTACTCACCTTAAGAGATACCGCGCCGCCACCACCGATCATGTTCTATTGGACCCCCAGCATTGTGGACTATCGCCCGGTATCGCAGTTTCCATTGCAGCAACTCTGACAGGCATGGGAATCCTGTCCCACTCCTCCCTGCAAGCTTTCCATAGACCATCCAGGGTGCGCGGGCGGCGATGTTGAAGACGTCGTTTCAACAGTCCAAATGCGCAAAAATCCATTGGACTGGCATCTGGGCTTTTCACAGGAATGTCTTCTAACGGAATTCCTCTGCCATTTCCTGATAAAAACGTAGGGATGTTCTGGCGGTATGACTCGAAGCCTTGTCCATATGAATCATCACCTGGTTCGCGTCCATTCCATACAATTTTGGGATCTCTCTCCGATAGATAGGTGTCAGAATGGAGTCTTGGACGTATCTGGCATTCACCTTCACGTTTTTGTCCACCTTGCGTATCATCAACTTACCCTCATATCCGAATACCGTCACAACCATAAAGCCACGAGGGAAACTTTCCCTGCACTGACGAACAAAGTTGCTGCGCCCCTTGCCGTCAATGTCACGGTATGTGATCGCTCGAATGTGACCACCAGCAGTGAGATGGACATATGATTCATCCATTGTGACAACTTTCTTCCATTTGGAACCCGCCAGGTACCTTTCATACAGGTTCACAATGCGTACGTATGAAAACTTAGCATGGAAAAGGGCCATTACGTAACCCTCCCAATACCGGTTGATTTTCGGCGCCATTTGATAACATTCACTACCAACACTCACGCACCTACAAGGTCAGACACAAAACTGCTCCTGCCAGCAGACCCATAGTTCCAGCATGATACGCCAGGTGGCACCGAATCGACAATGGTCCGATATAAAGCGAACCTCCTCTGTAGTTTGCCTGTAGTGTCCTCTACTGAACGTTACGTTTAGACACAGTAATGGAAACGTGGCATGAGATTCGATGACGTACAGGAGATTAAAACAGCTCTGAACAGTGGGGCAGGAAGCGTTCTGTGGAATTTTTCCAAACTGGTTTTGAGGGCTGGATAGAACGCCGACACAAATGCATCGAACGTGATGGCAACTGTGTGAAAGGATAACTCTGAGTACAGGACACTACAGGCAAACTATTGTTTCAATCTTTCCATTATTAAACAAATTATACCTCAACAGGCAAAACTTTTTGATAGTCCCTCGTATATTTAAAATACTGTAAACTTTCATAATATAACAATAAATCTATTTTTGAAAAGTAAAAATAGTAGTTTTGTTGAAAAATCACTATTTATAATATTTTAAAAGGGATTCAAGTGTTTATTTGTGGAGCCGCCTCGCTCCACTATTTGCGCAGAGACTTGATTTCGTTCGCTTGCTCCAGAGACAGCCGAGATAGGATGCAATTTCAGTCCTGTTGGACTCCGTTGAAGTAAGCGCTACGAATCCAAGGGTTCCAGGTTCGAACACCCTGTCAGTAAATGTGTTCGTGCCATCACCATTTCATCATGCATGGGCGCTATTAATTGAGAGGTATAAACAGTGATGTGCCGTAGATTATAAGTTTACGTCTACATGCGTTGTCTACACGTAACCTACTCGTAGATTACATTGGGTTGTAGTTTACATAGACTACGTAGACAATCTAAAGTGCATTAAAATAAATTTTCAAGGCTTTCATGAAAGAAAAGTGACATCTTGAACTATATTGGTTCCTAACAAAATGAAAAGAACCCTATTTACAACAAAATTTCTCTTCTCTACTATTACAAACTATGGAAGAAGATAAATAGTATGCAAAAAAAACAGCAACAGATGGCAGATGTGATGCAAGAGTGGTCTTTTCCCCATAAAACACTAGAATATTTCCTATATTAGGTTCCTTCCTAGGCGAGAAATTGTTCGAATTTGGAAGAAAGAATATGAAAAGTTCTCTTCACACACCAGCAATTGATATGCAGTATAATGTTCTTTTAATTCCGCGATGCCTTTGCTAAGTTATCACCTTTCGCCATGTTGCTTACATAGATTACGTCATTTACGTGTATATAATAGTCTACGTGTAGAATGTAGACTACCGTTGTTTACGTGTAGACGCACATCACTGGGTATAAGCCATTAAAATAGAATAGTAATAGTTACGAGTGTCTACATCCTTTCTATAGTGCTCACTTAGTGGCAACCGAGCCTTCTAGCTGCCAACTTCGTGTGGTATCTGTGGAAGATACGATTATGAATTGAGAGGCAAAAAAAGTTCAGCTTTAACATTCTTACGCATAGATCGAAGGCACGGGGGAATGCTCGCTCGATCTGCCGCCTTTCAACAACCACCGCCCGTGAAACAATCACGGCAAAGAATGTGATAAATTAGATACATTGTTGCAGTTTGGGTTGAGGTGAGGCGCTCTATCACGTTCGCGATTCGTCGTTCAATTTCACACAACCTTGCCTCCTCCCCCACTCATCCTCAACCCGTGCCAATATTAATCCACGCATAACTCTCGCCGACTCTGGCAACAATGCGACCGAGTCTGGCAACAATGCGACGTGCAGGCTCCAGCGTTGTTATTGGAAACAATAGTTACATAGCTCCCCCCCCACAATTCCAGTTTTATTGATTGCTCTTTTTCGCAGCATCTCCACCTCTTTCGATGCGTTTTTGTTATTTTTTTTACGGTCCGTTTGAAATGCTCGGCCTGTTTGATAGTGTGATTCATTATCGGAAAATAATGAAAAGATTCCTGCAAATTCGCGCTGGTTTCGCGGAGGGGGATGTGTGTGTGGGGGGGGGGGGTTGGAAACCGAGAGGATCAATTAATTTGAAACTCTTTCTGGGTTGTTTGGGCTGTGCTTCATCTCTGATTATTTCCCTGTATGGTTTCTGCAAGTTTTCTCATAACTGTAAAGCGCTGGGTGAAGCTGTACCCGTTGAGTCCAGGACATTTTGGTGTTAGGTAATTTTGGTGCCTGGGCATTTTGGCTCTTAATACCAAATTTATTTGTAAATGAACGTACCAGATGTTTGTTGACTAAACGCAGGATTACTATACAGTTAAATTACGACCACTGCCAGAGACACGCGCGAAACCAGTCAACAACTTTTCAGATGATTTTTTGATCCTACAGAAGCTGAGGTGACAACACATCTGCCAACTATTGACACGGTGAAAATAACACTACGCAGAAAGGAGCAGCAGTCTATTATATCTCCTTTCCAGTCTTACGGCGGGCGCTGTATATGCTGGTAAGGGAAGTAGGGAAGCTACGAATTCAGCGCGATAAGAAGCGCAGCAGTTTGGTTGGTCTGGTGCATATTCCCCTCCCCCCACTTCCCTTGCGGCCGCCGCAACAGTAGAAAACACCTATAGCCTTTGTCAATTGAAGATTCCAGAAGAACACAGAACCATAAAAAACACGAAAACTTATGTGCAAATGGCGATTCTAAGCCATGGTCTCGGTTTTTGGTTAGGATACCAAGTGTACACTCACCGGCAATAAAAAATAGGACACTTAGATCCTGTAATACTAGCTTTACCTCGTTGTGTGTTGCCTAACTCTACAGCGGTGGCAGAAGTTGCCACTGCGCATGCGTGAGAAGCACATGCCCTGGGCTAGTGAATTTCCTAGAAGACGCCTCCCGAAAATCCTCAGTAGCGTCGCGGCAGTGGCGCTCTTATTCCATCTCCCGCCGCGTGCGAGGTTCGTTCGGTGATCAAGTTCTTGAACGCACAAAACATACAGTCGATCGAAATTCATCGTCAGCTGTGCCAGGTGTATGGACCAGACATCATGGGCAAGCAGATGGTGCGTCGTTGGTGCAGGACCATTGTTACCAAACGCCCCTTGTTCCGGAAATTGTGTGCCTGGTGGGTGCCGAAACAACTGACGCTAGGCGCACTGCAGCCCTTCTGGACAGGTTCGGTTGGGAGGTGTTCGATCATCCATCGTACAGCTCGGATCTCGCTTCCTGTGATTACCACCTGTTCTTGCACCTGAAAAAGTTCCTGTCCGGTCAACATTTTCACAGCGATGAAGAGGTTCAGACGGCTGTCACACAGTCGTTCGGGGCCCAGGTGGCGGGCTTCTACGACGCAGGTATACAGAAGTAGGTCCCACGCTATGACAAGTGTTGTATCTGTGGCAATAAATCATTGAATGAAATAATGTTTCCTTTTTGTGCACGACCCCAGGGAAACTTACTTTCTGGATGCTCCTAATATTACACATAACTAAGTAATGAAGTCCAGTTTTGGCATGTACTGTAGTTACTGTTTTCCTCTAGCTTTACCACATCATGTGGCTTCATCAGGAGATAAGAGAAGTCAAAGTTTAAAACATGGGAGTACATTACTTACTGAAATGGTGGCATGTACTATAAGTTATGCATTACCTTACATATGACAACGGGAAGTAATGAGAATCAGTTATAATATAATAATCTAATTATCAATTGAAAATAACAAACCTAATATTGAACAAATAAATAAATATCTAACTAAAGAATTAGAAGGAACACCAATCTACTTACATCCCCCATCGCATAGCCACTCTCACCATTCACGTGTACAGTAAGAGCCACTCTACTCTTTCCCCCTTCACGGATGACTCCCGACTGAGCAGGCTTGATTCTTCCTCATGGCTCTGAGCATGCTAGCCAATCAAAATGAGGCAAGACGTCATACAATGATACCAACTCACTTTGTGGGCAGAGGGTTATAATGCGTACATAAATTAGTCTGCGTAACACTCGCAGTTCTCCATAGACTGTCGGATTTCGACACGCGTAAAACTTCAATGACTTGGACATATTTTTACGTCAGTGTAAGGGAGCTTAATAGTGAAAATACCGAACATGACTCTTGGCAAAGAAGAATGTTTACCATGTTCAACAAACCAACCTCGTTCAATACACAACTAAATAAATTAATTATCTACACTTACCCTGTCCACAGGACGAACTCTATCCCATCTCCGTGCTTCTGTCTCATCGCCCTGGCGGCAGAATCTACAAGGTCCCACGGAGAGTCGCAGTTGTAGTCGCCATATTTCCCAGGTGACCTGTGGGAACCTCCTCTGTCAGTTGGCCAGCAACCTGAAAGACAACAAATCTTTATTAGTTCAAGTAAGGTTTTTGATTTTAGAAAATTGTGCGGGAATTCCCGTCGGGGGAATGCTTAATTATACAAGGTAATTCGACAATACATGTACGCTGCTTTCACAACACTATGAGCTGGGCCTCGCCGATGGCGCAGTGGTAGCGTCGTCGCCTTGTAATCAAGGGGTCACTGGTTCCATACCTGGTGAAGGCACCTACTGGTTCAGATACCACTTTAAACAGTAGGTCCAGTCCCAATTAGCCTTACTGTGCATAAAATGGACTTAAACACAAACTCAATCAATCAATCAAAAACACCATGAGTTTTTGATGAATTTAAATACAATGGCTGTGCCAAGAACAGTTCTACTCTTGATCCTATCTTCACGCGGGATCATAGTGTTTGTGGACTGCTCGTGGCAAGTTACATGCCACTTTGTTAAACAATGGGTCCATCAAGTGGCGCCTTTGTGTAGCATTAATGGAGTCTTACGTACCCGCATCCAGCTCCTTTGGACACAACAGGTATCGTTGCCTTTTATATTGGACTCTTTCTTAAGGCTAAGGTAACACCTAGTCCGTTGCCATAGATACAGGTCGGAATTTATCCGTTCTATCCTCGAACAGATTGTATTCATTATAGGAAATTTTTTCACGATAATTTTGTATTGAGTCGCTGTTTTTTATAACCAATTCGGTATATCGTATTAATCCATATGATTGTATTTTATTTAAACTTTCTCTGGAAGCTTCATATTGACCAGCGCATTCAGTTGTTTACACCAGTTGTCTACCCTCTGTGGTATTTCAATATTGCACAGTTAAGCGTTAAGCAAACTTCCTGATGTGTTGAGGATACAGGAGTTTCATCAGGAAAATAGTTAGTCAGCTGTTTGCAATAAACAGGTAGAAAACTCACGATTCGGCATTGGAGGAAGAGCTCCATGGCCTGGGTTTCTAGAGGGTAGACAGGCTGGGAGAGGACGGACTTTTGATTTTGATTTGAGAGAGAGAGAGGACTTGAGAGGAAAGGTCAGTGTGTCGCTGGACAACAAGCAACGAAGTCCAAAGAGAGTTTAGATAAATTGTATTCTACGACATTTTAAATTCATCATTTTAATTCTTCAGATAGACAGGTATTTATCCAACCAAAATGCATGATTCAGGTTTGAAGGTTCACAAAACCGAATGAATGACCATTGTCTTTTCTAGTAACTTAGATATTCTATTTCAGATTTGCCTTTCGCAGCCAAGCATTTAGACTTGTCATTTGTCATTTTAATGACAAGTGCTCTCATCATTTATGAGGATGAATGATGAATAAGCTACATCACTCATTGATTTATTGTGGGAGTGGTAGGTTTCGATCCCATCATAAACTGTAGGTCCAGTCCCGATTAGCTTACTGGGCATAAAGTGGACTTAAAATCAAAAGTCAGTTCTCTCCCAGCCTGTCTACCCTCTAAAAACCCAGCCGAATCGTGAGTTTTCCACCTGTTTATTGCAAACAGCTGACTACCTATTCTCCTGATGAAACTCCTGTATCCTCAACACATCAGGAAGTTTGCTTAACGCTTAACTGTGCAATATTGAAATACCACAGATGGTAGACAACTGGTGTAAACAACTGAATGCCATGTTCAATATGAAGCTTCCAGAGAAAGTTTAAATAAAATACAGTGTTATGGATTAATACGATATTGATATCACCAGCTTATGTGATACCGCTATTCCAAGAACGTAGCTTTGCGTAAATTTCCTTGATGTTGCTGATTGCTGTGAAAAGACTAAAAATCGTGTTAGCGGTGAGAAAAAGGTAGCTGGATTAAGACCCTGGGTCGCCTTATTGGTGACTCTACTGGTGATTATCAGACGAAAGATCCTGGTTGGGTATAGGTTAAGACCTCTACCCCTTCCAGTTTTCCGAAGTGATCCACAGACAACTAAGTCGACATCCAACGCGTGAATACCCTATTGGCGGGACTTTGGGAGCGGAGTACACACGGGTTAAGACCCTATATTAGGGGGTGCTCGTTGCTATGTGCAGTACGTATGCATTACGTCATCTGGGAGGATCGGGTTTGACGGTGCTCATTGCTACGTGCAGTAAGCGCAGTAGTCCGTGGATGCATTACGTCATCTGGGAAGAATTGGGTACTTTTAGCTACTAACACGTTGCAGAAATCGGAACAAGCACATTGTTGATTTTGTAGCGTTCGATTTATTTTTATTGTCTTTTTGTACTTGTTGACTGCAATCATGTCTAATTGTGCTATGAAAAATATAACCAGAAAACTAAAGGAACTGACATAAAATATCATAGATTTACAGTCGATAATTGCGTAAGTAAACAGTGGATTCATGCTTGTAGACGAAATGTAAAAAATGAAAGTGTGCAGTGCCAATTATTGTGAAGAAGACTATGTGCGAGATCTGAAAGCAGAAAGTCTGTATTTTCCACCAAAGAACGTGCTGAAGCCAACTGCAGTTCCATCGCTAAAATTACACCCAATTACTTTAGTACCAAATAATCGAGGAAATGGTGTAGTTCTCCTAAACACTTATCTTCACAATATGATTCGCTTGTAGGACGTGTTGATAAGGTTTGCAGAGATGTACGCTACGAAAGACATGCAATAAGGAGACGTGCCCTAAACAGGCTAAAGACTATGCTGCCAAAAGAGATAAAAATATAGAGACGAAGGTATATACACAAACTGCAAGCAATGTTTCGTTGTTGGAAACATATTCGATCGTTTACAAATTAGAAACACACGTCTGCATAATGAAGCAAGTAAATTATAGATTACAAACAACCTCTCTCAACCTGTTTTAACTAATTAAAGAAGTTCAAAATCTACAACGTAACCTAACCGACAGTGCTACGCGTACAAGAAAAGTCATCAATATCTTGAAAATGTGTTCAACTAGTGCGAAGTACGTAGTGAGCCTGACTGATTTGTTATGTACATTTTATATAAGTCGGATTTATAATTACTAACAAATTTATTTAACACAAACCGATGTTGATTGTGATTTGTATGTTCACATTATTGTTGTCGGAAAGGTGCATTTCGAAGATTGCGTATTGGCATTTAAGTTTGATGTCCCTAGCATTCGAGTAGGTTAGGTTAGTTAAATTAGTACTTGTACACTTTGGCTCGTCTTCTGCACGCATGTGTATGTAAAGTTCTTAATACGAAAAACTAGAACTATGACAACGATAACTTTCAGCCAAATCTGAACCAGAGAAATTTAAAATATTTGCAAACTGGAATTGAGTTTTCAAAGTCTGAAACTACTATGTTACAAACTATTTTGTCATTCTTCCTCCACATAAAACTTTCCAAAAAAAATTTTGCGTGTGGAACTTTGATCCGTAAATTATTGTACAGTAAATAAATATATGAAGAAGGTTGGGGATTCTTTCGAATTTAGAGTAAGTTTCAAATGCAGAGTAAAATTTTATCTAGATTGTATATTGCTTGTTTCACTTGATAATTTGAGAAATAAAGTTACATTATGGAGAACGGTAAAGATTGGATTGTAAGTATATCAGTATTATTTTACTACTTTCTGATGTTATGTAAAATTTGAAATGTTCTTTGAAATCATTGCAAAGTTCTGAATGAATAAGAAGGAACGATTCAGTCAGAAAACTAAATATTAGGCTTTTGTACTGTTAAATGTTGTAAATAGATTATACCGCACTACTATCGGATTAAAAATTACGGATATTCAAGTTTGGACTCCAATTAAAAGTTAACCAGTAGAACCACATAAAAACTAGTTACATCAAAATTCAGCTTAATATTCAATTCTGTGTCAATCTATAGTTACCAATTTTTATTCGATTATGCCTTCTATTTTTATCGTCGTGATAACAAAATAAGATATTTTTAAGTTTGGCAAACTATCGCTCTCTTTGAAATTCTATAAATAAAGAACGGGTGTTAGTTGTTAGAACAGCGCACTACGACGCCAGGTTCGAATCCAATCGGGTAAGACATTGATCTGTCCTTAATGAGAAAATTGAGAATTTAGTAAATGTGATAGTATATGTGGAAACAAAGATTGATTTGCTTTATTTTACTTCGTTTCTGTGTCTCTTTTGGCTAATTTGCGAAGATAGGGATGAGTGATGAAATTGATGAATGAACACTTCACAAACATCCATGCCCAGGCCAGGATTCGAACCCGGACTCTGGCGTTGAAGCGCGATGTGCTAACTACTACACCAAGGAGGCCGGCTTGTGGAATCAAAGAAAGATAACGACGGGGGTGGGGGAGACTACCGCTTATGGGTTTTCCATTCATATTAAAAAAGACAGAAAAGCAAAAATAAGCCAAATCTGTCAATCGATTATTTCTTTCACTATGCAATTCTTCTTTAGCATGCAACGTTTTTTTTTATTAAAATCATAATGCGATTTATGAAATGATGAAATCTGAAATGCTAATGACAACACGGACAATCGTCTTTGTAATATATCGATCAGGTTTCAGAAACATGAAATTTACAATACGTTTGCATGTGCAATTTTCCCTCTTTTAAAAGTAGCATGTTTTAATTATGTTACTAATCATTAAAGGAATACCTCAATACCATCCCGAAGTATGATAATTAATATTTCCCCCTCAAAGTAATGAAACTCTTTCCCTCTCTGAAACTCGCATAGAAATGATAGCGGCCGGTTGTTTCGGCCAAGCCCCGAACGAACATAACCGAGTCTCCCGGATGACGTCACTTACCGATGACAGGAAAGTCACGCTCGTAGAGAGGTACCTGTCAAGCCACTCTCGCTCCACAGTGGAAGATTGAGATGAGTGGATTAACAAGTCATTACGAAGGAACGAACATAACATAAACAAAGACGCTCGGTAAACATTCCACAAACTTCGCAGAACTAACTATTCAGTGGTCCCATGATAATAGATGCTTCAGTTGCAAATATCGGTTCAAATTATGACGATATGATGCTTTCTGTTCTAATGATTGAAAAAGATCTCGCTGTTACATAGAACATGATTTCCCTCTATTTCTATTACAAATCCTTCTCTAGTCACTTCCTCTGTATAAAACAGTACAAAACACACTCGTGCGCAGGCCGAGACTCCAACCTAGAGACCTCTGTAGCGAGATCGGGAGTCGACCATTTAAGACACTTGGCCATAAGCAAAGCTCTAACTCGCATAATCCAGAGTAACACCCAGAACATATCACAAGAGAAATTCTTCTTTGCCATTAATTCAAATTGCAATGACCTCCATCCTTTAAAGTAGCTAGATTTCTCGTAGAACTCCTTGAACTAGAGCAGCTGCATTGTTAAGAAAAGATAACGTTAACTCTGTTGAGGCCCAGGAGGAGTAAATCTCTTGCCAGGGTGGGAACAGGAAAGCATGAATTGCTAAGCATCCTCTCCGGATCTCGGAGTGTTTAACAGCTTCCTGTGCACTCGCCAGAAGTAATCCTTCTACGAGGAGAAAAAAAATATATCGGGGAGCCCACTCTCTCGTCGCTTGGCTGTAATGCCTGTTGTTGTGCGATGTATCACTCCACATTTCCGCCGCAGTCCGGGAGATTAAGCGTCCAGCAGAGATCTTGCTGTTTGCTGTGTGTCCCTGTATTAAATTGGTAGTGGGATAATGTTCCTGTATGCACGGGTGGCAGATCAATCCGACACACGGTGACGTGAAACTCGTACAATTAGACAGACGGGCACAGAGCATGACAGAAAAAAGGTTGTAGAAAAAGACAGAGAACTATAGTAAAGCGGAGAGAGAGAGGAAGAGGATACTAGACGTACAGAAATGGAATCAAGATTGATAAATGCACGTAAAAAGAGACGGAAGAAAGGAAGAAGAATAAACGGGAGAATAAAAGAAGGAACAACTAGATAGATGCATAAAGAGAGAAGGAAGGAGAAAAGAGTAGGGAAGGAGAGGAACATAAATAGATACAAGGATAAACGAGCGAAAGAAAGAGAAATTGAAGGAAGACAAATAGTGAGAAGGTGTTTGAGAGGAAGAACAGATTAGAAGACGGGTCTGAAGTAAGGATAGGAAGATAGAAAAAAGAAAGGCAGAGAAAAAGTATGGAAGAGGAAACAGTAGAAACAGAAGATACGTGGAGCAAGGGGGAGGGTAGAGAAAAAGAATGTCAGATAAAAGAGAGACAGATGAGGAGATACACGAAACGAGAGAGCAGAGAGACAGAACGGTAGAGAATTACAGGATAAAGGAAACAGAAGGGAGGAGAATATCGAGAAAAAGAGAGAAGTGTATAGAGAATGAAAGAAAATGAGAACAGGAGACAAAGGAAAAACAGGGCAACATAAGGATATATAGAGCGAGATAACACATACCCACAGGGAGAGATATGGATATATCCAGCGAGAAACTGCAGTGATGGATAGAATAGCTTAAAAAGAAAGACAGGTACAGAAGAGTAAACAGAGGGTAAATAAGGCAAGAGGAAGGTAACTGGGAGGGAGAAAGAGAAGTATGAACATGTGTAGAGAGAAATGAAGAGTGAGCAAAAAAATCAGGACGTTAGAGAGTAAGAGAGAGAGGGGGGTGAGAGAGAGAGAGAGAGAGAGAGAGAGAGAGAAGTAAACAGAAAAGTAGGCAGAGGAGAAACAGGTCAAGGGAAAGACATATAGAGCGAGAAAATAGATACGGGGAGAAGGAAGAAGATAGGAGTGCATATATGCGGAGAGAAACGGGAGTGAGGAAAATGAATGGTAGGTTAGAAAAGAGATAAACATGTAGAGAAGATGGGATAGAGAGAGAAGCTCTATTCTGACACCGTATAGGCAGAGGCTTTTGTACAGGAATCAGCATCTAAATACACCGAACCGATAAGATTTAAATACCAGCCAATGCAGCATATCAAGCAGGACAACAAACCCTTTACTGCTTAAGATGTTGAAGCTTTACTGAAGCTCAGAGTTAGTTTGGTTTCAAGGCCAGCGTAAATTCTCCTTCTCGCCAATGACAGGGCTATTTTCTGCAGTTCATTTCCACGGCCGGAACTCTCCAGGAGAGAAAAGAAATGTATTTATGGCTTTCAGCGTCTGCAGACACGGAGAAAACCCTTTTCTGCTCCGCTCCATTCATCACCTCCTATCGCGCCGCCCGGGGAAAGCAACGCCGAGAGGTCTTACGTGATCCGAATTGGCCCAAGACGCTCCGTGGAGAACCTACAAAGGGGGTTTTCGCTTTGCTAATGAAAACGTTTTACAAGGTGTCTTTATTTCTTTCTTCTCCAAGGGCGAGGATCATATGGTAGCAGCATTCGTCAGAAAAGCGGCGATTTTCCCATTCTCGCTTCATTCTACGAAGTTTGGGATTACAGTTTTCATCATGTTTGCCAATATTCCCTTTCCAACTTATTCTTTCTCGGCGACTTTAGTTTCTCGCTAATATTTCCGTTCTTTATTTACTCTGAGTGGTCAGCGCAGCGCGCTACGATGCCAGGGGTTCCGCGTTCGAATCCCGGTCTGCGCATTGGTGTTCTATGTAGACTGCTGGCATGGTGGCAGAAAAGAGACGCTAAATAACAAAGCGTAATCAAATGTATTTCCCCCTGTTCACTGCAGATGGTAGGGGGCCTGCAGTGGTTCTGTCGCTATGGCGTCCGACTGCCATCCGGGAGACCTGGGGTAGATTCCCGGGTTGGGTGATTTTAAGCGGTATTATTTCCACCAATGACCTTGCATGTAGCGGTCCTGGGGGTTCGCCACCTAATAAATGGGTGTTAAAAGACAAGTTTAAGCTGTAAAGGAGCGAGGTGCGGGTAACATCACCACCACATACGCCCGATATTACGAATGTGTGGGCCCCTACCTCCACCCCTCATATACCATGGCATGTTGCAATGTGCAGGAAACCGGCCTGCGAGGTAGAGTTGTTAGCACAGCGCGCCAGGGGTTCCAGATTTGAATCCCTGCTTGGGCGTGAGTGTTCTTTCTAAGTGTCCCTCCACCAATTGCATCCTATCACTCAAAGTCCAAAGTGGCAAAAGCAAAGTAAAATAAACCAAATTAATCAATCTTATCTTGTGAAGTATGTGGCGCATGTGTTACGATGCAAACTATAAATTTTAAATGAAAAATTCGAAGTCATAAATGTCCACGATTATCAGAAACTAAGTTGTTTATTTTTCCGAACAGTGGACACTTCCCAATAAGATACATTTTTAGTTTCCAGTTGGTGTCCAGAGACGTTCCACTGTAATGCAAATGCCCGCATAGCAAGAGATTTAGGAGAAATTCAGTTTGCTAAAATCTTCAACGAGACGAAACTCCCGGACAGTTGCGATGACTCGATCACAATCTAAGAACCTGATATCGATTTTTTAAAGGTGGATTCCATCTTGTCTCGAATTTCAACTCGGTAACATCCCCAAAATGCAAAATTTGCAATGGACCAAAACAGAACATCCTTCCCGAAGTGGTCTCCAACTCAAATACACATTTTGTAGGTTGCACCGCGACCTGACAGATGATGCAGTTTAACAACGGTGGCAATGACTGAAGTGGACATTAGAAAACCATTTTCTCCTTTCCCGTTTCTTGGACCTCTACTTAGAGACTCGGGTAGAAAATCACACACACCCTATTTCCTTTTTCCTAGAGCGCCGAGAAAGTGTCGTCGTTTTGGCCATGAAAGCTTCTGCAGAAAAAAACAGGATCCCAAGAACTAGGCAAGAAGAATGAAGGACTTGGAGAAGAGAAGACAACGGTGTTGGGCGGAGCTTTGGATGAAATGGTGTGCTTCCACGTTAAGGGAAATGCTTGACTGGCAGAAAAGGTTGGTATTTTGCGAGATTTGTGACCTTCTCGGTCGATTTGCCAGTAATGACTAAGAGATGGCGACACAATCTGTTGCCTTCTGGAACGAAGAAGTGGTTGAAATTTATAGCGATACGAAGAGAATTACTGTATGCGAAATGGGTCAAAATAGCTTTCAATATATTCGCAACTTTTTCTGGTACAGTAGAGGACATTATAGCGTATCGAAATATTTGATTATAGAAATACTGTGAGCCATATGTTTTTGTTCTGAAAGATAAGTATGAAATGTAAACCTGTGTTGTATTGGTAAAGTGGTATGTTTTCAATTAATATTGACCATTAGAGATTTGGCCCCTACTGATCCCAGTATCTTGGGTATAATAGAGTTGGTAAAAACAATCTCATTTGGCGAATTAGTTTGGAAGGTTCCACTTTGGCAAAAGAGGCAGCATGGTTGATGGGAAAAAGTGTTCTGCTTTTTCTCCTGATCAAGTTCACAAAACTAAATGCAATCGGTTAGGGTAATGTGAGGTGGAGATCTCTACAAAATTAACGCTTCTTGCAGGTCGACCACCTTCGTCACACGTGACCTATAATAAAATGTATAAAGATAACTGAACTTTGTTTCAATACCTGTAAAAAATCTTACCTTCCTGAGAATGAAGGCAATGTTCTCTTTGACATACGCACACAAACATATTATCTATTTTTTTTCTTTCAATGTCGCTCTTATAACTTTTCAATCTCTTTCACCATTCTCTCCCCTCTTAAAGACTTTCTCTTTCAATCCTTATCTCCACTCTTTGAAATTCTCTCCACCCTTCTATTTCAATCTCTCCTTCCTTCATTATCTCTATACATCTCCATCGGCGAAACAGCCATTCAAGAACCAAGTTTTGTCGACCATTGGGTGACGTGTGGCTAGAGGATCGAATCCAATGACATACAAGAAATAAAATACCTGAACTACAAGCAATAAAGAGAATAACACGAGTAATTGCACCCAAAAGAAACGCTAATTTGGATGGAATTCGCGACCTGCAAGACCATACAACAGTCAGCAGTACTCGGAACCAGGATGCGAAAGACCTTCATTTTCTCTGCTTTTCCTCCCATTACAGCATCTGTGAAGCAATAAAAGTTCTTCAGAAAGGAGGGGAAAAAGAGCGACACCGTGTCTTCGGAAGTTAAAATAAAATTAGTTGCGCAAGTGGAAACTTAATTTGAACGCGAATCTTGCAGTTTCTCGTTTTTTTCCAGTCTTTAATTTCTCCTTTCAAACTCGACAGCGGAGAAACGGGGGATCAAATGAAGTTCAATTCTCCATTAGCCTGGCAATTTTTCCTCATGCTAGTTCAATTTCTTCCATGACGTATAACGGATTCCTGCCGTTCTTCTCGTGCCTTGCTCATTAGCTACTTTAATTTCTTCTGCAGGTAAAGTCCCTGCTTCAGAAGTTTTGTAGCTGAAGAATGCATGTATATATTTTATGACTTTGTATGAGTTTTGTGTTGGTAATATTCAAAGCAGGCAAAGTCATTCAATTATGTGCATAAACGAATGCGAATTGTTAGGGTATGGAAGAGTGTGACAGAAGACTGGATACCTAGAATGATATGAAGGAAAACGTCGTATCAAAGAAGACCCGGATAGGATGGAGGATGATAGGAATTTGAGGACAACAGACAGGGCATTACAGGGTGGGAAAACTAGGATTGGAGGCTAATATTGAAGGAGATCAGACAGACACAGAGGGAGAGAGAGAGATGAATATTATATGTTCGATATAGAAGATTGTTAAGGAAGGTTGCAAGAAAACTGTGGAAGAACCCAAGACTTACCAAAAAAGAGATGGAAGGACATACAGAGAGAGAAATGATGATGATTATATGTTGGAAAGAGAAGATTATAAAGGTGGAAACCACTGTGATAGAACCCAAGACTTGCCAAAAGAGAGACGGGAGGACAGAGAGAGAGAGAGAGAGAATGAATATCAGAAACTAAAGAAAGAAAACTGAAAATAGAAAACACTTGAAGCTGATTGTGGAGACAGGAAAACTCATCAATGAATATAACACCGGACAGGTTTCAAACCCACGACTTCTGCGCTAACCACTCAGCTACGGAGGAGACTTAAGAAACAGATAATTGAACAGGGGTCTCCAGCACGGCAGTCAAACGCCATACCGACAGGCGTACCACTGAGCTACCGTGGTTTCGCCTGAGATTCCGTTCTTGCTGTGGAATTGTCACTTCAAGATCAGTGTTTCAAAGGCAACAGGTTCCGCTGCGGTAACACTAAACCGAGACAATTCCATATAGGTTAAAACAGCGTTAAGGAAAAGTCAGATGAAGCCAGGTTTGGCTCGGTAGCTCAGCTGGTAGAGAAATGGCGCGGTATGCTAGAGAGTCTAGTTCGAGTCCCGCTGGATGTTGCATTTGTCGCTTAATTTTTACCTGAAATCCTCTTACTTTAAAGAAAAGGATCACAGGAAAGCAATGTTGAGAAAAGGTAGTTTTTCTGTTTCCACAGTGACTCTCCACTCCACTGCGAGGGGGGAAACGCTGTGGAAACAATGGAAACACAGAGAAAAGACAAAGTCATAAAAATATCGGCGAATTTATGGTTACGATGGCTGCAATCATATCATGCACCCCACATCGTTTACTTTAATTCTTCTTGTTTTTTCGGAATCGCTCTCTTAGTCAAGCTGGACGGTATGTCATGACGAAATTTCTCCTGTAAATTGAGAGACGTCCCAAATGACCATTTCAACAAATCGAAAACTCAGTTTCGAAATAAAACCGAATTCCAGCATCCCGCCTACGAGTTGGCTTGCTTAATTTAGCTCGCTACGAGTTTTCATCAAAGCGAGTAGGCCCTGGAGATTGTCTTATGTTTACGCGGTAGTGTTGGTTGCCACGTGCTGGGTTGCCAGGCAGAGTGGTGTCTGCGGAGAGGGTAGATATATATAGGCATAAAAATACGGGAAGAGAGAGAGAGAGAGAGAGAGAGGAGATAGACACATAAATAGACAGCTGTTGATAAAGAGAGAGAGAGAGAGAGAGAGAGAGAGAAATAGACTCCTAACACAAGGAAACACAGGGATATATATATATATATATGGAGAGTAACAAGTAAAGAAAAGAAAGAGTCACACACAGAGAGAAAGAAAGATAGCTCTGAAATGCGAGAAGGACATAATGGGAGAGGAAAAATAGAATAAGATAAAAGAGAGGAAGTCTGAAATTAAAAGGTAGGCAAAAATGTTAAAACAGACACAAAAAGAGAAAGAGGTACAAGCAGAAAAGATGCAGATGAAACAAGAGAAGGGGAATATAAAAGGTACAAGAAAACGGCAAACAAGGGAGTGGGGGACAAACATAAGAAATAGAGGAAGAGGAAAAGAGTGATAGTTAAGAAAAGCGTGTGTGAGAGAGAGAGAGAGAGGAGAAATACAGAGAAAGAGATAATACAGCTAAGAGAGAGAGACGGACGAATGCAGAAAGAGGTACAGGGAAATGAGACACAAGTTACAGAATGCAGCAAGGAGATAGAGAAAGAGATGCAGCAAGGAAGAAAATGGGAATGAAAATGAAAAATAGTGAAAATGGGACACAGAGAAGAGGACAGGAATAGGAAAATGAAGGAGAAGAGGGTGATAGAGAGTGAAACATAGACAAGGAGATAAGTGAGAGATATATAATGCAGCAAAAAGAGGGATATATATAGAAAAGAATCAAAGACACAATGCGTGAAAGAGAGAAAGAAGAAGAGAGAAAAAGGAACAGACACAGCGCGTGTAAAACGAGGATAAAAAGAAAGAGATAAGAAAAAGGAATATAAGGAGAAACAGAGAGAGGAGGAGGAAAGGCAACAAAGTGTGAGAGAAGAGAAAGAAAGAAGCAAAGAGAGGGCTAGAAAAATATACAAAGTGTGTGTGTGTGCAGGGTGAAAGAGAGAACGATAAATATGATAGAGAAACCGAGAGAGAGAGCTGGGCAACGTGACAGAGAGGGAGGAGGTAGGTTGGTTAAAACCGCAGGGACAAGCTCGGGGAGAGGAAAGTGTTCATCTGCTATTGACGTCGCCACGCTGAGATTTCATCTAGGGCAAAGTAGACTGGGGGGGGCAGAAGGGGAAAGCGGGAGGGTCTAGCGGATGGAAGCATTCAGTCGTGTGATATGAAGAGCGAAGTAAAGCTTTTGGTTTATCTGTAGGAAAAAGGTTTTTTTTTTTTTTTTTGGATGCTAGGAGCAAGGAAATTCGTGGATTCCCCTTTCCTTAGACGACGGTTGACGATTTCTGACGTATATATTTTTACGGTACAGTCGACGTAAAAGAGTCGATGCAATTTCAGCAACTTAAATTGAGCCAGGAATCACATTTTCCATGAAGTTCTATCCTTAAATATTATGCAACACGATATTTTCAGTGTATTTCCGGTTGTCTACCTTTAAAGATTCCGAGCTTGTGCTTTTTCATGCCTCCTGTACCACGCAACCAAAGACTTTACACAATTTTCCGCTCAGAAATTTACGATTGCCAGTCTCCTGAAGTTTTTTAATCTTGTCATATTGGCTGGGTGTAATATTTACGAACACCCACCTTCCTTGATATATTTTTAAATGTGTATCATTAAATATTTTTGTTGTACAAATTGCAGTAGAGCTATTGTTCTACATATGGCCGTACCCAACCAGGCTCGAGCAATATTTATTTCTGTAGGCAATACGCTTCATGATTAGTTCCTACGCATGGTGATTTTCATACACGTCCAGATGACGCGATTGAGCATCCAATCAGGCAAGGATTTCTTTGAAGCGTCGCCGTGGTTACGCATGATTGTGTACGGAAAATTTGGAATTCTAATTTGGTAAGTTCGAAGTAATTGCTTTTTACGGATTTTTATAATCGCGACGATGATAATGAATGAATAAAAATGAGAGAATTACTGCGTACAAACTTTACTCGAGAGTTGCAAAGTTCTTGCAATTTTGAATCAAGCATAGCAAAATGTTATCCTCGGATAAGCAAATAATTGATTGAGTGAGTGAACCATATTATTTTACTCCGCTTTTATGCCAGTTGTGGTAAATCGCCACGATGCAGATGTGTAATGACATGTGGAAATTGATGAGGCGACACACTAATTACACCCATGGCCATACCAGGATTCGAACCCGTGATCTCTGGCGTTGCAGCGCTCTTGCTACCCATCGGTATTAGTCGCGAGACAGCTTATCACGTGGCTTATTTTAGATGCTCGTGGAAGGGGGTTAGGGGGAGGCATTCGCCGACCTGTGCAGGTGAAGCCCACCCTGTCCCCACAAGACATACACGAAACACAGAATCCGCAATTTCTAATTTGAATTTGTCAGCGAGTCAATATAGACATACAAAGAGTCACGCGGTTAGTTTTCGCAGTCACATTTGTCAGTCCGGATTGAGTGAATAGCTGGTGATTAAATGCGTTTAATTACATTTGAATAAGCTGCTGTTAATTGTGTGTAAAGTTAAATTCTGTGGCCTGGTGAACGCCGCGGGGGATGTACGTGAAATATGCCAATTTTCAGCCAGGACGTTTCTGCAGATCAGAAAGTGCAATTACGCCTGTAACAACGTAAACATGAAATGCTCATCAGGATCACAACAATTGTGATAATTAGTGTTTGAGGACTGTATCCCGCGGACGGACGGAAGGGCGAGAAGTTTATACTTGTCACTTCTGCTTTTCTGTGTCCTTTAGGATCGTAAAGTTGATGGAATGGCAAGGTTCCTGTTGCATAACACGTACGTAATTGTAATGTTGCTGTTGCTTGACCACCATGTGGATAACGCGCTTGGTGACAACCACGGAGACAGGGTTGGGGAAGGGGGTGAACATACTGATACGAAGGCTAATGGTATCTGAAAGGAGAAGAGATAAAGAAAGAGTACATGTCAAAATTTCAATGGAGGGCAGATATGACAACTAGAAATACAACGAGGTTGAGTCAGAGATTGAGAGAGGTCAAATAGAGGTACAATCAGAGAATGATAGCGAATAGAGGGATAATCACAGATCGAGAGAAAGAGAGCAAATAGAGGGACAATTAGAGATGGTGAGAAAAAGAGAGAATAGGGATAATCAGAGATTGAGAGAGATAGAGGTCGAATAAAGGGACGATAAGATATAGAGCTAATAGAGAGACAATCAAATATTGAGAGATAGAGAGGAACAATCAGAGATAAAAAGTCATAGAGGTCGAATAGGGGGGACAATCAGAAATCGAAAAATAGATGTCGAATAGAGGGCTAATCAGGGATTGAGAGATATGGAGGTCAAATAGAAGGACAATCAGAGAAGGAGAGAGAATGAGAGTGAATAGAGGGACAACCAGAGATTGAGAGAATTAAATTGAATAGAGGGACAACCAAAGATTGAGAGAGAAAGAGACAAAATAGACGGACACCAGAGATTGAGAGAGAGAGAAAGAGAGAGAATAGAGGGATAACCAAAGATTGAGAGAGATAGAGAGCGAATAGAGGGACAATCAGACATTAAGAGTGAATAAAGAGACAACCAGAGATTGAGAGAGTATCAGAATGAATACAGAAGCAACCAGAGATTGAGAGATAACGAGAAAGAATAAATGGACAACTAGAGATCGTGAGTGAATAGAGACACAGTCAGAGATTGAGGGAAAAAGCGAATAGAGGGACAATCAGATTGATTGGCTGATTGAGATGGTATTTTAAGTCCACTTTGTGCACAGTAAGGCTAACCAGGGCTGGACTTACAGTTTAAAGTGGGATTCAAACCACTATGTAGAGGAACACTCAGAGATTGAGAGAGAGTGTCCGATAATGACAGAGAGGGATATAATTAACACGATGAAAAAATAAAGGCACAGATTGATAACACACACACCTATATATACGCGCCACTATACCCCCCGGACTCAACCTAGCCAACCAATAAACCTTTCCCCTCTTCCCTAAACCAGCCACCAGTAAACACTAGTGAAAGTAACTTCGTTTTCTATCTACTGTTTCTGGCAACACTGACGGTAGTGACGCTGCCGTCAGTATTGTGTGCCTCTACTCTTCGTAACCATGATCTCTTTCTTCACCGTTGAAAATGCGACCTGGGTCGCGAAATATCAAACTTTTTCTTTTTGTGTGGTAATTGTTTACTGTCTCCTTCTTCATTTGTGTAATATATATATATATATAAGAAAGAAAGAGATAGATATGGAGACAGATACCGATTAGGGGAGAGAAAACTGCCAGACAAATATCGGTTACAAAGGTACAATTGAGAGAACGCGAGTTAGAGAGAGAAAGAAAAGATACGAATACGAACGATTTTTATTTAGATTAGATTACCAACAGTCGCTATCACGTAATCCATAGGACCTAGGAATACCGAATGTATCGCCCGTCATTTACGCCTGTTTTCAACAGCTTCCTAGATTTGTGTCTCACAGTGCAAGTGATAACTTTATCCAATAACTTCCTACAAACGGCTGAAAATAGAACAAGTATATTTCCATTAATTTCAAGCCAGTTTCAAAACCATCCAATTATCCTTACCTCGTCGCGAAGATAAGAACGCTCAAGGAAAGATAAATTTCGGAATTAAGCGCCATAAAGGAAGGAGGATTCCAAGAAAACCGTTCCGCCGGATGACAGAAATCCGAAAATGTGCCGCCGCATAGCTTTTCCGTGAAACAAGAGGAGATTAAAACAGGGAACGGAATTCTTTCCAAGCATCTCAACGGAGCTCATCTGGAGAAGATAAACTCAGTTAAGAGCAAGGGATGAAGAGCTGAGAACAACATTTGCGTAGGAAGATCTTTAGGAGATGGAAACAGCTGCAAGAAAGAGAGGAAGAGAGAGAGAGAGAGAGAGAGAGAGAGAGAGAGAGAGAGAGAGGAAGAAGCAGAGGGAGAACACTAAAAGAGAAGAATACAGATCTCTCTCTCTCTCTCTCTCTCTCTCTCTCTATCTCGCTTTCTCCGAACACACACACATACACACACACACTATATACTATATGTACATATATGAAAGAGTACAGAAAAAAATATAAATGACAAATAGCAGATATAGGAAACGAAAGGGAGAGGTAATATGGAGGAACATGAAAAGAGAGTGAACGAAATATAGTGATAACGAAAGTAAGGGAGATCCGATATATAGGAACGGAGAAAGAGAGAGAGAGAGAGATGGATAAGTAAGTGGGAAATATGGAATGATAAAAATACAAAGATAAAGAGAGAAAAGGAAAGTGAAAGTAGATAGAATCAAAGGTAAATAGTGAGAAATGCGGGTAGAGAGAACAAGCAAATAGAGAAGAGGGTGTAGAAGAAATTGCAGAAAGAGTAAGAGCTAGAGAAAAATTGTTAAGAAGCAGAGTATAGAATCAGAAAGAGTGATAAAGATGGTTAAGTAGTAACATATAGCGTGAGAAATAAATAAAGAAGCTGGGAAAGAGATTCAGAGAAAGAGAGAAGGAGAAGTCAGAAATAGATAGAGATAAAGAAGCAAGGAAAGAGAAACACAGAGTAGAAGAAAAAGGTATACGTGTAGGTAGGAGAGAAAGATAAACAAAAAATGCAGAGAGAAATTCAATGTATGTAAAGAAAGAGAGATAGAAGAGTAAGTAGACAGTATAGTAGAAACGGGAAGGGAAAGGTAGAGAAGGAGATACACGAAGAGAGAAAAGTCAGAGATGGATAGAAACAGAAAGAGAGGAACCTAGAGATAAGAAATGAGATATGGAAGACGTAGAGAAAGAGAAATAGATGGGCAAGGGAGGAAGGGAGAGAAAGAGAGAGAGATAGGAGAGAGCTATCAAGGCCTTCAGCCTTTACTTATTCTGCCTTAGGGCCCAGAAAGTACTGTAGCACTTCTCGCTGGCTGGAAACGTTGAGTACCTCTCTCCCGCTCAGAATTTCGACGCCAGATCATCGGAAGAGAATGGAAATTCACTCGGCAACAACAATGGAGCGACGATTCTGCGGAAGCGCAGCGCAAACATTGTTGCGAGAGCATTTCTGCGACAGCATTCGGATAATAACCCTGTAAACAAACAATGAAGTTGTGTGTTCCAGCAGAAGCTCAACTCACTGCCGCAAAGGCTTTTTGAAGGTCAAGACTCTCCAAGAGGTGGGTCAGTCCATCGAGACTGTTGTCTCGGATTTTAGACTGGAATCTGCTACTTCGTTTCCAACTAGCTCTTCATTTCTCTTCACGATTCTGGACCAGAACCAAAGTTCTTGAATAAACACTAGACCAGAGGGCGATGATTGCCCTGATCCATTCAGTACTGGACGAACCTGAATGTACGAACAATTGAATATCGTAAATATAAAGGCATAACTGCCTCCTGCACATCGCAACACTACGTGAAAGCACATGCTGAGATGTGGATGTAAGGCCGCACACATTAACCATCTCAGTCATCTGTGGAGGTGATAAAGGTAAAAAAAAAGTCAAGTGTTCCCCTGTGCATAGCACCACGCCATGAAGGCGTATAGGGGGTGTAGGGGTAACGCCCCACACTTTCTTGATCCGGTCGTGAGTGGGGGTGATGTGATCAGCATCACGCCCCTGACCGCCTTTACCCCCTAGGGTTTCCCCCAGGTACCCATGTTATTCGACGCTGGGTGGGCGCCGGGGCCGCTTTCACCGTTAGAAAAGTTCCCGGATTTGAACCGGCCGGGGATCGAACCCGGGACCTTGAGCATGGTAGTCAGACGCGTTACCGACTGAGCCACCGCGGCCTCATCTGTGGAGGTGATGTGAACAACAATACCCCTTCCATTTCTAGGGTTGTGATGGCTCTTGATATCTTCAAGGGATGTCTTGATGTCATCCCAACGGCAGCCAGGTTGCCAACTCCTAAGAATTCAGGTTGCCAACTCCTAAGAATTCAGGCTGCCAACTCCTAAGAATTCAGGCTGCCAACTCCTTAGAACTCAAGCTACAAACTCCTAAGAAATCAGTCTGCCAACTCCTAAGAAATCAGTCTGCCAACTCCTAGGAACTCAGGGCTGCCAAGTCCTAAGAACTCAGGCTGCCAAGTCCTAAGAACTCAGGCTGCCAACTCCTAGGAACTCAGGCTGCCAACTCCTAGGAACTCAGGCTGCCAACTCCTAGGAACTCAGCCTGCCAAGTCCTAGGAACTCAGCCTGCCAAGTCATACGAACTCAGGCTGGCAACTCCTAAGAAATCAGTCTGCCAACTCCTAGGAACTCAGGGCTGCCAAGTCCTAAGAACTCAGGCTGCCAAGTCCTAAGAACTCAGGCTGCCATGTCCTAAGAACTCAGGCTGCCAACTCCTAGGAACTCAGCCTGCCAACTCCTAGGAACTCAGCCTGCCAAGTCATACGAACTCAGGCTGGCAGCTCCTAAGAACTCAGGCTGCCAACTCCTAGGAACTCAGGCTGCCAACTCCTAGGAACTCAGGCTGCCAACTCCTAGGAACTCAGGCTGCCAACTCCTAGGAACTCAGGCTGCCAACTCCTAGGAACTCAGGCTGCCAACTCCTAGGAACTCAGCCTGCCAACTCCTAGGAACTCAGTCTGCCAACTCCTAGGAACTGAGGCTGCCGACTCCTAAGAATTCAGGTTGCCAACTCCTAAGAATTCAGGTTACCAACTATTAATAATTCAGGTTGCCAAATATTAATAATTCAGGTTGCCAAATATTAATAATTCAGGTTGCCAAATATTAAGAATTCAGGTTGCCAAATATTAATAATTCAAGTTGCCAACTATTAATAATTCAGGTTGCCAACTATTAATAATTCAGGTTGCCAAATATTAAGAATTCAGGTTGCCAACTATTAATAATTCAGGTTGCCAACTATTAATAATTCAGGTTGCCAACTATTAAGAATTCAGATTGCCAACTCCTAAGAATTCGGGTTGCCAACTCCTAAGAATTCGGGTTGCCAACTCCTAAGAATTCGGGTGTGCCAACTATTAAGAATTCAGGTCGCCAGCTATTAAGAATTCAGGTTGCCTGCCGACTTATGAATCGCCACTATCTTCTTGTTGAAATAAGTAAGTTTCTTCACAATTGCTAACGATTTTTTCTTCTGTATTTTACATTCTAGGCTTCAGGCTTCACAGATAGCCTAGCCAGCCTGGAATATACGCTCCTGTCAGGTAATGTTTGATACTTTTATATCAGCTTCTCCTATCTAACATTTTAAAACGGAACCTTTCTAAAAATAGAGTCAGTTCGAGTTTAATAACTAAAAAAAAGTTATCTTCTAATCGTCCTCTTTTTTGAGGAACGAGAGAGAACTTGGTTTAATTTTAATCCAAAGTCACGAATTACAGCGCGCGTATGCTCTTCACATCTCATTTTTGCCTCTTCTTTTTTGCCAAACCTCCCAAGTATCTTCTGCAATTTGGTTATGATTCAGGTGAAAGTTGTCGGGCGAGAAAAAAAAATATACCACCCTAATCAAGTTAATAACTGTGCTTCTGGGATAATGAAGTTAGGACGAAATCCAGAAGCTTCCAGGGTCTTTGCCCCTACCACCCCTTCTCCACTTCAGTTTCCCTTTCAGGAGGAAGCCTGGCTAACGAATAATTACGAAATTCCCAGCTGAGAACCTTTCCTTAGCGACAGTCAAGTCCGGAATTTTTTCGTTGACTTTCGTACCAGATGAATCTCATCTGAATGTCTACATCAGACATTAATCCCGGTTTTCTTGAACTACCAGAAATGTTATGGAATGCCAAGTTTGAAAAATACCTTGAACGATAAGTAAGTTTGTATACAATTTCATGGTACTATTTATTGTTTATTTATTTACTTATAGAGCGCAACAGGTGGAGCCAATTAAAGTGGTGTAATTGAATAATACGAGGGATGATCGAAAAAAAGGTTACAAAACCTATTAGGGCTTATGTGTTAGACATAGCTGGAAGATCAACACACCTGATGATGGACGGCACTCAACACTAGTCCTCGATGTAATCACCTTTTTTGTTCAAGCATTTGTCACAACGGTACATGAGGTTTTCCATACCGGTTACACAGAAATCCGCGTCACGTTCTCGTAGCCACCGTGAGGCAGCTCTTTTGACATCATCACATGTCAGATAATGGTGGCCAGCCAACCAAATGGTAGTCCCAGTTCCGCTGATATTGAGCGTAATGTTCTTCTTCTGTCCTCACAAATACACTCATCCACAAGAGCACAGTTCACGTCAGTGGTTGAGGTACTGGGCCTACCGCTGTGTCCAGGGTTGTCATTAACAATACTGGTCCGTCCTTCTTTGAAGGTACGACACCACTTCGCTACATGTTGCCTTGAAATTGTCCCCTCCCCATACACCTCCACAACCTGCCTATGAATGTCAGCAGGTGTAGTGTTTTTGGCCCACAGGAACCGCACCACTGCCCTCACTTCTACTCTTGACCAATTTTCTACACGAGTCACCATTTTAAATGTCCGCTTCTCGGGTATACATGGTCAGAATCCGAAGTCCTCAAACTCGCAACAAGACAAACATGTTATTAATTTACACATAAATTTTCGTTATGTTACAGTGAATAAAACAAAAGTTATATGCTTTGTAACCTTTTTTTCCGATCATCCCTCGTATTATTACAATAGATCACTACCACGTTTGGCTAATCGCGACGATGAGGATCAGTGATATGATGTAATTGATGGAGGAATACTCACAAATAACACCTATTCCCATGCCGGAATTTGAATCCGGTTTTGTTTCGTTTGAGTATCTATTACTACTGATAGTTCTGACTTTAGGCAAAAACAAAATAATTTAGTAAGTAATATATAGAAGTCGGAAGGTGAAGACCCATAAATTGCCAAAAAAAGAACTATAAAAAGACCTAAAAGTATAAAAAAAAGGACGTATAACTGTGATCCAAATTAATTAATAACCTTTAGTTTTAACCTTCGCGCCCACTCCCTCTGCGCGGCACCTCCTTATCTGACTTGAGATCTTTGCAGGCACGTGCTGTCTGGTTGTATACACCGTGCTGAAAGCTTCAAAACAAGAGAAAGTTGCCACTTAGAGCGCGACCTTCCAGACAAGTTACGGTTAAAGGACCTTGTACAGTCACGGACACTGCCGGCTTGTAATGAATGACTTTCAATGGAATCGTTACAAGCCGACAGTGTCCGTGACTGTACCGTACCTGCTTCAGTCGTCCAAAAATGGTTTTGTCTCGTTTCAGGGATGGTTCAAATGTATTTATTTCTCTTTTTTATTTCTTTACTACAGAAAGGATGTTTAAGAGGTGATGAACTGATGATGATTTGAATTGAGAATGGGCAGTAAAAACGTAATCGAAAGAAGGTGAAGTTGCAAAAAAAAAAAGCCGTTAAGACCTAAAAATAGGTTAAAATGGACCAAGAAGACAAAAAAGACAATAAAGGACAAATAAAACCCACCTTTTTCTGGCCTACAATGACCCAAAATGAATATATATTATGTTGGGCCTCGTCTTCGGACACTAGGGAAAAAAAGGATTTTTCCTCAACTTCCGACCCTGAGTAATATATCAATATTACACGTGAGCCTAATATTACAAACACACGTACGAGGAGCGTTCCTTACGAAATGGTTTTCTACGCTTGTTTAAACTCATTACAAAAATGCAATCGTGTTAATAGAGTTACACACTCTCCAGACCTGCAAGGTTGAAATAACTGGTAGTTTTTCTCTCTGGGAATGAAAGATTCTCATGATAAAAAATGAAAAAAAAAAAAAAAAACACGTATCAAAGTGGTATCCGATGCAGACAGAATCGGATACAGATTCGGTATCTCTTTAACAAGGTATACGTTGCAGACAGGAATCGGATACAGATTCGGTACCTGTTCAACAAGGTATACGGTACAGACAGTATCGGATACAGATTCGGTACCTGTTCAACAAGGTATACGGTGCAGATAGGAATGGGAAACAGATTCGGTACCTGTTCAACAAGGTATACCGTGCAGACAGGAATCGGATACAGATTCGGTACCTGTTCAACAAGGTACACGATGCAGACAGGAATCGGAAACAGATTCGGTACCTGTTCAACAAGGTATACCGTGCAGACAGGAATGGGATACAGATTCGTTACCTGTTCAACAAGGTATACGATGCAGACAGGAATCGGATAGATTCGGTACCTGTTCAACAAGGTATACGATGCAGACAGGAATCGGAAACAGATTCGGTGCCTGTTCAACAAGGTATACGACGGTGCAGACAGGAATCGGATACAGATTCGGTACCTGTTCAACAAGGTATAGGGTGAAGGCAGAATCGGATACAGATTCGGTACCTGTTGAAAGTGGTATCCAGTCAAGGGTCGATAACAGGATTAGGGCTCGTTTCGCCTTATTACGCTTTCACCCTTTGCAATACAATTTCGCGTGATTTATGTGACACTAAATTTCTAAGGCGAAACGGGACATCCCATTTCGCCTTATCCTGTTTCGCAGACAGGAATCCCGAAAAACCTAACCTAAAATTTGTTCTTACAAATGTCAGGATAAATAGTACCAAAATTACTAATACAGTTAATGTAAATCCGTTTACATAATAAAGAAAGTATATATATATATCAATGTAGCACGGTGTTTTATTACATTAGTAATAATGACCCTTCCTGTCGATAATATTCCCTGGTGGGAAATTTTTTGTGTGTAACGCGATGCAGGTTAAGGCGAATACACGGATAACAGGGTAGGTTGGTTATCTGTTATAAGTGGGATTCTATACAGAGAGTCATCGTTAACAGAATTGATTCTGCTGAAATAAGTACTCTGTGTAGAGAGGAATTGGGTAAATGCGATATCGGCAGCAGAAAAGTTTCCACCTCACTATTATTTGCTGAACGACTTATCACACTTATTCCAGTTTGTGGCCCTTTTCTTGTTATATGCTTTCATGTTTAAGCCACGCAGAAACAACGAGTTTCAAAATAGTTCTATTTGTTGAATCGGATTTGTAACGAGTGAACAGAAACGTTCAGACGCAAAAATAATAAAGACCTAACTATTCCATTAAGTGACCCATTACGAAACAATGTAGCCAACTCCAATAGGTTGTGTGTGTATGCTTCGGTTGCGTGTTAATCAACACAAACTCGTTTACAAGTTCGTAAAATTTCTTGCATTATGTGAGTATATGGCCACGTAGCTTGGACAGATGGATATTTATGCGTATCAATTGAATTTTATGGCAGCTATTTTTCTTTACCTCTTTAATGTGTTGGAATTGATTTATGAAAGCATAAAAACGTCATGAAGAGATTTTTATCGTTTCTGGACACTAGCCACTGCTCCTGCGTTATGGTTTAGGAAAGACAAACCCTTCTACTTTAACAGCTCTGCCATTTTTAAGGATCATTTCTTGAATAAAAAAAACTTGTGTTTTAATTGATTCGTTCATTTTATTCGTCTTTAACATTTACACGCCAAAGGCAAAATAAAACAAATACCATCGTTGTGTTTGGTATATTATTGGGTAGGTCACCCTGTATACTGTAGTAGTTCTAAATGTTGTGCAATGTCCTGATCAGTGGCGTATGCGGAGTCTAAGACCTGTGCTATCTCGCTATGACACCTGGTCCAAGGCTGTGGAGGAAGGGAGAATAGTAGACTCATTATTGACGTCTTCAAGGAAGCCACGTTGCCATCCTAACGGTAGTCAGGTTGCAATCTTATAAAAATGCAGGTTGCCAACTCCCAAGAATCCAGGTTGCCGACTCCTAAGAATTCAGGTTGCCGACTGCTAAGGATTCGGGTTGCCGACTGCTAAGGATTCGGGTTGCCGACTGCTAAGGATTCAGGTTGCCGACTACTAAGGATTCAGGTTGCCAACTCCTGAGAATTCGGGTTGCCGACTCCTGAGAATTCGGGTTGCCGACTCCTAAGAATTCGGGTTGCCGACTCCTAAGAATTCGGGTTGCCGACTCCTAAGAATTCGGGTTGCCGACTCCTAAGAATTCGGGTTGCCGACTCCTAAGAATTCGGGTTGCCGACTCCTAAGAATTCGGGTTGCCGACTCCTAAGAATTCGGGTTGCCGACTCCTAAGAATTCGGGTTGCCGACTCCTAAGAATTCGGGTTGCCGACTCCTAAGAATTCGGGTTGCCGACTGCTAAGAATTCGGGTTGCCGACTGCTAAGAATTCGGGTTGCCGCCTGCTAAGGATTCGGGTTGCCGACTGCTAAGAATTCAGGTTGCCGACTGCTAAGGATTCAGGTTGCCGACTCTAAAGAATTCGGGTTGCCGACTCCTAAGAATTCGGGTTGCCGACTCCTAAGAATTCAGGTTGCCGACTCCTAAGAATTCGGGTTGCCGACTCCTAAGAATTCGGGTTGCCGACTCCTAAGAATTCGGGTTGCCGACTCCTAAGAATTCGGGTTGCCGACTCCTAAGAATTCGGGTTGCCGACTCCTAAGAATTCGGGTTGCCGACTCCTAAGAATTCGGGTTGCCGACTCCTAAGGATTCAGGTTGCCGACTGCTAAGGATTCAGGTTGCCGACTGCTAAGGATTCAGGTTGCCGACTGCTAAGGATTCAGGTTGCCTACTGCTAAGGATTCAGGTTGCCTACTGCTAAGGATTCAGGTTGCCGACTGCTAAGGATTCAGGTTGCCTACTGCTAAGGATTCAGGTTGCCTACTCCTGAGAATTCGGATTGCCAACTCCTGAGAATTCGGATTGCCAACTCCTGAGAATTCGGATTGCCGACTCCTAAGAATTCGGTTTGCCGACTCCTAAGGATTCAGGTTGCCGACTGCTAAGGATTCAGGTTGCCAACTCCTAAGGATTCAGGTTGCCGACTGCTAAGGATTCAGGTTGCCTACTGCTAAGGATTCAGGTTGCCTACTGCTAAGGATTCAGGTTGCCTACTCCTGAGAATTCGGATTGCCAACTCCTGAGAATTCGGATTGCCAACTCCTGAGAATTCGGATTGCCGACTCCTGAGAATTCGGATTGCCGACTCCTAAGAATTCAGGTTGCCAACTTCAGAATCGCCATTATCTTATTTTCCAAATAAGCTCAATTCACACAGTTTCTAAGAGATTTATCTTCAGTATTTTAGCCTAGCTAGCCTGGAATATACGCTCCTGGTGCTGATGCTTCGCAGTGCTATTACACCCGGTTTCAAACCAGAGATCCCACCTAACCCCTATGCATACATATACATACTAAATACGTTATAGGGGTGTAAGGGGCACTCCTTCCACGTAGTGCACCCAATAGTCAACCTCACTGCCACGTAGTACACCCTGGACAGCAGACTAACGAGGCTCTGGCGACTAGCCCCATGGCCAGTATAATTCTGTGTCGTCCTGAGGTATTGCTCTTATTTGTGCTGAGCGCCCTTTTTAGCGTCAGCTTTTAACGAAGGTAAGGAAATTTAAGTTTTCCAAGCTTTTATTTTTGTTATGATAAGGGGGTGGTATAGTGTGATGGGTGAAAAATAGCCTCAGTGCTGAAGTACCCATTTTTTAAAAAATTTAAATTCAAATAAATAAGTTCTACATACTAAATGTTTGTACAGTAACAAACAAAGATGAAAGAAAGAAACAAAATTGAGAACAAAGGCTCGTCTACACACTAAAAATAAAAAAAGATTGAAAAATACACAAGGGATACACAAATAAATTCACACAATTGTGCTTGGTGTAATGTGTTAAGACTAATACAAATTAATATTATGTGTAAAAACATATAAATGTTCTTAATATAGAGAAAGGACAAAATATCGTCAAGGGTTGGCAACATGTAAGGGGGAAAGCAAACAAGCAAAATGAAAATACTTGTTTTTAGGAAATTAGAGCTATTATTCGTGAGTGATGATGAGACACTCACAAAGAAGATCAATGGCCATGCCTGATTCGAACCCAGGACCTCTTGACTTTGTAGCGCGTTGTGCTAACCATTTTGCCAATGAAATCTGCCAATGGCTATAATATAACATAGATGCACTTGCCAAGGGTACACGCATACTGCATTCTGGTATTTCCTCGTAGTGCACCCCGTTAAAGAGGCGCTTGGACCCGCGGGCAGAATAATTCTCTGAGATATAGTGTTTGTTATTCTGTGTGCTGAGTTCCCCTTCTCAGCCTCAGCTTCTAACTAGGGCATAGGATGTTATCATTGAGAGAATATAGTTTTATCTGTTAGGGAAGAGTTGCCGAAATTGGACCAGTTGGTACTATTTTGCTTCTGCATCAAAAACAAGACACAGAAAAGGAACGAAATTGTAGTTATGAGAAGTACAAACTATAAGCTTTCACTACATATGTGTATTTCAACAAAAAATGCAGGAACCAATATAATAGGGTTCATAAACGAAAGTAGTGACATCGGTCCATTATAGGCAACTGGTTTCCTAACTGGGACCACAGGTTGCTTAGGTTGGACCGCTCACAAAAGGCATGTACGTATGTATGTCTAAGGTATCTAGACACCTTCAGCACTCGCTACACACACCATTGTGGTATTTACTCCACGTTCGCCGCTTGTAACAACACCTACCTGTGATTTTCCTTTCTTTGCTACAATTTTTTGTGGACGTTCCTGGACTGTGGTGAAACCTGACTCATCCACGTTGAATATTCGGTCATCTGTAAAACGAAACAAACCGTACCTTCTACTACACTCGTTCAAGCCATAGTCCCAATTATTGTATGCTGCTATAGCCATTTGCAATTCCATCACTTTCCACAGCCCATACTTTCCCCGGTCTAATTTCGGAAACACGTGGTGGTCCAGCTTAGGCAATTAAACCCCGTTAATAAAAATATGTCGCTACACGAACATACGCAACTAAACCATTGTTTTACCACATGTAGTTAGTTGTTAATGAATAATACTTTTATAATATACTACAGGACTTTTGATTATTTACCTCTAGTCTACACAAGAGCACTCCTACTTAGTCGAACGTCTCTAGTTGACTGACCATTCAGTCATTTGTATATGGCACTGACGCCAACTAGTTGTGCCAACTCACCTGTTTCAAATACTCGTCTATAGGCAAAAAAAAGGTGGTCCAACTTGGGCAACGGTACAATTTCGGCAACTCTCCTCTACTAGTCTACGGTATTGCCTACCTCAACCGTGGAATGGTTAGCACAGGGCGATACAGCACCAGGAGTCACGGGTTGGAATCCCGGCCTGGGCATGGGTGTCCTTTGTTGAGTGTCCCTTCATCAATTTTATCATATCAGTACTCATCCTCATCTTTGCGATTAGCCAAAAGTAGCATAAAACAATTAATCAATATACGACAGTATTTGCTTTAGAAATTGATTTCGGAAGTGTCTAACACACACACACACACACACACACACACACACACCTATATATATATATTGTCTAAGGTTCATAGCTCAGTTCAAGGGTCAGGTTAGAAAACAGATAAATCAACTTTCGTGAAAATGCATAAAATGAAATGTTAATTGCAAAACGTCGCTAAAAATGTAAATGGAAAGGTACAAAAACATTTGTCTCGAAGAATGGAAATTTCAAATTTCGACAGAAAATTGACATCTGTTTTTCCACTGATCCTTTAGTCTTGTTCTAGTTAAGTGACTTATCTCGTACTAGAGAGAGAAAGAAAGAGAGGAAGAAAGAGATAGAGAGGAAAAAGAGAAGAGAAAGAAAAGAGAAAGAGGGGAAAATATTATGAAATAAGGGGAAAAGAGGATGAAAAAGGGAAGATAAGAAGGGAGGAAAAGAAAGAGAAAGAGGAAGAAAAGAAAAATAGAGAACGATAAAAAGGTAAAGTAAAAAGAGAAAAGTAGACAAAGATAAAAAGGAAAAGTAAAAAGAGGAAAAAGGGCAAAAAGAGGAAAAAGGGCAAAAAAGATAAACAAACTGAAAAAGAGAAAGAAAGAAAAAAGTGAAAGGGGAAAAAGGGAAAGAAAGGAAAAGGACAAAGAAAGGAAAAAGAGAATGAAAGAAAAAGAAAAAGAAAGGGAATAGAGGAGAGGAAATTATTTAAATTAGTTTTTCTTCTCTCTCTCTTTCTTTTCCTCTCCCTTCTTCTTTCTGTTACTTTTCTTCCTTCCATCTCTTCCTTCTCTCACTTCCTCTTTCTTTATCTCTCTCCCTCTCTCTCTCTCTCTCTCCCCTTCATTTCGTCCCTATGTGATGGGGAAAATAGCTTCTATGCTGATGTGCCCATAATAATGAAAACACTTAATACTGGAAATACTTGAGAGGGAAATGATAATTGAGAGGATGAATTGGGAAGAATGTCGGTTGCAGGAAAGGTTAACGAAGTAAATGACTCAATCTGCTAATCCCCTACCCCCACCCCTTCCCTTAGAGAGTTCCTGTGCACTGCACTGGCTATGGGGCAAGCATCAACATGATTACTCTAGAAATCTCTTTAACCAGTAGTTACTCTAAACTTGGATCTGAAGTTAAAAATTACCAAAGCTCTTGCCGAATTGTTGATTAAAAGCAAAAGTAGTTTTTTTTGTCAATCTTGAATAATTAAGATGAAACACTAATTGCTATTTATTCTGTCCACCTTTAAACATACTATTTCTTTTCATTTTGCTTTTAAAGCGAAAAGCAAGTACATAGAATCGAGTTGATGCCGCTCAGAAGATTCAAGTTTCAACAAGATATTTCCCGATGGCGTAGCGGTAACGTCATCACTTTGTAATGAAGGGGGCTCCGGGTTCGAAACACGGTGGAGGCTCATAGTGGTTCGGATCTCACTTTAAACGGCAGGTCCAGTCCTGATTAGCCTTACGGTGCAGAAAGTGGGCTTAAAAGCTCAGAAACAACGCTGCGTTTTTACTTCTCCACACTAGGTTAGTCGCAACGATGTAGAAGAATGGGTTTATCTTATTTTACGCTGCGTTTCTGCTATGACGATGAATGATAGATGAAGTTGTGGTCGGGATTTCAGATTGGAATGCTCGATAGCGATATCGTGATTCGACCACACGACATCCTTAGCCACCGAGGTGGCTAGCTGGTTGATGAAACGATTACGGCCCGTCTCGCCTAATCCCGTTTCGCTTTATTGCTTTATCACCTCCCCAATACAATTTCACGTTATTTATGTGACCCTAACTTTCTAAGGCGAAACGGGACATCCCATTCCCCAACAGGGAATATTATCGACATGAAGGGTCATTATTATTAATGTATTATTAACTTAACTTAACCTAACCTAACAGACAGGACAATGGGAGCCAAGGTAGGCAACATCACAAGCTCTGGACTCCCATTATGAACTACCCTTCAAGTCAATAATATTCCCAGGTGGAAATTTTTTTGTGTGTAAGGCGAAATGGGATGTCCCGCTTCGCCTTAGAAAGTTAGTGTCACATAATTCACTTGAAATTCAATTGGGGGAAGTGAAAACGCAATACGGCGAAACGGGATAAGGCGAAACGGAAGGACACGGATGAAACGATGGAGTAAAGACTCAAACGTTTTACGTAACATAACGTAATTAAAGAGGGCATTGGAAACAGGCTTAATACAGAGAATACATGTTACCTTTCTACTCATAAACTTTTGTTTTGATTTTTTTTAAATTTTCGTTATTTAGCGTCGGTTTTCTGCCACTCTTGGCTAATCGCAACGATGAGGATTTGATTTATGTTAATTTAGCGTAGTTTTTCTTCTGATTGTGGCTAATCGTGACGATGAGCGGTGATATGTTGAAACTGATGAAGGGAGAAGCTCACGAGAACACTCATGTCCAGTCCTGGAATCGAAGCGTGGACCCCTGACGTCGTAGCGCCCTGACCTAACCACTGTGTCAGGTAGATCGGCTAGCGAGAGAGAGATTAGGTTGGGTAATGTTCTCAGCGTCTTGTTGTGCCTCCCCGAGGGCGTAGTGATAACGTCCTCGACTTCTAATCAAAGGATCCCGGGTTATATACGTGATGGAGGTACAAGTGGTTCGGATCCTACCTTAAACTATAGGTCTAGTCCTCGATTAACCTTACTGTTCATACAGTGAAATTAAGTAATAATAATTTTTCCACAATTGATGCATGCGTCACTTCAGATCCAAGAAATGTAATATAATCTTAGTTCAGCGGTCTCGTGTAAAATAAATACTTCTCCTATATGAAGAAATTAGAATGTAGAAATGCTCATGAATGTCGTCGCAGAGCAAAGCTGTCCCTTTTCCCACAATTGACGCATGCGCAGCATGCACCGCATGCGTTCCAAAGCTCAAACTCGGCGCCTTGTTATTGTGGCGCATGCATGGAAGAGCGCAGCTTGTGCAACTTTTGCTGTCAAAAGTGAGCTTTCGCCTGTAGGGACTGAGGAAAACCACAGGAAACATTGTCAAGATGGCCTAATTATCTAACGGAAAGACATCCATCCAGACGATTAATCTACTGTTGATTGTTGCAGCAACAATGAACGAATCAATTAACTAACAACCCGGTTAAATCACACCCTTAAGCTTCGCCGAACCCTGTCTTATCTTGCATTGGACAAGCGCTTTATCCCAAAACGCCAGATGTGACTTTGTTCAACTAGAATATTCAGAAAATTAATGATTTCTCATCGACAAAAAAAAGATGAGTTACTACAAAAGAGAAGTTAATGACCAGAAGAAACCATTAAGGTTGGAGAAAAGACTTATGAAATACGTGACATGAAAAATGATAACAGCCCTTCCTATCCAACTTCTATTACACTGTTTTTTTTTGTTCTGAGGGGGGGGGTGGAGGTTGAACGTTTTCATCATGAAAGTCTCAAGTCTCTTTTTAATGCACTTTTCGCATTATTGTTTCAATTAATCTTCAGCTCGCTACAAAGATTTTTCTTCTGGAAATATTTCTTTTAGAAGTGTCTGGAAGAAAAATCATTTATGAAGCCAAGAAAAAGGACGGATGTATAGTGTAAATCACCAACCCTGAGACCTTCTGTAAACAAACGGTCTCACCGATTCGATGTATTACTCCGCGTCAGCTGATTCATGACCGAAATCATCTGCTGTTACACTCATAGTTCGCCGCACCTATTCATTTTATATAAGAGCCTCTGAATGTGAGAACCCGCTCTCAAAACATCAGACGAATATGCAGCCGCATACATTGTTACTCTCCCGGTCATTCTCTCTTTCATAACCCTTAAAACTGCAGACACTGACACACCACTGCACTGGGATACCAACGTAACCACTTCATTTACTGGTTTCTCAGGATACCACTGACAGAACGTTACATAAATATTAAGTAGAATCTGTTTCTCACCCCTTTTCAAAGGTTGTCCTTGCTGGTGTTTTGAAAACTAGCTCGGAGAACACGGAGACCCTCACTCATAGAACTCGGCATGTTATTTTTCTAAGGATAAGTCAGGCAATATTACTAAGTTGCACTACTTCCTTGCTGTTCACATGATTATTTTTAGAAAATAACCAATGTTATAAAATATCATTATGTACACAAATCTCTAGGCTCATTGAAAGTTACAATGCATATTACTACAAAATGTTCACACTTATCTTGCCTTGCCATGTCACCAAGTTATTTTACGAAGTGCACTATATTTGGCAGAACAAAAATCGTTATTAGGATGCTTGTCAAAGTTTCCAACGAACTTTTTGTCTTGTTTGATCATCATCATCAATATATTTATTGGACTTACAGCAATGCATATGGCTGTTTATGCCCATTATATATTTTATTTACATAAGATACAATTTACATAAAATCTACAAACAAATTTCAAATACACTCCTATCTATATCATCCTTAGAAATATACATTACCATGTTACATCATTTTGTCTAAAAAAATGCAAGTAAAATATATTCAATTCACATGCAAGAAAGAAGCCAAATTTATGGGAAATGATTACTGATGCAAAGAGTTAACCATAAAGGTGAAGCAATAAGTACAACCTTGGTGACAATGAAGTTCGACCAGAAAGGAATACGTGATTAAATGCACAGAGGCATAGGCGGTGGAATGGGTGACCCGCAGAAGTGACGCATGTGTGTAAGAGGAGGCGTGTGACCAGGCAAGAATCGTGATCCCAGCATGTTGCACCCAAGGTCACGTAAAGAACGAAAACGGGGAACTATACGTGTGACATTGAACTTCGACCAGGCACCAGACCCATACGGGAAATTCCAGTTAGTGGCGCATTCGACGGAAGCATGACGTCACGGACACGATAAGGGAGTCCGCCGTATATAAGCGTGTGCTATGCATCGAAGAACCGCAGTGCATCATCACCATGGCCAGGGGCATACCTATTGACAACACCGTGAGGATAAGAGTAGTAGAGTTGCAACGGGATGGACTCAGTGAACGGGAAATAGGGCGCCAACTGAGCTTACCCAAGTCAACCGTCCACTGTATCATCAAACACCACCAAAATACGGGTACTACAGAGCCAGGTAAGGCCTCCGGTCGAAAACGCCTGCTGAGCGTGCGTGACCTACGGATATTTAAGCACCAACAATCATGTTTCTGTGGCCGAATTACGACTGTGGACTCGAGAACGCTTTCACATTGAAGTGTCAACCAGAACCATTCGCCGTTACCTACAGCGATGCGGTTACCGAGTGTACAAGGCAAAACGTAAACCCTTCCTTTCCATGTTGAACAAAGGCAATCGACTACGGTGGGCACGAATGTACCGGGGATGGACATTTCGGCAGTGGAACAGGGTTTTGTGGACGGACGAATCCATTTTCAATGTTGTGTACGGGAAATTACGGAAAACAGTCATTTGTCGGAAGGAGGAACAGAATGAAGCAAAATGTTATGCACGTCGGGTACAGAAACCTGCGTCAGTGATGGTATGGGGATGCATGACGGCATCTGGGGTTGGCCCACTATACGTCTGTGAGGGCATTGTGAATGCACACGCCTATACACGCATACTGGAGTGGCATCTTCCCACAGTGCGAAGGCACCTGTTCCACAGGCGGCGTCCCATCTTTCAACACGACAATGCCAGGCCTCATACAGCGCGGCTGACAAGAGAATGGTTGACTCGCCATCAAGTGCGAACTCTGCCATGGCCACCATCGAGTCCCGACCTCTCGCCCATTGAGAATGTGTGGCGTGTTCTTAAGCGACGTGTGCAACAGAGGGGACCCACGACAGTGGCTGCTCTTATCGCCTGCCTGCAGGAGGAATGGCACCGCATCGATGTGGAATACCTTGAACGACTCGTCCGCAGCATGCCCCGACGCATTGCCACAGTTATTCGCCGACGGGGCGGCGTCACACCATGGTAAACAGCATCCCCTCTAACAGTGGTCGAACTTCAATGTCACTTGTAGGTGGATGAAAATGTTTTATTTTGTGTGGACACCATACATTGCTGCGTTGCAGTGGAAATTTATGTTTTCCTTTGTTCCATGTAGCCTGCTGAATAAAATATGTTCAGCATATGCATGTGTTCTCCTTCTTTCACAAGGCACTCCTATATTTGTGACTGGTCGAACTTCATTGTCACTAAGGTTGTAAAAAAAGAAAGAGCATTGGGTTTAAAGTGAGGCGTCATTTGTGGCAGCGTATCCCATACTACAAATTGGCCATTGTTTTACCTTACGTAATGAATCCTGTACCAACGCTGGATTTTCGTGTGAATTATTTTACTTCTATGAGTTTGCAATGCTTTCTGTATGCACGTGGTTTTGTTTACAGAAGGTCTCAGGGTTTGTGATTTGAACTTTAATTTTAAAAAAATAAAAATAAAAGTAGCGAAAATCTTCACTGAGGAGATTCGAACCCACGATCCATAGCTTACTTAACCAGTGCCCATACTTTACACAGAATTCTATGCTGGTTCTGTATTTGAATTTTCTATTCTATGTCGCTCCCTTCCCCCCTTTGGAATAGTCGCAACGATGAAGATGCAATTGATGAACACACACACTCTGCACTAGAGCCGTCAGTATGGCAAATAAAGAATGTGAACAGAAAATAAGAAATACAAATGGAGGAACTGAAGTACAGAGAATAAATAAAGTTGTGTAATATTTGAGTAGAAATAAAGGGAGCCCTTTTGTCTAGGGGGCTGTGGTCAGAACTATGTTGTTGTACCGGGTGGTCCGAATGCCTTGTTACATCCGGGTGGTTATTTCAGTGGAACTAATTAAATTTGTTATCTGCCTTCAGATAGCTGACACAAGTAACTATAGTGTGGATGAATGATGAGCAGCATGCACACTTGAACGTCTACGGACCAATAAAACAATTAGGTAAGTACAATGTGAATTCACTGCAAGACTTGGCAAAGAGGCCCAACTGATGCATTCAATAATCTCACATAGAACATGCAGACATTTATTGTGTCAAGAAAATGGTGGAAGCTATACTATCTTCTCAATGGGTAACTTTTTAATTGTTCTGCAGGTTGTATCAAGACAATCGGACCACCCTGTACATATCCATGCTCTGCGCAAGTAGTGACTTGAGAAGGCTCGACCAATGAAAGCGCGAGGGGGAAAAGATTGATTGATTGATTTGTTGATTGTAAGTCCACTTTATACACAGATAGGCTAATCGGGACTGGACCTACAGCTTTAAGTGGGATCCGAATCACTGTGCCATGTGCTTCTACTGGGTATCGAACCAGGGACCCCTTGATTCAAGGCGACAAAGTTACCACTACGTCATCGGAGAGGCCCTCGTTGGGGGGATTGCATGATGGGGAAGACGCGGCCTCAGCTACCAACTGTTTAAAACAGCGCACCGCTTTGTTCAGCCCAATCGCTGTCTCCCCATCTCTACCGTTATGCGCAGAGTTGCTCCACATATTCCTGGGAAATAGTACAGAGGCCAGAAATTATTTCCTGGTACATTTCTCGCCACTGAATGGCTTGTCTACAAGCTGTTGTTTCATTCGTGGCTACTGACAGTGCTCTTGCAAAAGTTCTCCCAAAGGTCGTGCAAGTTATATCAAGCCCTTTGAGGCTTTCCCTCTCGTCATCTTAAATACTTCCTTCACGTGGGTGGGTAATACTTCCCCTCTCTTCTGCTGTGAATGTAGCAGCCATGTGTTCAAATTCCCCTTCCAAATGAAACTGCGAGCTTTAGCTGGCAGACAACAAAGCACGTACTGTCTGTAACGCTCCTGTCAGCTAACACGTTATTTTAACCAAAGACAATTATTTAAATAAAACTCAAGAAAATATTCACACGAGATGTCTCTCAGGCTAAGGGTATGGATAATACTTCCTCCTTCGTTATTCAAATGAAATCAAAGTCAAGTTTTTACTCAGAAGAAAAGTAGTATATTTTACTTCTTATAAATACTTATATATTGGGTTTATCGCGTAGCAGTTTATGTATATACTGTACATACGTATAAACTTACATTTTTTAGTACATTATTATTAAAAAAACTATCAATAAAAAAAATTCTACTAAATTATTTACCCAAATTTTCTAAAAAAAAATATAACAATATATATCCAACTGTAAGGTTAGATTCACAAATCAAAGATTACAAACACTGACGAAGCGGAATTGCACAGTTTACAAGTATTTTGTAGAATGTCTCTTTCTTGTGTGTATCTATTTCACTCGAATAAAATATGGTGTATATTTTCCTTATTGCCACATGTACAGTTTGGGTTTTGTACAATCCGAATTTTTTGTAAGTGACTTTTAGTATTTGTGTGACCTGACCTAATACGATTTAGTAATACTATCACACTTCTTGTACCTTGAACTTTTGTAAATCAGGGCCTGCCTGATTCTATTTTTGAAATTCACCTTTGCACCATTCCTTCCAGTTTCCCTTCAACTTTTTCTTCACCCTCGGTACCAGGTATACCATGTTTTCAGCTCCAGGACAGGTTGAATTACCCTAGCTTGCTTTGCATACAAATCTGCCATTTCATTTCCTAAATTTCGATAATGTGCTTTTTAACCCAGGTTAAATGAATTATCTTTCCCCTATTCCTTCAATTTTGTAAAGTTTTTACATAATTTCAGCTTAACAACTCTTTACCGCCAACAAAAACTCTTCTTCTTTTATTGGCACCCACCGCTTTTTAGCGATTTCTAGCCAAAGTTACTGAATACTGATTTCATTGTTTTTGATCTTGCTATTCACTTTCCTCAATAAATTATATTCTCCACTGTCACATATAGTGAGATTTTGTGGTATATTTTGGTATAGTTTACTCCTGAGGTTACGAACATACTCAAACTAAAACAGTCCATATTTCCCATGGCAACAGATTTGACAAGATATTCACATACAGGGAAATCACTATTCTGTGACATCTCAGTAACAGGCCAAAATATTGAATACACACCAAATGAAAGAGATTAAGAATAAATAAATATGCCAACAATTGGAAAGAAGAATATAACATTTGTACAAGGAGAAAGGAAAAATGATTACAATAAATAATAGTCCAAGTTGAAAAGACGTGTCACAGTGAATGGAAGGAATCACGTGATACTTTTGAGATTTCAATATTCTCTCAGCAGCATCCAATTTTCACGGAACTTGCTTCCACGCCTTCCTTCAACCTATCACCCCTATCTTGACAGTGAACTTGCCCAGTTTGCGCATGCGTAGATGCATCGGGCTCGCTGTAAATTCTACCATTTGTAACATTTCTTTTTTCATATTGATATTTTTTAATTTGAAAAATCTATCATTTAATAAGACATTGGACATAAAAAGTGTATTGCGAACCATATTGCAAAGCATAATTCCGTATTTTTTCACTCAATACATTTATATCGAACATATTAAATTTCAAACCCATTAAACTGACATTGGATACGTTCAAAAACAAATGAAAAAGGTTTGCATGTAAACAACGCTTTTCAATTAACCGTGCTAAAAAGCAAACGGTCACCGGTGGTGATTGTCCCCGAATGGAATTCCAGAATTAATTAATGAACTTTTAATTGATATATGTACCTCATTCTGCGTACCGCAATTAAAAAAAAAAAACAACGTGAAATTGGAATGTCATCGATGTCTTCAATTACGCCTTGTGTTTATTTCAACTTGTTATAAAATTTTTACTCCATCGGTTGGTGTCATTTCGAAAAGAGATAAAGTTTTCGCGTTCAAGTTCGCGATCAAGTTTCGTCATAAACAGTTAGATTCTCAGGAGTGGTTAGCACAGCGCGCTACGATGTCAGGGATCCCGAGTCATGACTAGGGAATTGAACGTTATGTGCTAAAAAAACTCCGAAATATTTTATGTGTCATAAATCTTGAAAATATGTGATAAAAACAGGAAAATATGTGACAAAAAAACATTTGGTAACAAATACAAAATATTACATGCATTTTAAACACCTGAAATTAGTTTCTAAATGCTTAGATCTTAGTGAGCTATTTTTTGGAAGAGTAGCAGTAGATCACCATAGTGTTTTTCCCAAATTCTCCATTGTAAATCTGTGACGATTATCTCTAAAAAGCATCTTATATTATGAGAAAGATCGCTCCACGTCACAAGAAATAATTCCTGCATATTTGAAGCACGAAATGCCACAACGCTGAAGTTTTCCAAAGCTTCCTCTTCCTCACCTTAACAAAACACGTGCAATTTGGCACAAAGTTTGAAAAACTTTCTCGCAAAAATTTCTGTGCATTTGGACATTAGCACTTGTGCGTTAGATCCAGTGGGGGTAATATTTTCCACCAATAGGATCGCAGGCGAGGCGCCAAAAGTCTGCCAGCGAGCGTGTTCAAACACAAAACAAACCTTCACTCTCGATATGAAAGAGGTGCGGATAATAATTTTTTTTCCTTCGAGGTATCTGAAGTCAATGACCGATTTTATGTATTTAAATTTAAAATTCGCAAAATATGTATTTACATACTGAAAACTGGAAAATATGTGTTTTTATGTAAAATAAAATTTGCTGTGTTGACATATAAGGCTATGATCAGAATTTTGGCAAAAACAAGGGTCTCTATCTTATCGCAGAAAAAACACATATTTACCTAAACTTCCGTTTCCTAGTCATAACTCTCTCCTGGCCATGGGTGTTCCTTCATAAACTTCTCGCTTCACCATTCACATTGATCATCTCGATTAACCTAATGTGGCAGAAAAGCGACGCGAAATAAACAATATCAAACCAAATCAAGCCTAGGTTCTCTGGGCGTGTACAACAGTTGCTGATTTTGATCAAGAAGGTTCAATACCGGGTAGATATGCGCGTATTAGTTTGGAGCCCACTTCAAACTATATTTTGTTACGGCTTTATTTTTATGCAAGATGTTGAGAAATATAACGCTGTTGTATTACGTATTTATTGTTCCGCCAATCAGCGCTTAGATGAAAGAAGCGATTAACCTGTATGTAACCTGATGCAATCAACTAATAACTGTGATTTGTACATTAAAATTTTAGTGAAGCAAGATAAAAGAAAGAAATGTATTATAACTCAACTTTTAAATTGTATAATGATCAATGAACGTATGTATAAAAAACTCAAATGAATGTATCCTTACTATGATATGGAAATTATGTAATCAACGGGGGTTGGAGAGCAAAAACCTCAGGTATAAAAGCCTCAGATTTCTGTTAGTAAAGAATAGTGAGTGAGTGAGTGAGTGAGTGCAACTTCCTGTGTGTAATAGGAAGGAGACGCCTGTGTGGAATAGGAAGTAGACGCCTGTGTGGAACAGGAATTAGACAGACTTTCGAAATTCTTAAAAACAACAATCAGTACTTCTTGAACTTCATACCAAAAACTGAGGTTAACTCCCTACTTCTTCCCTACACTATTAACTGTAATAACCTTTTGCAATAAACAGTAAAACCCATACAACTGTGTCAGTGTTTCCATGATCCAGAGATGGCTTCAGTGTATGTCTGAAGAGTCCTAAATCCCGACAGAAAGAGGAAAGGGTAATAACTGGGTGAAGAAACGTAGTCCAGTCTAGATTAGCATAAAGTAGACTTAAAAACTCAAATAGTTCCGACGCCTTAAACGTAGGCTACCATATCATTGCAGCCATTTAACGGAATTTAGGTTAAAGCAACACTTTGTGCAAACATGTACAAGGGTGGTTTGGAAAATAGGTTTTGCGTAGTGATATTTTTGGAACGAATGTTCATGTTCAGGAATAAGATAAATGTCTCATTGTTGACGGAATCTATGTGCGAAAGTAATTAGACGTGCATCGTGCTATTCTCCTATGAAAATAAGCCTGGCGAGATTTATTTTATGAATATCCCTCGTATCTATGTAGTATTTAATAAGCCGAATTATATATTAAAAATCTCAGAAAAATAAAGCTGTGTCACAGCCGCCATCTTGGAAAATAACGGCCGAAAACTCATTTTGCACATTTACTTCGCAAACTATGGATGCCGGGAACACAATACTATTTCTTACACAGTTCAAATGCAACTGTATATGCATGTGTGTACAAACCATAACTTATCAGCCCGTTAGCATACGCGATCTACTATAGTAGCTCATTAAACACTCAACAGATATCCCACCTTTCCCGTGACATAACGTATGGAATCTTAGTACCATGAAAACTCATTAGATGACTCTGTTACATAACGTTTATTAAACATTCACCAAAGAATGAAGATGTCCAAAAGCCCAACGACGACGTCAGGGGATAGACTAACAGTAAGGTGAAGCCTTTAAAGTTCCACTGCTACGACTCCGACAGAGTAACGGAAAGGTGAAGCCTTTAAAGTTCCACTGCTACGACTCCGACAGAGTAACGGAAAGGTGAAGCCTTTAAAGTTCCACTGCTACGACTCCGATAGAGTAACGGAAAAGTGAAGCCTGTAAAGTTCCACTGCTACGACTCCGACAGTGTAACGGAAAGGTGAAGCCTTTAAAGTTTCACTGCTACGGCTCCGAAAGAGCAACGGAAAGGTGAAGCCTTTAAAGTTCCACTGCTACGACTCCGACAGTGTAACGGAAAGGTGAAGCTTTAAAGTTTCACTGCTACGACTCCGATAGAGTAACGGAAAGGTGAAGCCTTTAAAGTTCCACTGCTACGACTCCGATAGAGTAACGGAAAGGTGAAGCCTTTAAAGTTCCACTGCTACGACTCCGATAGAGTAACGGAAAGGTGAAGCCTTTAAAGTTCCACTGCTACGACTCCGAAAGAGTAACGGAAAGGTGAAGCCTTTAAAGTTCCACTGCTACGACTCCGAAAGAGTAACGGAAAGGTGAAGCCTTTAAAGTTCCACTGCTACGTCTCTGATAGAGTAACGGAAAGGTGAAGCCTTTAAAGTTCCACTGCTACGACTCCGACAGTGTAACGGAAAGGTGAAGCCTTTAAAGTTCCACTGCTACGACTCCGAAAGTGTAACGGAAAGGTGAAGCCTTAAAAGTTTCACTGCTACGACTCCGACAGTGTAACGGAAAGGTGAAGCCTTTAAAGTTCCACTGCTACGACTCCGACAGTGTAACGGAAAGATGAAGCCTTTATAGTTTCACTGTTACGACTCCGAAAGAGTAACGGAAAGGTGAAGCCTTTAAAGTTTCACTGCTACTACTCCGATAGAGTAACGGAAAGGTGAAGCCTTTAAAGTTCCACTGCTACGACTCCGACAGTGTAACGGAAAGGTGAAGCCTTTAAAGTTTCACTGCTACGGCTCCGAAAGAGTAACGGAAAGGTGAAGCCTTTAAAGTTCCACTGCTACGATTCAGACAGAGTAACTGAAAAGTGAAGTTTCACTGTTACGACTCCATACTTTTTGTTGCAGCTCTCCAGAATCAAAAGTGATTTAACAGACGTCATTTTCTCAAACTACAGCGCCAACATCAACAACACAATTGGCAGAACATCCGAAAGGTTCGGCCTGTCCAGAAACGCTCTCTTCTCTAATACCTGACCAATAACTCTAGAAGATTGCACGTGCCCCCTTGTTCCCTCTTCTGCATAAGCCAGTGTCATGAACGTTGTGTCTGAATCTGCTGTAATTTTGCCCTACGCCTTGTAATTTCAATCTTCGCCCAGGTCTTTCCGCTGTACCGTCAGCGAGAGCGCTCCATTCCGCCCTACACCCTAGGGACGGGAAAACGTCATCGCAGCATCCCAGAGGACCGAAGCTCCTTCGACCCTTTCGCTGGAAGTGTCAATACGGCGTCGACAGCGGCTGAAAGTGCCACGGAAGAAACGTGGAGCGGAATGGTTCTTGGGAAGCGAGGGAGACGGATACACACCAAGCTCTACATCTCTAGCGAGATGTGACTTGTTTCTCCTATTACATCCTTACGTTGCACTGTTTCGTACATCTCTCTGAATTTGTACGTTTTGATTATCGCCGTACAGTTAGGCAACACATGTAACGCAGTTTAGGGAAGCTACTATTTTAGAATCCAGGTGTCCCATTTATTATTGCAAGTGACTGTACATACGATTGAGAACAGTGAGGTTACCAGAGTGGTCTCAAGGGCGGACGGAATAGTTTCATATGGCATTGCTGTATTGTACTTTTCTCTAGTTCTGTTACTCTTGTGCTTTTCTTTTTCTCTTTACCTTCTCAATTTTCCTCTATATGTCACCTACTTTTTCTCTACTTCTCTGCATTTCTTTCTCTCCCATTCAATCTTTTAATTCCTTTCATTATTTTTCCTTCTGTTCCGTCCTCATTCTTTCCGAGTTTCCCTCCACTCTAATTTTCTCAATCTTCCATTCTTTCTCTTTACTTCTCTGTATTTATTTCTCTCCCAATTAATCTTTTAATTTCTTTCTTTTCTTGGCTTTACTTTCTGTTCCTCCCTCATTCTTCTCAGTTTTCGTCTACACCGTCTTTCATCCTTTCTATTTTTGTCCCTGTTCATTCTTTCTCTTTCATTTTTTTCCAGTATATACTCTCTTTCCAATTTATCTCCCTTTGTCTTTCCTTCTCTCTCACTTTCTTTATCTTCTTTCTCTTTCACTTTTCTCTTTCCTGTTCCCTCTGTTTCTTTCTTTTTCTCTTTTTATATTTCTCATTCTTCTGTATGTTCCTCTTTCCCATCTTTTGGTTTGACCCTAACCCCATAAAAATATAATTCGGCGTATTCGAAATATACATACGCTAAGTTTCAAACGGATTTTACATGTGCATAAAGATTATTTTTCAGTTTAATCAAAGAATTACATAAATAAAACTCGAATTAAGTAGTAATAGTTTGTAAATGCAAGTCAAAGCATTTCTATTTAACATACTGGTTTACTTAAAAATATATTTTGTACTTATGAATGCTCTTTAAAATCTGATTAAAATCTAGTGCAATCAAATTTAAGATGACGTAAGCGAAAATTAATATTAGATAAAATTGCAGTGTCAACATATGCAGACGATAAAGAGATGTGTTTATACTTAATTATAATGCAAATGTATTATGAATGAACCAAAGGAATATTTTATATGTACAGGCTCAATGTAACAGGCTATTATTGTCGAAATGGATAATGTCATAAATTAATAACTTCTGTGAATACATTACGTTTTCGAGTCAAAATGAAAACATATGGTAATACGTCATGCAAACAGCAACATCCTAGGTGGGATAATATTGGATGACACCTCTGTCTCTGATATCATGTATGTATTATCACACATGGATATATCATGTGAATTTTCTTATCTGATGTGTATGTGTGTGTGTGTGTGTGTTAATGGTAGAATTGGATAGTTTGGTGCAAAGCGTTAACATCCAACTTGTCACTTGCCTTAATTAGAAACATAGTTCGTGTTACAATTGCTAGTAAGCTTTGTAGCAAAACGTATATACAGGTGGCAACCTTGGCTCTGGTCTGTGTGGTTGCATACATATATTACAAAACTCTTCACAGTTTGTTTTAATTCTACGTTATGTCTATATAGGCTAATCGAGACAACCTACAAATTGAAGTGACTTCTAACCACTGTGCACTGTTCCTCCAGCGCGGATCGAAAGCGGGACCTCTTGATTATAGGGAGACAGTGTTGCCACTAGGACACGGGCGAAAACTCTTGTTTTTGCAAGACTCGTGGGGTCTAAACTAGAAACATTACTGTGAGAGTATTAAATTTGTCTCCTGGTGGGGACAATACAGAGCTCTGTGTTCAGGTTGTACTCCCAGTTCGCCCATGCAAGGTCCGGCAAAATTACTGGGCTACATGGCAGAACTGTTAGCCCCGTCTCTTTATATTTCTCCCTGTTCATTCTTTCTCTTCCATTCATTTCCAATCTATAACGCTGTTTCCAATTTATCTCCCTTTGTCTCTCCTTACGTTGTTTCTCTATCGCTGTTCTCTCTTTCCCATTCCCTCTGTTTCTTTCTCTTTATATATTTCTCATTCTCTTGTATGTTTATTTATTTATTTATTATTATTAAACACAACAGGCGAATGCCCAATTACAGTGTTCTACATTTCTTGCTTTGAGTTTGTAAATTTACAGTTTGGTAAGAAATATTATTGTGCAGAAATGTAAATAAACATAAAACATGTCAACGCTAAATTATATGTGTATACAACAGTTAACAAACCGAGTTATAATAATACATGTTAATTGAAGAGAGTGGAATAAAATATCTAACTATTATCTACAAAAATAGCCTACATGAATACAAGATTTCAATTATTAAGTACAATGCACAACGTATTTATCTTTACACTCAGTATTTCAGATCTTTACCACCATGTACAATACATAAGGAGATACTAATATAATATATTATAAATTACATAAAATATGGAAATAAAACACAGTATAAATCAAGAATAGGAGTTATTTACCTTAAAGAAATATATTAATTATGTGTGTAATAAAGGACCTGTAAATAGTTGACACTCTAGAAAGTACGTACATATATGTAATTGAGTATAAACTACGAAACAAATATATATTTACAAAAATTGCGTTTATGTTTACATTGTTGACATTTATTCTTCCATTCCTTGAATAACTTTTTTGAATGTCCCAATAGAAATGTGAAATATAACTAATTTTGGTTCCCTTTCGGAATATCTGTTGTACAGTTCACACATTCTCCTGATTGGTGATTTATTTATAGTGTTCAATCTTCTGTTACTACAGTAAAAGAAGCCCCCTTTGGATCGTGTCTTGGAGACAGGAACACGTATGTGTATTTGTTCTAGAAGATGTTGCACTTGAATATTATTGTTCATGATTTTGTATAAGAAACAGAGCAATCCCATGTTGTGGTGCGACTAACTCCCCTAAAAATATAATTCGGCGTTGCAGGTGTATTCCGATGTCAGGCTGTGCAAGGAAATGACGATTCAACAAATTCCCGTCTGCTGCTTTAAACGTTCGTTTCATTAGTTAACATGCGCTGCATGATCATACACCACACACTACACCTCTCCAGAACATAGTGCAAACGGCGCAGACACCAAATCAACGAAGTAGATGCGTCGGTGTTGCACCGCGTAACCAATTAGACACGTGATTGCAGAGAGAGACAAAAGTGCAGCCTACTAGACGGGGGATATCATACGCACTGCTTCACAATGAACATCAACAAGATATCAAAGATTCCCAAAGCGCATTATGCCACAGCGCGCTACGACGCACAGCGGTCCCGGGTTCGAATCCAGGCATTGAGCGTCCCTTCATAAATTTCATCGAGGGCCTCCCCGATGGTACAGTAGTATCGCCTTGTAATCAAGTGGTCCCGGGTTCAGTACCCACTGGTGGTTCGGATTCTAGTTTAAACTATAGGTCCAGTCCCCATTAACCTTTCTGTGAGTAACGTGGACTTAAAACGACACTTGATCAATTTCATCGTACCATCACTCATGCTCAACGTCGCGATTAACGTAAACTGGCAGAAAAGCGACGCTAAATAACAAATTCAATCGAAGTGGGCTAAACCCTACTATACCTGCTACTTATCGATGGGGAATTCCATGTTATGAGATACATGGGGAAGTTGTTACGCGCAATACCCCCATATGAAAGGAACACTTTCATGTTTCTCATACATACAACGTACCTACTTAATGTTACTGTTTAAATATCAGCAAGAATACTTACACAAATTGTCAATCCTCTAAAAGAATTAAGATTGCAAAGTCTATCTTCATAATGAAAACTTCTCCATCCTTCCCATGTACTTAAAGAGAAACTTAACATAAACCAAAATGGAAAAAAAGTTCTTCGAAATGAAATTTGATCCTTGACATTTCAGTGTCTCTGATAAGATTTGAACATTAATATGATGAGGAAACAGAAAGATGTTGAAAGATGTTTACGAATGTGGTACACATTTATCCTTTTATAGTGTTGGGCTAATTTCGTAAATGGCGAAAGCTTAGAGGGATAGATCAAGTGACCCTTTTGAAGGGAAGGAGAAAGCTTAACTTATTTTTAGAAAAAACTGATTTCCTTCAGGAAGACGATCTGGATGATGAAATTGGAATTTATTTGAATTTAGTACAATATAGAAATGCTTAATTTATAATGTAAAAGAAAAATAAATGCAATTTGGAGATGCATTTACATTAAATAGTTGATGTATTTAGAGAGTGTCCTGGCTAGAGAATGTGTGTTTCTCCGTGAGTGTCTCTCCGTCGATTTAATATAATTTATCATTCATCTGCATCACGATGATTATCCAAAGAGACCAGAGAAGCGATGACTTGTTCTCTGTCCTTGGCTCTCTATTCCTGCCTCTCTCTCTCTCCTCCTTCTCTCGGTGTCTTTCTCTCGTTTTGCTTCTATCTCCTTCTCTCGCTCTTTCTTGTCCTGTCTCTCTCTCGTTCTGTCCATCACTCTCCCTCTCACATTCAATGTCTCTCTCTCGCTCGTTCTTCCTTTCCCTCTCTGTGTATCTCGCTCTCTCTACCCTCTTGCTCTCTTTCTTCTCCTTTCACTACCTCTCTCTCGTTCTCCTTCCCTCTCCCTCTATCTCTGTCTTTCTCCCGTTCTCTTACTCAGTCTGTTGCTCTCTCTCTCTCTCTCTCTCTCTCTCTCTCTCTGTATGTGTGTTTTTTCTTTTCCCTTTTAACACGTTGACTGCCATGAGACCGAAAAGTGGGTCTCAAGTATCGCCATTCGTGAAGCTGTGATACCCACTTGTGTGTCTCACCTCAGCAATTGCTTCAGGCCGCGATACCCCTATGTGGGTTTAACTTGTCATTTGCTAACATGATAAAGATATTGTTTTGGCTCTAGAATGTTAGCCTGGCCCTAGATAGCAACCGGCGATTACAACAATGGCGTACAATTGACCGTAACATTGTAATAATAAACCTATTTTTCTGTAATTATTTATGATGACTTTATTTTGTTGATTTTCAATACAACAATTGATGCGTTTTCTAATACATCATTGTTTGACATTTGTTGTATTTCAGGCAAGAATTAAACAAAGAAGGAGAAACATATAGGAAGAAGAAACGAAGATTATATTCTGTGTGATTGAACGTGTAGATTGCATTTCATGCAATATTTTATGGAGGATGCACTTTTGTTGTTGTATGTTCTGTTTTTCTGTTGACGATGTATGAACAAGAAGCAGAAAATGTGCATGCAATGCTGGACGAGCTTGATAGTTCAAGTGATGGAACTTCGCTATTTGAAGAAACAGAAATTATACTTTTTAATAAAAATGTAAGACACAGAAATGGGTCTCATGGCCCTCTGATCAAAATTCTCTTCTCCAGGCCACGATACCCAAAACTGGGTCTAAAATTGTATTTTCAACGGTTTTTTGGCTTGTTTTCAAATTTCTTGTGCTTTACAGATCTAATGACACGAATTTGATCCATTTTCACAAATTGTTTTTACTTGGCTCCACGATGTCATTCACACGATCTGGCCTTGGCAGTCAACGTGTATTTATATTTATATATCTGTTTGCCTAGATTATTTTCAACCGTAGATGCAAGATCCTGATGAAATATAGCTTCAAGAGTAGAAAAGAAGACGCAATGAAAATAATAGGTTGAAGTAAGCGAAAGAAGAAACTGAACTGATTCGAAAACACCGTACCTCCGCCGGAAATTTGTAACGACCCTGCGTGGTCGCCACATTTAACAACCCTGCGAGGTCGCAAAATTATATTTTGTTAAGAAGGTATGGATGAAGAATGCATGCTAAATGTTTAAATGTGTTAACGGATCCACCTCTATGGTTATTAGTTTCGCTTATTATTATTGGACCCTACGTGGTCGCTGTATTCTATAAATGTTAATGGGTCCACCTCTACGTGGATTAACTTGGCTGATTATTAGACCTTGCGTGGTCGTTGTGTTTTTTTTTGGTAAATGTTATCAAATATTGTGACATGAGAATTAAAGGTTAAAAACCTGAAAAGTGGAATGTGAAATGAAAAAAAATTGAAAATTAGCTCAGCGAGAAGCACTCTTTGAAATCAGTAAGTACTAGGCAGAAAGGCCTGGAGTTCAAATTCTGAGTACAGTGTGAAGGTTTATGACATGAGATTGTTAGCCATTTTTGATTGTCATTTATACTGTTCAATTTGTTGATGCAAGTGAGTGCTAAGGGTAAAAGTAAAGACACTTGAGTAAGTGTGCTAAAGGACATCTTTGTGATACGATTATAATAAACTGTTACATATATATGTATAAACCTGGTTTAGTCTTTCTTTGCACCTAGCTAGCCCTGCGATATTTCTGAGTCCTTGTACTACGACTGAATCAGTTAGCACATATGGGTAACTTTTGCCGACCCTCCAACTGCAGTGTTTAGCGTGTTGAACGCAGCCAGTACCAGTACTCCTGCGCCTTGGTGCTGGGCACTGCGTGGGTGGACGTTGCAAATTAAACTCGGGACACCTTAATTACAAAACGGAAGCTTTAGCCACTACACTAAGAGGGAAGCTTAGCAGATGAACTACTTAAGTTACAAGCCTTCGATTAAAAACCTTCTACATTATTGTCTAATCCTTGCTACCCGCCCACGAACTGATCAGAAACCTTCTCCTATAGGAAGATGCGATAATGCAAATCCAATTAACCGAAAATTTCATTGGACCCAGAACACCGCAAAAAAGGAGAAAACGCCGGTGGTTTCTTGCCTGGGAATCCGATTACGTCATAAATGAGCCAAGGTAGCCCAATTCGATGATAACGCTTAATCCCACAAAGCACAGGCTACTCTGCTGAATCAGAAATATGTCCTACGTCATCGCTCTATCGTTGGGAGAATTTCCACTGCGAATCACTTTCATTGCTTTCCCTGTGGTCGCATTTCTATGATAAGAACTATGTGTGAACCCAGTTGTTTTCTTCTACGAGGCCATCATGGTTTGATACTTGAAAAGTTGAATGTCTGGCAGTTTTTTAAGCTAACCGTTGGTTGAAATAAACGATGCTATAAAGCCCCAAGGTACGGTAGCGTGCAGAAGTCGGTTGACGATGAGACGCTAAAGAAAAAAAAGCCTCGAACAGGGTGCCTTGTTTTCTTCCTTTCGAGTTTCCGTCCCATTCTCTTTCTTTCGTCTCTTTCACATTTTCTCAATTTAGTCTATCTCATTCTCTCCCTTTCGTCTCCTCCATATTCTCTTCCTCTTACCTCCTCTTATTCTCATTCTTTTTATTTCGTTTCTTTCTCATTCTCATATCTTTCTTGGGGTGTAAGGGGTGACCTTCTACGTAGGCGCCCAAAAGTCAACCTCACTTCCACGTAGTGCACCCTGGATTAAAGACTAACGAGGCTCTGGCGACTGGCACTATGGCCAGTATAATTTTGTGTGTGTTGTCCTGTTTGTTGTCCTTGTGTGTGCTGAGTGCCCGTTTTCGGCCTCAGCTTTTAACAGAAGTCAGAACATTTTTACATTTTTAGTTATGCAACGCTAGAGTTGTTATTTGTAATGATAAGGGGCTGGCCCCCGTATAATGGGACGGGAGCAAAATAGCCTAAGTGCTGACGCTCCCAAAATTTTAAATTCAAAATCAAATTAAAATCATATCTTTCTTCGTTTCTTTCACATTCTCTGCCTTTCGTTTCTGTCTCATACTCTTTATTTAGTTTCTTCCTCATTCTCTTTCGTTGTTTCTTACTCATTCTCTTTTGTTGTTTCTTCCTCATTCTCCTCTTTTCGTCTCCTCCCCATTCTCCTCTCTTCGTCTCCTCCCCATTCTCCTCCTTTCAACCCTTCATCATTTTTTGTATCGTTTCTCTTGCATTCATTTTCTTTCTATTCTTCCTCATTTCCCTTTAATTTATTCTATATTCCCATTCTTTGGGCTCTTCCTTATTTCCTCTCTTCCAGAGCTGGCGAGCCTGGCTTAGAATCACCCACCACACACTTAAACGCAGACGACCGTAAATACACCGAAAATTTTCACCTAGCACAATATGCTAAGCGTCAGCAAACAGAGTGAGAGTTCAAGTATCAGGGAAGGAGTGGCAGAGAGGAGAAGGAGCTGGCAGAAGAGATAGAAAGAGTATGGCGTGACAGAATAAGAGATGCAGAGAGAAATGGGATGAGACAGAGGAAAAAGTCTTCGGTAGAGAGAGGAGGTTGCAGGAAAAAGAGAGGTGGAATAGAAATATGGAGAGGGGCAGATATGATTGGAAGAAAGAGAGTTGCAGGTAAGAACAGGAGAGCAGACGATAAAGAGTTGCAGAGAGAAAGAGAAGTGTGTCACGGAAAGAGTTGCAGAGAAAAAGAGTGGAATGACAGAAAAATGAGAAAGATTGGAAGAAAGAGAGTTGGAGTTAAGAACTGGAGAGCAGAAGAAGATAAAGAGAAGAGTGTCACAAAAAGAGTTGCAGAGAAAAAGAGAGAAATGACAGATAAATGTGTTACATATAAAGGTTCCGGCAGAAAGAGAAGGTGTGTAGGAAGAATAAGGTAGAGAGAAGTAGAAGAATGAGCAGAAGAGAGCGAAAGATTGAAGCGGCAGAAGAAAAAAGAGTTGCAGAGAGAAAAAGAGAAGTGGCAGAAAAATAATTTCAAAGATAAAGAGGTGAAGTGACAAGACATTACTGAAAGAGAAGGAGAAGAGGGAGTGACAATAAACGAGCCAGAAAGGAAAAACAGAGAGAACACATGAAACCAAACTGGCTGCTACATTGTACTGCATCCCTTTAAAAATGTACACCAGAGCTTATCCAGGGAATTTACGGACAAAAGAACCAGACAGAAACTCGCCCACGCACAAATCATGCTGCCAACATATTCGTGCCGTGCCTCACGTTTCTCGCAGTCCAGATGTCAGCACTTGTAGCTGCACGGTATGCGCAAAATGTTAATCGGATTACTAAGTGCGCAAAGGTTATTATTGGCTAATTGGCCCCCCACAATTTTAAATGATCATTCTGCTGCGCCAATTTTATTATCCGACATCCGAAATGTTCAACCAATGCTTGCTCGCATAGCAACTGACGCATCTGATAATCATTTTACCCGCTGTTAATTGAAAAGAAGCTCATTAGAGCTATTGTAGAAAACAAATGCCAATGCAGCGTGGTTTATTTACAAGCTGGAATCACGTGCGTGAATCCAACTAGTATGTAACGAGCATAATGTACCCCCCTCTCACTCATTCATTGGACAGTAAAGAGTAGTGGATAATCCCAGTGTTAATGCACTTTCGGTGCATGTCGACGTAATGTCGACATGGGTAATTCCTCATTTTTATTCGCATCGCAGAACAAGGTAAAATGTATGTTGTTTTGTTCATAAAAGCAGATAAATACAAGGTATGTTCCGTTTATGCTGCAGCTGGCTTCGTCAGTCCAGCCAGCGAGCCTAGTGGGCGTGTAGAGCGTCAGCAAGATAGCCAGAGATAGGTGCTCGGTTAAGTGGAGTCGGCGGCTAACTTCCTGATTGGTTGATACGAGCGTTACGACTCGTTCTCAAGCTTCAAATGCGTAAAAGCCAGAGAAGATATGGAAATAATCTCACAGAATTACTTCATATCTGTCATTGTAATTGGAAACGACACGATATGGAACCCTGCTTCAGTGAGTGCTACCTGGCAACCTTGTGCTTCCTTACGGACCCAATAAAACTTAAGGGTTTAAATTTTATTTTACAAGTTACTACAGTACCTAATTAATACGTTCTTAATTTATTTGCACAAGAGTATTTATAATAATGCGTACTATCATAAACAGTATAGCCTAATATCATCTTTCCAAATAAGCAACAATTGCTGACATCCACGGCGGATCACAACGTGCTACAACATCAGGGGCCACAGATTCGAATCCCACCCTGGGCATGGTTGTTCTCTGTGAGTATCCCTTCATCAATTTCACTCATCAACACGCATCCTCATCATCACGATTAGCCATTCTATCGATCAATTAAATAATAAGAACCTGTTAAAATCATCTTATCCCGTCTCTGGCAATAACATCCAAGCAGCATCCTCTCACAATGACGTAGGCATTGTTTTCGACCATAAACTTACATTTGAAGAACACATAACAGGCACAACAAAAGAGGCAATGCGTCTCTTAGGTTTACTGTATCGTTTCACTGAAATTACTGACATCTCAGCCCTTACCTTATACTTCAAATCATTCATTTCCCCAATAGTAGAATACTGCTCTCCTGTCTGCTCCATGGCATGTCCCACTCATTTCTCTAGAATCGATTCAGTCTTTCACTTCTTCCTAGCTCTAGTCCGTCACAGGGTTCCCTCATTATGCAATTTTTCATCTCCGCATCTCTTGTCTTCTCTAAACTTACAACCTGCTTATCAGCGACGTTTGCAGAATGATTTCAGTTATTTATACAAAATTGTGAATGGCAAAATCCGCTGCAACACACTCCTTGAGGAATTCCACTTCCGAGTACCTATGCGTACAACTCGAAACACAAGATTATTTTATACCAAGAAACGTAGACTAGAAATTCAAAAAGATCCCTCTTTTACAGACTTGCCACACAATACAATGACCTCCCATCAAGAATCGATATATTTTCCTCAGAGTTTGCCTTTCGGTCTTCTATTAGAAGAAATGTTTGTAAACAATATCAAACAATGAAATCTTTTGCTTATTTTTTGTCAATTTGCTATTCTCTTTTTGTTATTTTGTTACTTTTCATTAGTATTTTTAATCATTTTGCTTATTATTATTATTATTGCATTTTCATTGTTGACAATTTCAGTGTAAAATGGCCACCTGTGCTATATCTGGAATTTTCTTAATAATAAATAAATAAGCAACATATTTAAACCCAATAAGCTACTTGTTAAACTCACTAAGTACAAAGAGGGTTTTATTACAACTCTGTCCCGGGAGTCTCTGCAGCAAGGGAAGAAAACAACTATCTTCGCAAGTAGTGGCTCGAGAGGGTTAGACCAATGAACGCGTGAGGGAAGTGAATGTGACTGCAGCTGCACAGTGCTTTTGCTTCGCTCATTTGCTTTCTCCCCTTCACTTTCGTTATGCACGGCCTTGCCCCACAGATTCCGGAGAGAGAAAGTTGGGTTATTACTGCCAGGAAGTATTGCCAAATTACTCACATTGAGTTTTTAAAATTGCACCTTAATATTTACTATCAATACAGAAACGTGATAATGCAGTACCAAATGCAGTGACTACTTTTCAAGGAACAAAAATTAAAGTTATCCCCTGTGCACGACACCATATCACAGGGGGCTGAAAAGAGCGGTCACAAATATTCGAACTTGACCACAGTGAAGGTGATGTGATCAGCACCACGATCGGGATAAAGATTAACCTTGATATGATCCATATTTTTATATGGATCATATAAAAAATGTCACTGATATATTATACTTACATGAAAGGACACGTAAATCTTGTGTTATTGTATGTAATATTGCACCTTGTTTGTAATGTATATCTCTTGTTTAATGTTTATTGTATGTTATGCTCTATTATGAGTAGTTTAATGTATCTTCATGTTTGCGAGAGTGCACTATGTGAATTTGTATTTCTATACATGTGTAGATGTCAGTTTTGTTGATAGTATCCTTTTGTAGATAGGGAGTGATTCATCTGTACTTGAATCTGTGTTCTCGAAAATAGTATAAAAGCGAGGATATCGCGTGAGAATCATCGCACTTTTTCGCCACGGATCGACGAAGCTTTTAAACTTAAAAAGAACTCCTCGGTGTTGTGCATACATCTTGGTATGGTAGTTCGGGGCGCAAGCTAGGCCTATGTGATCATAGGCTTGCCGATAGCCACGCATTGAGTTTATGCGTTTTAGTTGAGTCAATTCATTGACAAAGCGAAATCCTCGCCTTCGTCTGAAGTATATTCGCATTATAATTGCAATAAATAAAGAATAAAACCTTTTAGTTTATACATACTGCAGCAATGTGGTTTTATTTCTCTGTGCTGTGATTATTGTTTTTGCCTAACACAATCCCTGTATCTGAGAGGCGTCTGTGTACTTCACCGAGTCTCATCGTTCACCGCTGATTATTATTAAGTTATTATTATTAAATATAATAATACGTTTAATAGTATAATAATACAGGATAGGAACGTATCAACCTCCATGTACAAATTCATCAGTAGACCTCGGATTGTTAGGTTCTAAAAATAGTGTTTTCAGGTTTGTAAAATAGACTCTGAAAATCCTAAAATAGGTTCGAAAAACTATAAAATAGATTCGAAAAATCCTAAATATGTTCTATAAATCATAAGCTAGACTCAAAAAATCATGAAGTATGTTAAAAAAAATATTTCACAATTCCTGAAAAATGTTGATTAGGTATAGTCACCGGCAATGAAAATGGGACACCTATATCTTGCATAACGTTTTGTGTGTTGCCTAACCCTACGGCGATGGCAGAAATTACCATTGGAAATTTGCTATTAAAATCCACTCTTCGACGTATAGCTAGTTAGGCAACAATGGTTTTTCATGTTATCCACAGTCAAACTCCGCAATTTTGTCTGTGATCATCTTATATGTTGAAAATAGTCTTTGAAGAAACATGTAGTCAGTGGTGCAAACTTCAATGCTGAAATGTTAGTTTGCAAGGCGTGACGCGAAAGTGAGCAGGACAACAATGATCAGAAGTTTGCAGTTTGGACTGTACAGTTAACAGTGGTGCCAGACATTTTGCATTTCCATGGACTTGGAGGAAGGGAAATCGAGTACGTTTGAAAGACGTTCGGCACTGAATTTTTTCGTGATCAAACAAAGCAAACTGCCTCTGAGTGACATAAAAAACCTGTAAAACGTTTAAAAATATATAAAAACAAAAAAGGCTGTATTTAGGCGCATAGGTTCTAAGGAACAAAATAGGTTTTAACGAAACGCTGACTTAACTTATTATTTCTTGCACACCTGTAAAGGAAAAAAATAGGTTGGAAACCTAAAATCCGATTTCTAATTATGAGATATCATGCGAGGATATTTGAGGAAAAAAATCACACGTGAAACCACCCACCCCTGGAATCGAATCCTGGTCTCCCACGTGCCAGTCAGACGCCTTACCAACTGGACCCCTTATCAAGTAACAAAATGATAGCTTTATCAAAGTAACAGGGGTTACTTTCAGAACGCAGTGGACCTACTTTCAAAGATAGTTTGCTAAGACCGGACCGGATCTAATAAAAAAGGTCCAAAGTCCCTACGAACCTTCGCCAGTCGAGAACTAATGCCATTGGTTAGTTAAGGTCCCTCGGGGTCTAATTAAACGGGCTCCATCCTCTGATGCAAAAGGATGGCGGGGGAGGAGGGAGGACTTGCATTGCCTTCGGTTGGAATAATATACCAGCCTCTCACCCCTCCCCATCGATTACGTCAGAGGTCCATCCTGAAGGATGGGTTGAGGAGCTGCTTCTAATTTTGGTGTGTAGGACGGACGAGGTTTTATACAGGGTGTTTCTCTCGAGAATGTATCGATTTTAAGCTGCCTGGGGGAAGTAAAAGGTCGAAGGTATGATTAGTCAACAGGTTCAATCTGGAAGAAACAAAAGCCCCGTTTGTTGCACTTTTTAACATCAGGTGTAGTGCAGGTGCATCCCCCTGTCAGGCTGGTGGAAGGAAATGACGTTCAACCGAGTGTTAAATATCAGAAGATTCAACATATGCCTGTCTACTGCTCTAAACGTGCATTTACTTAGCACGCACCACGTGATCATACATCACCCATTACACCGCTTCGGAACGTAGTGCAAAAATACACTACTTGACTTGATATCAACGAAGTAGACGACACGGTGTTGCACCGTATAACCAACTAAGTCCCGCGATTTTATGTATAAGTCCACTCGAGAATGGCACTCAGCATCTCCCGTGCCAGTCTTGCCTCAACCACCAAGCTGTTTATATCGCAGACTGTGAGAAATTTGGCAGCATTACAGCTCAACTACATTCTGTGTGCACATTTTGTTCCATATATGTGAAAAGTTGATGCAAACGTAACCTGTCGCGGGGCTTAGACACGTGAGTGCAGAGAGAGTCGAAAAGTACAGCGAACTAGATGGGGCTAGAACCTCTTGGATGGTGTATCAGCCGTGTAATCAAGAGAACCGGGTTAGGTTCCTGGTGGAGGTGTATTGCTCTGTAGTTCTAACTTTAAACTGTAGGTCCTGTTCTGTTTAGTCTATCTTAGCATAAAGTGGATATACATTTTAACGAGTATTTAAAGTAGCAGGTTGTGAATTCCTCAATCTCAACATACCCAAAGCCTTTATATGGTAGCTGCAGCCGAAGTTTCCTCACATAGGCTGTTTATCCAAGCTACATAGCCCTTTTAGCCTGCAAACATGCAGTTTCTGGCGTGCCCTACGCAGAACGTTCGAGTCTTCCACAATGTCACCCTTTACACTCCACATGGATTTGTTTACATACAGGGTGATTCAAAAAAGTACTTTACAACTTTGAAAGCATATATAGGGTGAGGCAGTCAAACGGGAAGACATAAAAAAATTCACAAAAATAGAGAGAGCAAATATTAGTTAATTTTTGAACATGAATGTTACTCAGGTAGTCCATTAATACCGAACTCACTCACAAGTAGCGCTGTCAGAATTGTTCTTAAAAATGGCTACTTTTACTGGTGTGGAACGTGCTCGCTTCGTGTTTTGGTTTCACGAGACGCAATCAGCTACTGTAGTGCAACGTAAGTTTCGTAAGGAGTATCGTAAGGCGCCTACTACTAGGCCTACCAAACCTTCGTTGGGACTGGTTGCATGGCACCTCGCTCCCCAGGTTTGACTCCGCTAAAATTTTTCTTGTGGGGTTTCATTAAAGATCGGGTCTTTGTACCACCTTTATCTGCTGATCCTGCTGAGCTGAGACTTCGAATTAACGCCGCCGCTGCAGAAGTGACGCCTGACTTACTGGTAAAAGTCTGGAATGAAATCGACTTCAGGTGGGGTGTTTGCCGCATTATGAATGGTAGCCACATCAACCCAACATGAATGTTGTATGACAAACTTGATGTGTTTTGCCTTGCAATGGCACGTCAACCGAATCTTAAGTTATCTGAATAAATTTCTATGCTTTCAAAGTTGTAAAATCCTTTTTGAATCACCCTGTATATTAACAATTACAACATATTTACAAACTTTACATATATTTAAAGCACTAAAGCCTTTAAGTTATCTAATGGTTTCCAAAAATGATAAAATTTCCTTTCGAGAAATTGCACGAAATATTAAAATAAGTAAGTATTGAGAAAATCCACAGATTGTACTAGGTGCAGATGCATCAGTTTGGTAGAGAAAAAGTGACCCCGCCGAGAGCGCCATAGCGTGCAGCGGGGAAACGCTTCAGCGCGTTGAAGACAGTGCTTCTCTTGGAATGACAACCCTTGGAAAGCTCTTGAAACTCGGTGATAGCCTCAACTTCCAGCCTCTCCAAACACCGACCGATTTTCGGTCTCCGTCAAAGAGCGTGGCGGAATCAATGTCAGGTAGCGACGTGAAGAACCTACCAGATGGCTTTCCAAAAATCCACCAGCCTCATTCAATTTGCTCACGGGTGGCGTCAGGTGTCAATGGTTTCACATGACTCGCCGCAGAAACAATGTGACGGGTTCGCGCAATTTGACACGACAAGGAGGCTATTGAATTTCAAATTCGTGCTCGCTCCGACGATAACTAAAACAATAGAGTTTCGATCAGCGAAAGTGCTTACTGATACAGGGTGTTCCCGTTACAAGTGGCAAAATATATAATTCACAAGTTTAGAGCAAGTCAGTACGTACGTTGGAAAAATCAGTACACTTGGACGTGAAGCAAATTCGCGCTCGCTCCAACGACGACTAAAGACATTTAGTTTAGATCCGGGAAAGTGTTTGCTGATACAGGGTGCTCCAGTTAGAAATATTCCAATTTTTCTAATGTGTCTTCAGTACTGCGCGTGGAGTCAACACATATGAATCCTCAAGTGAGAGTAAGTCAGTACAGGGTGCTTCAGTTAAAACACCGCAATTTTAATTTGTCTTAGCGGCTGGTGTCAGTACGTAGATAGAACAGATCAGTACACTTGAAAGTAGAGCATCCGCATTGAAACTTATAATTCTGCTACACTCTGTGACGTGAATCTTGCGAATGAAAACAAGTCTTCTGCGCAAGTAGTAACTTGAGGGGGCTCCACCAATGAAAGGGCGAGATGGAAAGTGAGTGCATGTAGAGGAAAACTGCAGCTATCAACAGTTTGTAGCAGCGCGCACTCCTTTGCTCTGTCCACTCGCTTTTTCCCCTTCTATTCCGTTATGCGCGGCCTTGTTACCCAGTTTCAGGAGGCAGATTGCAGTACACCCGGTAACTGGAATGTTGCAGGCGAACGAGATCAGCCTTCAAAGGCAGTATAATCTTAGGTGGTGCTTGTGTCATACACCGAGGGCCTTCCCGATGGTGCAGTGGTAGCGTCGTCGCCTTGTAATCAAGGGGTCCCGGGTCCGATACCCGGTGGAGGCACAAGTGGTTCGGATCCCACTTTAAACTGTAGGTCCAGTCCCGATTAACCTTACTGTGTATAAAGTGGACTTAAAACAACATATCAATCAATCGTCATACATTTTTGTGATTGACCCTCTTCATCAGTATCATTCCCATCGTCGCGATTAGCCAAGAGTGAAAAAAGCAACCTGAAATATATAAAATCCTATCAAGTTAAATGTTGCTCTTCTTAAATGTTGTTGAAGAATACAGTGAAGAATATTCGTAGGAAAAGGTTGATTGACATGAGTGTCACGGTTTGAAAGAGTTTGGAAAACAATCACGTGACACTGCGACATTTTTAACAATGTATGTATTTATAGAAACTGAAACATCTCACAATGTTTTCTTTCTTCCCATTTTCTCTTCCAAGAAACAAAGCACAAAAGAAACTCTCGAAACCAAAAGATAAGTCACATTGACCGTTGCCTTATTCGAATACTTCACGCGAACACCTAATGCCTATAAATTAGACGCGTCATCCTCTGTTGCTGATAACAAAAACACTCCTTTTCCAACAATGAGTTCCTATAGATAAGGGCAACGTCTCCTTTAAACCTGTTTAAATATGTTTTGAAAGCAGGAACTGAGACGTTTCCGAGAGCTCAAAAAGAAGATTATTGATTTTTCTTAATTAGAAAAGAAATGAAAATTCTAGTGAATGGAGAGCTGAAAGTTTTTCTCCCCCTTCCTCATTACTCTTCTGAAGTACTTCCGAAAAGGGCAACCCGTCATACTGTCAAACTAAGAGTTCAATTACTGTAATTGGAATGGAAAATCGCCGTACGCCATTGTTATTACGTCATAAAAAAATTGACAAGATGAAAGAGCTTGTAAATGTAAGACAGTGGAGTAACAGTCATTTCGAAAGAGGAGAAAAGAAAGTTGTTTTTTTTAATTTCAAGAAAAGGAACATAAGGAAAGAGGAACGGGAAATAAAGTAATTCGAAATTTAAGATGATGAAGTAGTGTTGGCTGAGTAACTGTAATAATGGAAAAAAGTCTTGTTGGAAAAACTAAGGATCGATTTTCTGAAAATGTACTTGTTGATTGATTTTGTTTATTTCACTTCGCTTTTCAGGCCACGTGCCCTTACAGAAAAAGGGGTGACTAAGTATTATAAAAAAGTATTGATAGCATTATAAGAACATAAATTAAAATTATTTGAAAATAAAATCACTAGAAAAATATTTCGACCTAAAAAGGATGGGGAGATTGCTGAGTGATTAAATCAAGAAGACTTAGGAGAGGAAGGAAGAATTTACAGGATTCTTGTTGGGAAACCTGATGGTAAGAGACCTGTAGGATAGCCAAGACGAAGATTGAGGGATAGCGTCGAGATGGATCTAAAGGAAATCGGTAAGGATGGAAAAGTTTGGACTCATCTTGCCCAGGATTGGGACAGATGGAAAGCTTGTGTTGCTCCAGCCATAAACCTTCGGGTTTAAGAAAGCTGGAGAGTTAGTTAATTTAGCTTAGATATCATTACGTCACAGCGAACGTCCTAGCAATCCTTTTCCTGATAGTAAAAGAATAAAACAAGCCTTAGCACAAATATATTATCGAGACTGGATTTACAATACACTTAAATAAGTCGACACGGGGAATTGTTGGTTACAAGGCAATAACATTTACTGATGGACAAAGATAGAGAGAGTATTCTAGGTCAGATATACCCAATGTTGGTGACAGTTTTGCCTAAGGAAATGACGTCTCAAGCTTGTCCATTTCTGTAATCGCAGTCAACACAAATAACGTTGAACTACTTCTATTCTACAAAAATCTTCTGTTACTGTAAAATCAAAGGGTTCTGGGTTTGTTTCCTTGTTGTGGTCGAGTTTACAGCGTTTCGGATTACACTTTGAAGGTCCAGTCAAAATTAGATTATCTGGCCACGAATTGGATATGAAACGAACCCGGCCAATTGTCTTGTGAATAGTTAGTATGTGTCTGTATATGTGAGTATTGATGAAAGGAGAATAACAAACACGCACGGACAGAACACAACACGAGCTTAACACATGCGAATCCAGTCGCCAGAGCCTCGTTAGTCTGGCAGTCCAGGGTGCGCTGCGTGGAGGAGAGATTACGTGTCTTCAGAAAGAGTCAACCCTTGCACCCGGAATATTGACGTGTGCTTCTTTCTCATGGACTTGGTGGTAAATTCCTATTCCAAAGGCTTTATTTTTCTTATCATGGGCGGCATAGAGCTCATTTCTTGGAGGCAGTACATACAGAAAACTAATTGTCACTTCCCTCCAAAAACTGTAAACAAGTAAGAGAATATTTTGCCGACCTCCGTAGCAGAGTTGTACCATGTTCGAATCCCGTGGACGTGGGAGTTCTTTGTGAGTGTCCTTTCGTCAATCTCATCACAACATCACTCGTCATCTTCGCGATCAGCAAGAAGTGACAGAAAAGCGAAGAGAAATAAACGAAATCAATAAGCTAAGAAATTTTATCTTATAGCATCCAATATGTTTCTAAGCAATTTTCATCTCTGCCTACTAGTACTTACTTCGTGCATAAAACATACTTCTTGCGATTTAATACATTTTCACTGTTGAAGCTTCAACATTTGTCAGGAGACATGCCACATTAGCACAAGAAAGTTGCTGGCAACAATGATATGAAACGATACCGCATGAAATCCAAAACATAAGAGCTTTATCAACAATGATCCATCTAAAATTTCGTGCACAGAGAACTTAAAACAAGAGCGAATCAGAAAGCTGGTACGAATATCATATTATCAAAGTAGACAGGAATAAAGTCGAGTTGCATGTATAGATTGTACGAACGGTGAAGCTACGGGTAAAATTTGCACTGTAGCATTTTAATGATAAGCTGTCAAATTTGTCTATGTATGTGTTCGCAACGTAATTAGAACTAATCGATTTTGCAAATATTGATTTGTTTAAAAAATAAATTAGAACACGTAGCATATAGATATTGTAGAAACAACACCATACCCAGTAATCTTGTTAATGCGCATATGAACAAAAATTGTTGTATATATTTTCACTTGGCTGTGGCCCTGTAATCAAGGGGATCCAGGCTCTACAAAGTACATAGTTCGGATCCCACTTTAAACTCTATGTTCTTCAGCGATTAGTCTATATGTGCATAAAGTGGACTTAAAATAACCTTCTAACTCTTAGTTGGCACTATTTGGAGAATTATAGTAAAATTGGTAGCAGCTTCGCCAACTTCCTCTGGGTACTTCAATGAATGATGCCACGAACAAGTAGAGATTTATTTCAGCGTTGTATGGATCATTTAGTAAAACATTTGTCTGGTTTCAATTCATGTTCTTCCCATTCATGAAATTGGTACTCGGTAACATAGCACTTTTACTACTTCCTAACTAAACACATAGGGATGAATAATTATAACTTACGACTTTGACATTACTTTGCAATTGCATGAACAAAATGGAAATCCTTGAATTCTTTCTAATGTACCTCAGTACTGCGAGCGATGAGCCTTCATTTACCTCACGTGTGCCTCAGTACTGCAAACGTTGAGTCTTTATATATCTCACGTGCGCCTCACTACTGCGAAAGATGAACCTTTATATATCTCACGTGCGCCTCACTACTGCGAGCGATGAGTCTTTACATATCTCACGTGCGCCTCACTACTGCGAACGATGAGTCTTTATATATCTCACGTGCGCCTCAGTACTGCAAACGATGAGTCTTTATACATCTCACGTGCGCCTCAGTTCTGCAAACGATGAGCCTTTATATATCTCACGTACGCCTCACTACTGCGAGCGATGAGCCTTTATATATATCACGTACGCATCACTACTGCGAGCGATGAGTCTTTATATATCTCACGTGCGCCTCACTACAGCGAATGATGAGTCTTTATATATCTCACGTGCGCCTCACTACTGCGAGCGATGAGCCTTTATATATCTCACGTGCGCCTCATTACTGCGAGCGATGAGTCTTTATATATCTCACGTGTGCATCAGTACTGCAAACGATGAGCCTTTATATATCACACGTGCGCCTCACTACTGCGAACGATGAGTCTTTATATATCTCACGTGCGCCTCACTACTGCGAGCGATGAGTCTTTATATATATCTCACGTGCGCATCATTACTGCGAGCGATTAGTCTTTATACATCTCACGTGTGCCTCAGTACTGCAAACGATGAGCCTTTATATATCTCACGTGCGCCTCACTACTGCGAGCGATGAGCCTTTATATATCTCACGTGCGCCTCATTACTGCGAGCGATGAGCCTTTATATATCTCACGTGTGCCTCAGTACTGCAAACGATGAGCCTTTATATATCTCACGTACGCCTCACTACTGCGAGCGATGAGTCTTTATATATATCTCACGTGCGCCTCACTACTGTTAGCGATGTGTCTTTATATATCTCACGTGCGCCCCAGCACTGCGAGCGTCGAGCCTTTATATATCTCACGTGCGCCTCACTACTGCGAGCGATGAGCCTTTATATATCTCACGTGTGCCTCAGTACTGCAAACGATGAGCCTTTATATATCTCACGTGTGCCTCAGTACTGCAAACGATGAGCCCTTATATATCTCACGTACGCCTCACTACTGGAAGCGATGAGTCTTTATATATCTCACGTGCGCCCCAGCACTGCGAGTGACGAGCCTTTATATATCTCACGTGCGCCCCAGCACTGCGAGCGATGAGCCTTTTTGTATCTCACGTGCGCCCCAACACTGCGAGCGATGAGCCATTTTATATGTCACGTTCGCCCCAGCACTGCGAGCGATGAGCCTACGTTTCTCTTACGTGTACCTCAGTGTAATGAGCCTTCATATCTCTCACGTGTACCTCAGTACTGCAAGAAACCAGCCTTCATATCTGTCAAGTTTACCCCAGTACTGCGAGCGATGAGCCTTTATATATCTCTCACGTGTACCTCAGTACTGCAAACGAGGGGCCTTGTATCTCTCACGTGGACTTCAGTACTGCGAGTGAAGAGCCTTCATGTCTCTCAGGAGGAACTTAATATTGTGCATCAGGACTGACTATCGATTTCCCTAACATAAAACTGAGTGTTGTAAGTGATGAGTGGCGGCTTTTTTTAAAACTTTAGCAGCAATCAAAACCACCCTGAGAGCAAATCCCAACTATATACACGAAGCTGCACGGCGAAGGCGATGGACATTTGTTAAAGTCAACAAAATGCATTACTCTCATCCCTGATTTACCACACCGTATCCGTCCGACCAAAAGAATGAGGAACTATTAATTACGGCCCTATAGCAAAGAAAAATTGCGACCTCTTTCCTTATCAGCAAATAAGGGTACGAAGCAACGTATCGAGATGTGTTTAAAATATTATTTCCCTGCCGACCTCTCACTCTTCGCAGGGATACGAGACATATGAGTAATGACTTTTCCGAAAACACAATGTAGAGGGAGTTATGTATCGACTGTCATTCCACATCACGCCGAACAGTTATTAATGCTATCGCATTGCAGATCTCTTATATCCTGTTAAGTCTAGCTTTGGCTAGAATGAGAGGGGGAGAGGGATAATGGATGGGAAATTTGAAAAAAAAAGAATAACTAAATGCGTGCCCTGAGGGTTTCCCCCCCACCCACGAAAAATGAAAAAAAAGTGCCTCGGTTAATACTGATTGTATTTCCTGTCAGATATGAAACTCAGTATCAAAGAGATGTTTTCAAAACATCCATTTATTTAGGGAGGGGAGATGAAAGATCATACACAGCGCGGTTAATTATCTGTTTGCTCAAAGGTTCTTTTTGTGACGTCGAATTGAAAAGGTAAGATTGAAAAAGTGCTGTTTCGATCAGAACGAAACAAGAGATTTCTCGGCCCGCTTAAACACTATTTTTATACATGATGCAATGTGTGTGTTTACAAGAGAACTCAAAGATTGACATGTGTAGCTCTCTGAACGTGAAAACAACAACGTATAATTGCATTTTAGGAGCGACGAGAGAGACACAGAAATCGGAAATGTGACGAAGCAAGCCGAGTTGTCGACTCACACTCACAAGCGCAGGTTTCATGATCGAGTCCCGTCCTTGGCATGCATGTTGTTTTGTGAGCAATTCTTCATCAGGTTCATATCTATCCACTCATTTCCTGTAGTCTCGATTATCCCAAAAGCGGAGTTAAATAGACTCAATCGTCGATCTCTGTGGAGAAGTGGTTAGCACAATGCGCTACGACGTCAGGGGTGTCGGGTTAGAATCCAGACCTGTGCATCAATTTCACCACATCATCGCTCATATTCGCGATTAGCCAATAGGAGCAGAAAAGTGAAGTAAAATAAGCCAAAGAAATCATCCAAATCGACTCACACACACAAATCTAGAAATACACCGTGCCTAACCGGGAATCCAAACCTCAAGCCATTGAGCACAAGATCAGAAACCAGAAAACGAAACATCATGGCATGGAATATTGATAATGCATTTACGTATCTGTTCAAGTTCACAAGATATTGAAACATCACATGATCCTCTTCATGTTCTAACAAGGAAAATAAAACAGCCACGATAAACATTTCAATGGTCTATTTGTACGGTGTGAACCTTTACAGAGCCTCCTTCCATTGCATCAGTCCTAAACTTTTGCCTCACTGATGGCGCAGTGGTAGCGTCGTCGCCTTATAATCAAGGGGTTCCGGGTTCGATACCCGCAGAGGTTCGAATCCCACTTTAGTCCAGTCCAAATGAGCCTTACTGTGCTTCAAACACCAAGTCCGAAAATGTTAATGTCATTCTCCATTATGGACTTGCTTATCGTCATACTATTGGAAATGCTTCAGACATATCCATATGTTGGGACGTACGTGTACAGTGGGATCCATGAGTATTTCCAAGCAAATAGTCCATCACGCAATTAGAGTTTCAAGAATAAGAACCAAACGCCAAATAGGCTGCTGGCAACCTCTGCTTAGCATAAGTAAAAATACATTCCTTAATAACTAACAGGACGCAACAGAGAAATTAAGAAAAGTAGTAATGGACAATTTACCGATCAATACTTCTGATTCCCGCTGTACAAATAGCCTTAACTGTTCGACTTTCGATCTCGTTAGCTGTGTTTGATTCTCTGCGTGGGTATGGATATTCTTTATAAGTATCCGCCATTTCATATAAATATAATGCCTTCAAATCCTCGTGATTACGCAAATGTGACAGAAATGTGACTTAAAATAACGAAAATATAACTACAGATACTGAAAAATATATGAAATGCTTTCATACAGCAGTAATATGCCACTACATATAATTATAAAAAAAGAGCGTGAGATAAAAGAGTCCAACCACATTCTATATGGAAGTTAATATGTTTAGCCTTTCAGGTGAAAGTACAGTCGACAAGGGAAAGCCACCTGCTAGAATGTTCCAGAACACCTTTCTAATAGTCTGGAGGGGTGTAATGTTTGTGTATATATATCGTCCTGTTTTTGTACCTTGTTACATTTGTACTTGGTGCAGAGTCTGAAGAAGACCTTGCTAGAAGGTTAAAACATTACGTTTAGTTTATGTTTTATAATAAAATAAAATTCTGCCTTGGTCAGCATATTGAGTCTTTCATAAAAATACACAAAATAATTATGTATTCGAATTACCCTGCCGAGAGGAAGTAGAATTTTGAGTACTAAGAAAATGTAACTGATGATTTTTAACTCACTTTAGTGTGAGGAATAAGACTGAGGAACCTTTTAAATCTGACATTGATCTTCAAGTTTTTATTCACTGTAAAAACATATCCTTTCAAAATTGGAACGTCATGATCTGACTTTTAGAACAGCCCTCGTATTTAGGATTTCCGCCAAGGTTTCATTTTTAAAATTCATTGCTGGAGAGATTAATAAAGAGATATAATTGCGCGCTGTATTCTGAAAAAAAACCAGGCTCAACATAGTTTTTAAGTTTTTTGTTTTTTCCGGTGCTGTGTTCCAGCGGTTAAATGTCGATTCCGGAGCAGAATCCACACAACAGCAACAGAAAAATATGTTTTTAAAGAAGCCATTTCGGCCAGCCTGTAACTTCTATGATCTTCTCAACATGGCGCCGAACGGTTAGACAAAAAAAACTGGGAAAAAAGAGAAATGAGAATTTAGAAGAGGCTGATACAGAACGTTTCCGGCCATTCGTTGCAGAGGAAAAAAAATTAAAAATCGCCACACCACTGAAATTTTAATGGCTTCATCAACGAGCAGTGAGAGATACGTGGCTTTGTAGAACGTGCGCGACGGGCTAGCGTGTTCCACGTGGCGGCGCCACATGACTTGGTAATGAATTACAAAAAAGTGCTTCTCAAAATCTGGCCGGCGATCCATTATTCCCCGCTGTTCCCAACAACCATGACCGTGGCCAGCGCGGCTGCTGCGAGCATTCCCCAACGTGCTCCTATCTTGTCAGGATGTCCTAATTGCGAGCCATTAATTGTCGAATTTCCGCGCGGGGAAGAAAGAACCCGCCGAAGGGATTAAACAAGTCATGAAGGCAAGACGGATCTGCGGGCCGAGAGCACGTATGGCGGATTGCTGAAGTTGCAATTGCAGATGTCGCTGCAGTTTTGATTGTTGCGGTTTAGTTCGCAGCAGTTGCAGTTGTCCTTTCAGACAGTTGTCTTCTTCGACAGTTGTCCTTTCGAGAAGTTGTAGTTGTTGCATTCTGCTGTCCTTTAGGTGATTGCAGTTCTCTTTTTAAGCAATTGATTGTAGTTGCATTTGCCCTTTACAGCAGTTGGTTACAATTGTTCAGTTAAGCAGTTGTTCCTATCCTTCCTAGCAGCTGGCTGTAGTTGCCCTCTTCAGCAGTTATTCTTCCCAACAGTTGGTTGTACAGACGTGATCAAATGAAATGTACTTCCCTTTTCCTACCAACTCAGAAGCGAGTTGGAAACTCTGCATTGCTCCTGTATAGATAAGAAAGTGGGGGAGGGCAGTAGCAGACAAGGCCAGCACGCAAACTTGTGTCCAGCAAGCTTTCTGTTGGAGTCTTGGCAGTTTGTGGAAGGATTTTGTGTTCCTATCCCCCCGCCTCTCTCTCTCTCTCTCTCTCTCTCTCTCTCTCCTTGTGTTTGTGTGTGTATTCGTGTGTGCGTGCGCGCCGACACCTGTTTCACTTTAAGTTTGACGTATTTTATTGCATTGACTAATTGCTGTTGTGACTTGGTATGAACCATGTTAGCAATGGAGACATAATGAAGGATCAAAAATACAAAAATTCATGGCATAAGTAGTTAGTAGTAATAAAGGTAAGGTAAAGTTCATCGTGCGTATAGAACCTTGCCATGAAGGCACATTTAGGGGATGTGGCAGTAGGGCGCCGCATATTCTCGAGTTCGGCCGGAAACGTTCTGTATCTCTTCAGTTATCCTTCCCAGCAGTCCCAGCTGTTGGCTGTAGTTATTCTCTTCGATAGTTATTCTTCCCAGGAGTTGGCTGTAGTTGTCCTCTTCAGCAGCTTTCCTTCCCAGCAGTTGGCTGTAGTTGTCCTCTTCACCATTTGTTGAAGTTATTCCTTTCAGCAGTTGTCCTTTCAAGCAGTTGGTTGTAGCTATTATCTTCAGTTATCCTTCCCAGCAGTCCCAGCAGTTGCCTGTAGTTATTCGCTTCGGCAGTTATCCTTCCCAGCAGTTGGCTGTAGTTGTCCTCTTCAGCAATCGTCCTTCCCAGAAGTTGCTTGTAGTTATTCTCTTCAGCAGTTATCCTTCCCAGCAGTTGGTTGCAGCTATTCTCTTCAGCAGTTGTACTTTCCAGCAGCTGGTTGTACTTATCCTCTCCAGCAGTTCCACTTGCAGTCATAGTTGCAGTTTAAGTTTTGACAGTGTAGGTGTCCTTGAAGCTTCAAATGAGTAATTCAATTCTGAAAATGCATAATATTGTACGTACACCCTACGGTATAATATTCTAGAAACCAGGAACATACGAAACAAACACGCTCTCCTTCTAACCATAACAAAGACAAAAAATATCACGTAGACTCCCACCCAAGATATCCTCGAGATGATTTCCATGAATCCATAACAATTTTAAATTTCAATCAATCGTGGTGTAAAAAAACTTAAAGTGGTCCTGGTGCCAAGACAATATGTTTAATCTTTGGAACTTTAATAAAAAGTGTGAATGTCCATTGAGGGAACCAGAAGGAATTGATGATAAAACACATATTCCTGAATCTCCATCGAGATTTCTGTTCTTATTCCAATTAACCTTACGCCGCCAGTCTGAATGTATTAAGATCCAAATCCCTACGTAACGGGTTTTCCAGGAACTGATAAAATCGCATAAACAGGATGCACAGCCAAGATACCAGAATCTAGGCTCACAGATTACCTAATGCGCCCGGTGTCGAGTTGCTCGTAACGAAGAGATATTGACTACACGAAACTCCCGCAAAAGCCTCAACTTAATGACCCCTGACACCGAAGACCTGGGCTAAAAATTATGGACGAATTATTCTTGCCGAGAGAGCGTGTGAGTGCGAGAGATAGAGAGAGAGAGAGAGAGAGAGAGAGAGAGCGAGAGAGAGAGAGAGAGTGAGAGAGAGAAGAGAGTCCGTTGTGAGACATAAACAACATTCAAACTTGGGATATGAGGCAGTAAACTTAACTCCAAACCATCTCCACCATAGAGTCGATGCGGTTATTTGAGTTATCTTCAAGCTCATAAAGTAGATGAGCACTCGGGCTTACGAGGGCAAATAAGCACAGCTGCAATAAATAAGTGGTTTTCCCTCATCCACCTCGGGGTAATAAAAAGGTTGCGAAACCCGATCTGCTGCTCGAATATTAATACCACTTTTGCATTGCTATAGCGAAGAGGTTATGAATTTCTTATTCTGGTTCTGTCGTCTCCACTGCACGAATGGGGCTTTCTGCTTTCCGTTGAGGGCTGGCACCCACTGCTGGTTTCATATGCGACCAGGAACGCATAAACCTCCCTCCCCCAGAAACAGTATGCATTAGGAGAGTAATACTGTAGTGCGGGACAGGAAACCCATGGCTAAAGCAAACTCATTGCAAATTTTAGCTTCAAGTAAGCACCATGTGTGGATTCAGTTAAATAAAGCTCACAACTTCTGACGCGAAGAATCTATAGATACAACTCTTGTCAAGTTGAAAACGCTCTGTCGACCTAAGGGTGAAAACATCATTACACAGCAAGTCTCCCGTTGGCAAACTCGAAGTTTAAATCCAGTTTTGCAGTGGACAAACACGAGAAGTTCCAATTCAGTTTCCATGCGGGCAAACACGATAATTTTCAATCCAGTTTTTCAGCGGACAAACACGAGAAGTTTCAATCTACTCTGCAACGAGCAAACACGAGAAGTTTCAATCTACTTTTGCAACGGGCATACACGAGAAGTTTCAATCTACTTTTGCAACGGGCATACACGAGAAGTTTCAATCTACTTTTGCAACAGGAAAACACGAGAAGTTTCAATCTAGTTTTGCAACGGGAAAACACGAGAAGTTTCAATCCAGTTTTGCAATGGACAAAGACGAGAAGTTTCAATCCAATTTTGCAATGGACAAAACGAGAAGTTTCAATCTAGTTTTGCAGTGGACAAACATGAGAAGTTTCAATCAAGTTTTGTAACGGGAAAACACGAGAAGTTTCAATCTAATTTTGCAACGGGAAAACACGAGAAGTTTCAATCTAGTTTTGCAACGGGAAAACACGAGAAGTTTCAATCTAGTTTTGCAACGGGAAAACACGAGAAGTTTCAATCTAGTTTTGCAACGGGAAAACACGAGAAGTTTCAATCTAGTTTTGCAACGGGAAAACACGAGAAGTTTCAATCTTGTTTTGCAACGGGAAAACACGAGAAGTTTCAATCTTGTTTTGCAACGGGAAAACACGAGAAATTTCAATCCAGTTTTGCAATGGACAAATACGAGAAGTTTCAATCCAGTTTTGCAACGGGCAAACACAAGAAGTATCAATCTAGTTTTGAAATGGACAAACACGAGAAGTTTCAATCCAGTTTTGCAGCGCGCAAACACGGAAAGTTTCAATCCAGTTTTGCAGCGCGCAAACACGGAAAGTTTCAATCCAGTTTTGCAACGGGCAAACACGAGAAGTTTCAATCCAGTTTTGCAACGGGCAAACACGAGAAGTTTCAATAAGTTTTGCAACGGGCAAACACGAGAAGTTTCAATCCAATTTGGGAGCGGGCAAACACAAAAAGTATGAAGTCAGTTTTGCAATTGACAAAGGCGAGAAATTTCAGGTGAGTTTGTCGGTGGTCTTGAGGAATTTTCAACCACTTTGTAGTGGCTAAGTTTCTTGAATATGGAGCCATTTTATAGTGAGTGAGCATGCATAGTTTGCACCCTCTTTGCAGTGTGTGAACTTGCGAAATTTCCAAACGTATTTCGATGGGCAAAGTAAGGCATTTTCTGCTATGTTACAATTGGGAAAGAAAGGTATTTAATGCAGTTTAAATGCGTAGAATTGGTTATCCCCAGCCATATTAAAGAATGGAAATCGAAATGTTATTGAAAGGTCCAAAATTCTGTGTAAACTATAAACCATAGTTGAGGGATATATTTAACTATTGATTTACTAATAGTTCGAGAAGTTACAACCTTTCGATGTTGAATAATGAAAGTTGTGAATCGAACTATGTAATTCGAACAACGTTGTAGGATGTATAATAATAGTAACCTTTCTTGTAAAATGAACAATAGATATTGAGGATATTAATATATATTTTTCCACTTTAGGCACACTATCCTTTGATATTATGGCTTTGGATCGCCATATTATACAACTGCATTTTGGTACGATAATATTAACAATCCCTGTACGTGGAATCCCAGTGATGCTGAAACACGAAGTAAGACCGTAAGAATGGGAAAGCGATCAGAGAAAGATCTTCGCCTCGTGTTGCTCCTGAGGGAGGCTGGACCAGGGACAGACGATTCCCCAGGGTTCTGAAACCTAATTCCTCTTGTTGAATGGGGGTCCAGCGAGGATTTCGACCCCCCGTGTGATAGCCACAATTCTCTGAAATACCTCCTCCCAGAGGAAGGTCGCCGGAGGTTTAGCTTTAAGTCGATGGGCCTTTAAGATAATGTAAGGTCGCTAGGAGATATCTCCACTCCTACTGTGGAGGTAAGAGGTGCAAGGAGAGAGGTTTTATATGAAGAGAAATGTTCATAGACGATTTGGGTTGCTACATCCGTGACTGGTTACAAAGTGATTCACTGGGTAAGAGTTGTGAAAGCAAATGTATGCTGAAGGAACACATCTACATTTATCTGGTCATTATTTTATCTAACTTTTGTTATTTAGCTTCAGTTCTCAGTCACTTTTAGCCAATTTCGACGATGATGAATGATATGATTAAATTCAAGACGGAACATACAAATAACACACATGTCCAGGCTTGGATTCGAACCTGGAATCTCTGGCATTGTAGTCCAATGTAGTAGCCACTTCGCCATGGAGATTGACAATTATTTAATCTAAAATAGTCGCTTCAGTTAAACTTAATTACAGGAACAAACTGTTTAAGGTCACCTGTATGCTCAGATAGGTTAATATGGACTGGTCCTACAGTTTAAAGTGGTATCCGATTCTCTGTGGACCGTAACTCCACCGGGAATCGAATCCCGGACCCCTTTATTACAAGGTGGTAGCTTACACATTACACCATAGGGAAGGCTCTGGAACAAACTGAAGCGAGAAGATCACCACTGGAAAGTAGGAAATGCAATCCCGAGTAGATTGATTTCGGGATTTCGAGACTCAGGATCCTGATCTTTGATGCTGGCGAATCATTTATCACCTCCTGTAAAATAGAATCGCCGTGTCCCGAAAGCGGGAATGCTGATGTAGGAGACCATAATGGATAGAAAGTTCTGCAGAGGTTGGCAGGATTGACGCTACTCAATATGCAATAATATTCTTATTATAAATACAGCGTTCCGCCTTCTTCCCTTTTTTTCTTTTGAATTGCCAAACAACTTATATTGTAAACAATAACTGGCATATGAAAACAATCGTATATTTTTTCTGGTGGCACTTGCTTCTTTCAGATCGAAGTAACAAGCCACACACGTTACTTGGAAACTAACCTTCAGAAATAAATGCAACCCTTCACACCGAAGTGACAGGACGAACTGCTCATGTTGCTTGTCTCTCGGACTGGGCCGTTTACTCAATAATGTGCATCGTGCCGCTTCGGTCTCCCTGTCGCGCATGCGCAATGACAGCTTTTTTTAGAGATTGAAGAGGTCCGTGTCACTTGTTGGGTGGCGCTTCGGTCTGAGATCTCCATGCATATTTGTGTTCTCCGTTTTAAGATAAATAGTCTGGCGTACAGAATAACCCGTAATGTGTTCTATAAAATACACTAAGAGTAAGAGCCGCGGTGGCTCAGTTGGTAGAGCATCTGGCTACCACGCGGAGACCCGGGTTCGAATTCCGGGGCAGGTGATCCGTATCAGCTAACTGTAGACCAGGCGAACGAGAACAAGTCTCTGCGCAAGTAGTGACGCGACGCGACTCAACCAATGAACAGTCAGAGAAACGGGATTGTGTAATGGGCGACAGGAGTTACCCGATTTCCTTCTTCTTACTGTAAGCGTTGCAAACTTTTGAAAACGTTAATACCGAACGCACATTGCAAACGGACCATATTTTTGTCTCCAGGTCCGTACGATTGGTTTAAGAATTTCTTAGGGAAATATTAGGGATAAAACTGCAAGAGCAAATTTTGACAAAGCCGTGCATTTAGCGTACGGACTAAGGTCTGGACCGTACGGTTGGCAACACTGCGCTTTCACCACTCGATTTTCCTCCTGCTTTTCTGCCGCTATGCAAGGCCCTGCTCTACAGTTAGCTGGGACAGAGTATAGTCGTTTCCCTGTTACTGCGCAGCTCTGAGGACCACCCAGCCTCATATAATGGGTAGCTGGGGGCAACCCTGCGATTGAAAGGCGGCAGGGCGCGATGCTGATCACATCATGCAAACTATGGCCTAGGTCAAGATTATGGAGCTCTATACTTGCACTTCATCCCATATGCCTCCATGGCAGATGTACACACGTACAGGGGAAACTTTACCTTTTAGGCTAAGAGTTCGTCTTTGCCGTAAATCAAAGATACAGTACCATTACAACTGTGAAAGTTCAGAATTCAATCTTCTTTACTTATATAAAAAAATGGATGTATGTGTGTGGGTGTGTATATTTGTTTGTTCCGGCATAACTCTCGAACGCCTGGAGCAATTTCAACCAAACTTGATACACGTATCACTTGCAATCTGGAGAGAATACTTTGGGGTTAAGACACCCCTGACACCCCTAGGGGTGCGGTGGGAAGGGGTGACATGTAAAAATAATCCAAAACGACCGATATTAAATTCCGCACAAACAGACATCCGTGACTCTATGCAATCCCGCACAACGATAATGTTTCTCGGGTTGCCTAACATTCAGGTTGTGTTGCGAGAACGACCGATATTAGTGTGGAATCCATAGCTTTCGTGACACTTCCAATGCGGTTCAACTTCAAGATCATCACCTATCGACATGGGGAGTGAGAGGAGGTGGAAAATAAAATGCCGCACATGACCTAGATTAGTGTCGAATCCATAGTTTTCGGAGTCGCTAAGCAACGCCGGGTAATCAGCTAGTAAAGAAAATAAAAAGATTATGAATAAAGATATATGTACTTACGGTTCCGAGCGTCGCCTCTTGTGGAGTAGTTCATGTCATAGTGAATGTCTGTGATGTGCCAAAAGTACCCTGGAAATAGATAGAGAGGGAGAACTTTAGTGGGTTTTGCGGAGAATAACAGAACCAACAGGTTGACCTTTCTGGTCTGTTGAAATTAATGACCTCCTCTGACCTATTACTCAAGGGAAAGCCGTGTCCCCGCGACCTCCCGGTTGAAGTTTACACACACATCCCCCCCCCCGACAGGGAGCGCTGGCAGCCACCCAGAGGACTTGTAAACTTCAGCTTGGTGGATTGGGGGAAGATAGCCGGGGCAGCGTGGATGCAGTTGCAGGAAACATGCTATCAGCCGTCACTCAAGCCTCAAGGAAAAACTTAAACTAGCCTTCATCCGTTGCGAGAACGAAGTTGATGCAAACGAAACCACGTGACTGTGAGAATAGATCCTTTCCTGTGTGCGAGTTCTGGTGACGTCTTGCGTAGTAATACGTGGGCTGTAAGTTTAAAAGTGGCAACACTGTCAGTAAGAGGTGATAACACCGTGCATGTGCTATCAGGCATTGAGTATTGTCAGTTGGGGGCCATGTTGATGTGTCGAGTACCAAAAGTGGGCGGTGCAGCGAGTACTGTTGGGGATGTACGAGGTTAAAATGAACACCATTTTGTGTATTGCCCTAAAACATGTTTACAAAGGTAGAACATCGATTGTGGATCAAAATCCAGGTTCGCCCGTGGCAAAAATTTACGATAATGTAATTAAGACTTGCATGAAGCCTGTAGCAACAATGCCTAGCCGTATCTGATGGTAGTACAATGGGTAGATGGGATGTGTCAGTGACAACAACAGTTGCTTCATGCCGGGTTCTCGATATTGTCACCATTAGGCTTCATGCATGTCTTAATCACATTCTCGTACATTTGTTTTCACGGGCAAACCTGCATTTTGATCCACAATCGCTGTCTTACCTTTGTAAATATGTTCTAGGGCAGTGCACAAAATGGTGTTCATTTTAACCTCGTACATCCACAACAGCACTCGCTGCAACGACCACTTTTGGTACTCCACACATCAACATGACCCCCAACTGACAATGCTCAATGCCTGATAGCACGTGCACGTTGTTATCACCTCTTCCTGACAGTGTTGCCACTTTTAAATCTACAGCCCACGAATATTGATTGGTACAGGGTGGTCACAAAATGGGCGTACCCCTTTTATTTTCGACACTACGATGGTTATGGTTGAATGCTTGATATGAACACATACCTGATGGTTTAAGTGTCCGGAACATCCGTATGGAGACAGTCTATTTCGAACTCTGCGCCATATGCTGGCAGACTTCGAGATGCAAGTGTGAATAAGACCTTTTTCCGGGCGGTGACGTTCCCCTCAATACGTTCTGAAGGGCCTCCAAGAAATCCCAGAGATGGTTAATCAATAACACAGGTATGTGTTCATATCAAGTAATCCGACTATTAGCATCGTGGTGTCGAAACTAAAGGGGGGTATGCCCACTTTGTGACCACCCTGTAGTTGTACTGTTCATAATATAAGGTCCTACAACTTCAGTATTACAGGTCCGTTGAGTGTTATGGCTATAACATGCACTATATTCCTACGCGGACGATTCATGCGCAGATACCATTGGAACAACCAACACGGCATATCAGAAGGCATATGTTCTTGTATACACTGACTTCATTCGCACAACGGACAGAGAATATTAAGGTAAACGTGGACGTATTGTTCCATGCAGGCAGTTCCTATGCTGTGGTGAACCTTTACGTTAAAGTGGCCCTTGTTATGCTTTTCTATCCGCTCTCAAACAGTTTCCAAAAAAAACTTTTCAGTGCATTCATATTCCTTCACACTTTCTATGCAGTGGACGCTATCTTGTAGGTTTGATTCCTGACCTGGGTGAGCGTCTATACTCTATAATATTTATGTACCACTTCTGTTTTCGTTACCGGGGGAGGGACAATATCTCGATTTTGATTTGGTTTATTTTCCTTCTCTTTTCTGACTCTTTTGGCTAATCGCGAAGATGAGGATGGGTGATGATAGGTTGAAATTAACGAAGGGATACTCACAAAGAACATTCGTACCCAGGCCGAGATTCGAACCCGGAACCCCTGGCGTAGGAGCTTGCTGCGCTAACCACTCCGCCAAGGAGATCGGACACCAGGTGAAAATTCAGGCACCATTGTGACTGGGCACACTGTATTTTTCTACCCTTGATAACACGCTCCTCACACAAAGTTTCGAATATTGTTACTGATTCCGAAAATTCCTAAAATTGAGAAATATAAAAGCAGCCCATTAAGTAGAATGTGTGATTTGAATAATACACTTTCAATGAATAACCAGGCCTTAGATTTATCATTGCCTTTCAAACTATATAAAAAAATGATTCCATCAGAATTATGACAACAAATACACTGTAATCATTCCAGTATCATTATTTTTCCAATTATTTTCCATTGTATTCTACAATTATATATCTATAGGTAGGGCTATGCATATTTCATTTTTGACGAAAAAACGAAATTTGAAAGAAACACATTGTAGTGTTAATTGTTCATGTTTTTGAAAGGTGGAGATGCATTTTGTGACCATGTTTTGTCACAAAATAATGCGAAATGAACTGCAAAAAGCGAAATTAACTCTTAAACACGAAATTCATGGTTTATCACCGACGCGACACCTTCTGAGGTCTGAATTATCCTGAGTGTTATGTAATTCCAGGAAAATTGATTAATTCTGCTGTTAATATTGGAGAAGCAAAAATGGACTCCTTTACACAGAAATAAACTTAATACTCTGATAACTACATAAATGTGCTATTAGAAGTGAAATGTTAATTCTGTGGAATAAGTGTAGTTTTTAAATCAAATTTAGGATTATATTCACAATTTTAAAACCAAAATGTGTTTTTATATAAAACTTTTCATCCAATTTTTCACCGCTATAACACCGATATTTTATTTTATTTACTGCTTTTGAACCCGAAATTGACTCCGTTTTTGCACCGAAAATTTGTTTTTTTTTTACCAAAAATATGTGCCTCTATCTATAGGTTTTATATCTGTAATTATTGCACAAGTCATTGTTCTTGTATGGTGAAAGACAAGAGAAAGGGCAAGATTGATTAATTTCATTATTGACTACGTTATTGATTACTTGTATTATCGGTTGATGTATGTTTATATGTTCGCTAATTGTATTGTTTGCATTGTTTTTTTCTGTCGTCTGTAATTGGAGGTTTACTTCTGTTGAGGGCAGTAAATAAATAAATATTACGCAATAGGTGATAGGCACGGTGGGATATGTGGGTGAAAAGACGAGAATGTCCACCAGACATACCATGTGTTGTTGCATTCCAAGCCCGTGTCTATCACCTATTGTCTAACGTAACAATATTTCAAACTTCTTGCGAGAAGTGTATCATCTTACACTGATTCAATATGACAGATAAAAGCAACAGAAAATCACAGTTTGCGACTTATATGGCTTTTCCCCCGACGACCTAGATATTATGCTGCGAAACTGCATCTGTTGCAATTTCAATACGTCCCCACTTCCGCCACATACTTTGCCTCTCGCATAAGACGGAGCGTGGTTAGTATGAAGAAATTCCGTCAGCACATCCGCTGAATATATTACAACGAACGAACTTAAACCTCACATTTTCGGAAAATTCCGAGAGGGATGCAACCGCCTAGGGATGGGGTGGAGAAAATGCAAGATCCTTGTCCCGGGACGTGCTGAGAGTTTCTAATCAAGGTCCACGGGACTTGAGGAAAAAAAGGAAAATAACAAAGCCCCTGTTGCTTCCCTCCCTCAGGACTTCGGGATGCTGGGATCAAGATAAATTCTGATGAATGTAGCAACATAACAGTAACCAGGGGCAATAACGGCTGTGCTGAGAAAGTGAATTATACAGGCCATTTGACCGTTCATGGGAGCAGGAGGCGAAATTGCTCGTGGATGCTCTCCCCACCTGACTCTCGCAGAAACCGTGCAGCATCCATAACGGGATGGAGTTGTGAAGATAGCACGGTCCCCAAGACAGTGCTAGTGTGGAGACTGTTCATCGTAACCGAGCTGAGGCTTAAAAGTTTAACCTCCAAGAGAGAGAGAGGGGGAAAAATCAGGATGAGACTCTCAGCGCAAGATGTCGAACGTCACCATCTCCCTCAATATTTTCCCCATATGAGACTTTCTCGCGCTGAGGTACGGATGCACTTCTGGAGGTTGGGGTTGTCGTAAGTTTGTTATCTTCGCAGTAGAACCGCTCCATAGAACTAACCTCCTCTCCCTTCAATAGTTTTTCGCGCAAAAGATAAGAAAAGTAGCAGACGGAGTAAGCTCAAAGCATCAACATAATTCTCGTATGCTTGCCAAAAGTCCGTCATCAAAAGGCTGAAGGTATGCACATAATTTAAGTTTTCTCAGGATTTAGAGATTTTCTCGACACTTTTCCCGATAAATTCATCTTAAATTACGACGGGTTTTTACAATATGCTAAAAAAATGGTTTAAAATGGCAATTCCTCAATTATTACGATTAGATCCTTTTTTTACAAGCAATTGAGATTCTATAAAACTATTAACATTTTAGTTAATAAATTAAATACACAGAACAAAATAACTAATAATCCACATGTTAAAATATACGATGTTACATGCCCGAAATAAAAATTGGATTTTTTTTAGTTTCCATTGTAAGTCCATTCTATGCACAGAAAATCTAATCGGGACTGGACATACAAGTATATAGGAACACTGAGGGACGAGGTCCTCCAGCCTCCTCTCGCCACTCACACATATCACCCTCTTTCCTGGCGTACTTGGCGTCTAGCTATAATCTTACCAGGAGCGGTAGTGTCCCAAAGGAAAGGATGAAGGGATGATGCAGGTGATGGTGGAGAGGTAATTAACCTTGGTGCCTATCTTGAAAAAAACAAGGTGTGTTTACTGTTTGGATGTTTTCTCTATGTATAGCATTTGTGTCAGAACAAAGATAAGAAAGAATGAAAGATTAAATACTATGAATAAATTCAAACAACATATATAAATAATTTAGAAAATATCTACAGTTATATACTATATATATATATATATATATATATATATATATATATATATATAGATATAAATATCTGGACCTACAGTTTAAAGTGAGTAAAACCACTATGTTCCTCCACCGGGTATCGAATACGGAACCTTCCGATTACAATGCGATTGAGTTGCCACTACGCCATCGGGGAAACAATTAAAAAAATAGTAGAAAACACAATACAATAGAAAACACAATACAAATAAACAAAAGAGACACGGAAGGGCAAACCGGTTTCAATGGACCCGCAATGGCTCGAGTATCTGTCTAACACTGAAAAATGAGTTGTGCTGTAAAAGAGGAACGTGAGAAACCCAGCTAAACAGAGGGAGGGTGTTGACAAGATAATATTAATAAATGGCGACATTAAAACCACACACCCAAAACGAGAGACCGTGCGCAACCAACGCAGGGTTAAAAACTCCGAACCACTATGTGCCTCCAAATCCCAACATATGAGAGTTGCGTCAGCTCTCTACTGTAATCCCCGAAGATGAGGGTGAATGTAGCACTCGAAAGTTCAGAATAATATACACAACCTGACCTGAATTTGTGCTTTTGCTTTAAGTCCACTTTCTGCACAGATAGCCTAATAGAGACTGTACCTATAATTTAAAGTGAGATCCGAACCACTATGTGCCTCCACCGGGTATCGAACCCGGAACCCCTTGATCACAAGTCAACCACTATGCCATCAGGAATGCCTCACATTCTGACCTGGCTGATATACATAGAGAATTTCTTTTAAGCTGTACTATCATTAACAGAATCTTGTAGGCAGATAAGTGTGTACCAGGTATTGAATGTCCATATATCAGCGTGAAACAGCTTTGAACGCCCTTAGCCTGGGGAACGAATAATATCTATGTTTGGCCACGATACCTTGCAGATATGCTAAACCTTACTTAAATAACATAATGAGAAATGGTAACGTTTTGAAAGTTGGGAAGAAAATTACTGAAGATGTCAGAGTAGCATGATTACGATGGGTATCCTCCCATGCTAAATTGTTTCAATCCTCCCCCCCAAAAACCCCCTCCCCTTGGTTTTGCTCGGGAATGAAATGCACAGCACAGATTCAGAATAATCCGGAGGTAAAGTTAAGCTCAGATTTAACCCGCTGGAAAACGGCAGGGGCGTGTGTTTAGCCAGGGTGGAATGGGGGGGGACGCTGTTCGAAATAAAAAAAAAAAAGTTCGGCTTCCGCTATGCAGTATGTGGGTAGGGGGACGATCCTGTTTGAAACGCTGGGATGAGATGCTACGGGGAGGGAGTTTTCAGTGGAGACAGAGAGGGGGGAAAAAACGAAGATTAGGAAGGGCGGGAATCGTACAGAATCCAGATGAGAGGATCGGATGTCCGAAGGTAGGATGAACCATAATGGCGGGTAAAGGGTTGGGGAGGAGGGGCGGGGATCGGCCGTGTATTGCAACTTCATGCATAATGCAGATTTGTGTTAGGTCGGCCAGAAGAACATACTGAAAATTGTCCCGTGAAAATGGCATACACGTTTCTATGCGGATTTCTCTCAGTCTCTTTTTTTGGTCCTTTCATGATGCTGCCCCCGCCCTATTCTCCGCCGGGATGCTGGGGAAAGCATCTGCAATCAGTTCGGGTGATGTCCCTAATTCCTCAATTGTGAGGGGACCGCTTGATGACAATGTTATTGGTGCTTTCGCAAATTAGTTCGCGCTGGATGTGGGCTGTCAATTATTTACGAGTGACGTTAAAGCTTTCAGCGTGCTTCGGGTCAAGTGGAGAAGGGTACTCCTAAGCAAAAGTGTTCTTTTCGAGACCCAATGAGTAGAAATGACTGCACGACAGTTTTTTCATCGTAACCGGGATGGGAAAATGTAATTAGTGTAATCGCCACGAGCGCGTTGTAAACAAACTGTAGGAACTTGATTTTCTCCAACAGCGTAATAAGCAGATGAGCTCATCTATTTTCTCGCAAGAAGCACAATATAGAAAAAAAAGTTTGTAGAAATGCAAACTTTTCGCAAATTTATGTCAAGTCCACTTCCACAGATAGAACAACTTAAAAGGGAAGCCATATCACTGTGTAATGTGCTTCTGTCCAGCACTACATGATTGTAAGGTGACATCGTTAGACACTATACTCTGTCTCTCGGAAATCTACAGAGCAAGGCTGCGTATAATGGTAGGAAAGGGGAGAAAGCGAGTGCGCGGAGCAAAACAGTGTGCCCTGCTACGAAAAGGCAGTAGCTGCAGACGCGATTTTTCATCTTTCCTTCTCAGGCGTTCATTGGTCGAGCCTTCTCGAGTCACTAATTATGCAGATTACTTACTTCCCTTCGCTTGCTCCATAAAATCCAAGGACAGAGTGTACAGTCATGTTCAAAAAATCTGTCGCATGAATTTTTTCTAAGTCCAACGTCTTACGAAATTATGTTGGTAGCTCTGAAACAAGGAAGTGTTGTGAAATATACGATCCTCCAATCAGAGTGAAGTTCGATTCTGAGGAGCAGGAGGCGTGACTCACGGTCTTGTCCACAGGAAGTTCAACCAATGCAGCATTTACAAATTTGAGATAACGTCCCCATTGGTTAAATATTGTTTCAATAATGCGAATCGGCAGAAAGATTGCGCAAAAGTTTACTTTGTCGTTTTAATTGCCTTTAATCGTTTCAAATTAGTATTAAATTGTCCCAATTATAGTTCAAGAGCTTAATATAATGTATTCATGTATGTGTTTGACAATCATATATCACTCATTAGAACAATTTTCACATTGTTTTCACTACGTGAGACGACATTTCATTTACATTTACTATAAAATAGTGGTTTGTGTGTAATAACAGTTTTCATTAATTAATTTAGAGATACATTTTTATTTGTTGAGTTAATGATTAGGTTAATTCGTTATTTTTCGCGAAAAGAGGGAACCACAGCTGAAAGAAAATACACAACTTGTATTATTTAGGTCAAGAGTTCGTTTTAACATCACTTTTTGCACACATAGGCTAATCACGACTCGGGATACATTTAAATTGGAATCTGAAACATTATGCGACCTGACTGGAACTCGGAAAAGGACACACTGATTACAAGACGTTGATACATTACCAATTGGTCTGGCGAACGCCAATAATAATGAGGGGTTGTGGGAGTGGGAGAGGGGTGACGGAAAGTAGAAAATAAATAGTATTTTTGGGGGGTATTTAATGTTATATTTATACACATACAAACCTAAGGAAATATTTATTTTGATACATGTATGTGGGGGTGGGGAAGGGGGGAAAAGACAGGGAGAAAAAGATATTGGAAGAGATGGGACGAAGAAGTGATTGTGGAAAATGTTTTATTTGACGTTCAATAATAAAAACAATCAAATCAATGATGATTATCTTATAAATAACATATTTAATGTAAATTTGTTTTAAAAATGGGGACGGGGAGCTGTTTGTTTTACGTTCAGTGCAGGATAACAAGTGGAGACACATAGTGGTTCGTATCTCACTTTAAACTGTAGGCCCAGACCCCATTAGTCTATCTGTGTATAACGTGGATTTAGAATTCAGTAGAAAATAACGTCGATGTAGTATTTTGGATTTTAGATGCGTTGAGACCACTAAAATGTCCAATTCTTGTAATAAGAAACCTGTCCTCATATTACCATTTTGAAAGAGAGAGAGTTAATTGTATAATCTTTCGTTGTTAGTTTCAAAGAAGACTAATTCAAATAGTAACAATGGGAACGAATAAAGCTTACGAAAAGTTTTTGCCACCGTGGGGATTTGAACCTACGACCATTAGAGTGACAACCCAGTGCGATAACCACTACCCCACGAGTTCGTTTCTTCTTAGGGCATGATTATAAGTTAAGACCAATTCGTTCAATATGCATTAGAAATATAATCCCCACCCGCCTCTTGATAAACAACACACCCAAACGCTCCTTTGTAGAAATGAAATAAAGGTGGTATGAATGTCACAAAACATTTAAGCAAAATCTACTATAAAGTGAGAATCATAGAACTTAAGACTTTCTGTAAACAAAAGCACGTGTACCCTAACAGTGTTGCAAACTTATGGAAAAAAATAATCCACATAGCCTACTAGGTGTAAAACATTCCATTTGTCAACAGATGCGGAATAAGCAGTGTATCACTGAGTGATGACCTGTTGAAAGTTATTGAATGTATGTTAAAAAATAAATTTTTAAAAAATGTACATCTTGCCTGGTGGCCGATTTTTAGACTCATTACCGAAGTTTCCTGGCTCGAATCCCGGAATGAGTGTTATTTGTGAGTATTTCTTCATCAATTTCATCTGACGATCACTCATTCTCATGGTCGGGATTAGCCAAAAGTGGAAGAAAAGCAACGCTAAATTAAAAAATCAAATACAAAATGTACATCTTATCCCCCAGGAGTAAGACGGTTCCGTACCAAAGGATTAATTTTCTCTCATATTTTACTAAAAAAACCTTGCTAGAAGAATGTGACACATGAGATAAATTACGTTTTGAAACCGGGGTAAGTGTTATGATTTATTATTATAGATAATGAAAGTAAGCTAATACATATGATTTGATTGACTAAATTAATAATTATCCAGCAAAGACACCAAGGGAAACTAAAACGGCAACTTAGAGAAGCATAAAATTGGGGAAAGAAGACTTTAGAATACAGAAATATTTTGAGGCAAGTCACATTTTATTGTACGCTACATATAAAATAAAATGCATATTTGGGGGTGAATTTTTAAATATTGTCACATTTTTCTTCTCTCTTGTTGTGAGGTGTTCATTTTAAATCAACCTCCCTCACCCTACGGCCTGCCCTCCTTCACCCGCAAAAGTATTCCGGAGTGTGAGGATGTCACCATCCGGATGGCGAACACCTCTGTATTATAGATCGACTCTTACGTCCACCCCCTTCCCCATCCCCGGAGGATCGTCACTGCCAATGTGAAATCACACTATCATATGCCGACAATCGACATACCACTTCCGTTTCTGTACTTGACTTAGTGATAAGTATTGTGGTTGGCAACAGCCTAATAACGGATTTCTTCCGCATCATGTAGTCCGTTCTATGAAAGTACGCTAATGGAAGAAAAACGTGTAAATTACGTTGGATTATACATTTTAAAATATATTTTCATTAAAGGTTTCTGTTTATAATAACAATACCTGATTATTGTATAAATTACAATCGATCACGTGAACAGCAAGAAAATAGCGCCAGTTTCGAACATGCGACTTCCTTGCGTGCAGGAAGGTCTCCCGAGTTTTCAGAGTAGTCTTTCAGAAATACAGCCGTTTGAAAAGTGGCAAGAAGCAGGTTGTTCTTAACGTTTATGTGACGTTGTGTCGGTGCTATCCTGAGCAAGCAGTGAAGTTGGTGTCCAAGTGTAATTCTGTGTCTGCGTCTTTGTGTTTTCGGTGTGTTGAAAGAAAGGAAAACGACCGGTCAAGTTGTGAGTCCCGCGAAAAAACACGTTGTTGCTCGTATAAACAAGTACACCGATTTTGAGATAAGCGCAATACAATGCGAGGTGCTTTCGTATTCTGTCAATCAAAGAGCCGTCCTGTCCACTGTGGAGAAGATGTTGATAGTGATGATTGATACGATCTCTCCAATTTTAGCAGTCGACGTTAAATCGCCTCTTGTGCCACGTTGAGTTCCTTTTTGGGAAGCAAATTTGACAGACCGTACTCTGACAGGATGATATCTAGCGCCGAAAATGCCTCAAGTTCAAAAAGAAAGTACTGAATCAAGGTAAGAAAATACATTACTTGCATGAGACGTACGTAAATAATGTGCTTATTATCGTCTTCTTGTTTTCTAGTGCACGAGAAACCGAGAGAAAGATAAACAATCTCTTTTTATTCCACGGCTTATCTTTGTTTAGCTTCTGCTAAAACTGGCGGTAATTTGTTGCACAAAGGAGAAAACAATACTCTACATGTCAACAATGTTGGGCAATAATTTGGTGGAAATAAAACCAAAAGGCTTGAATTACTGAAACGAATATCTCTCTCTCTCTCTCTCTCTCTCTCTCTCTCTTGTATAACTTTGGCGCTGTCATACTGAGAGAGGAGGGGGGAAGGAGGATCTGTTACCCCGTGTCAGATAAATTGAACTTTTGGCGTAGAAAAATATGTTCATTCTTGAACAAGTACACGTATTTAATCACTTATAGAAAATTTATTATACTTCAATGTGTAGATTATCAGTTAAAATAAGAATACATTTTTCCATGTTACGTAAAATTAAAGGTTGCGAGTGAGCAGCATATGATGGCCGCACCATTCACGAACAGCTGGCGCGGAGTGATACGTTTCTCGAAGTGAGACGGTTGTTTACAGAAGGTCGGAAGGTTCGTGATTCTTACTTTAGTTACGACGCAATCGTTTTACATGCAGAGGCTACAGCTTCGAGAATTGAGGTTGTGGTTTGACTGTAATTGTAGGATACCCTATAGGTATCGATAAGCCAAGGCTCTAGTGTGCACTAGATTGGTTCATTTGTAGTGACGTGCTCAGGAATTTGTAAAGAGGTATGTGAATATAAAAATGTGTTAATGCTTATTTTTTAAACAGTGAACTCATAATTTAATATCTCTCTGTCCATCTCATTATCTCACTTAGGAACTAATTAGTATTGCAGGAGTCATACTGAAAAGAAATCTCACGTGACAATGACGAGAAATTAGATTTACGGAAGGAATAGTTTTCATATTTTAAAACCTCGAATGGCCATGGACTATCTCCCGACTGTCAGTCTCCCTTCCACAATCCTACTTAGAGTTATCTTCAACTGGCAACGAGGTGACGTTGGTCAGCACGTCGAACCCTCAGCCGTTATAGAAGATATCTGAAACCAGGTTACACCAGTCGCTCGTAGCTCCCCAATTTCCTCACGATGGTGGGTTGCCACCGGTCCTATACAGATAACTGGCCGAGAACCCAGGAAGACTCGAATCCATGCCGTCCCGCTGCAGTCGGAGTCCAAAGCACAGAGTCTTAGACCGCACCGTTACGGAGAAGGAGAGTTTTCATATTTTCTTTCTTATAAATGTCGACAATACATTAAATATATTACGCACCAAAAAATAGCTGGTTCTATAAGAGATTCGAACCTTCGATCTTCACTCAACTAGGCCGCTATTTTTAACAATTTCCCATTTTCTCACTCAATAACCTTCTTTGAACGTTTGTCTTAAGAGTCGTTAGCAATCTTGTAAACCTTATTAACCTATCTGCTGTCTATCACAAATGTATTTTACAACCTGGAGTAGATTTTGATGTCTGCAATTTAGACCTTGACTTTCGTGGTAAGTAATTCTCTACCGTCTACTATAATAAATAAATCAAAGTCTACATATCTCATATTTTGTAAATACGAAATGTCATTGTTAAATGTTACAAACTATTTCTTATTCCACCGTTAGTTCCAGATTTAGCCACAGCATTCAGGAAACCAGCGTGAAACATGTTTCCCACACTTCCAAGGTCAGGTGAACCCTTATCAGTTGTATTGAATGCCTGTGAACATGTTACTTCATACGTCATGGTACTGCTGGTGGATTTCTTCCCCTTCCCCTTTTACCTTGACCGGTAGTAATCCCCGACTGGGCACGACGAATCAATCACAGAAAAGCAGACTGTCTACTAAATCGCATGCCATGTATTATTTCGAGCTCCTAGGTTTTGGAAAGTAAAATAAAAAAGTATGTAACATTCATTCATAATGATAGAATTTTTTGGGTATTATTTCATGACTCTTTTCTACTAACTCCAATGAAACTTTTGTCTACTGTTTTCAGTAGATCAATAGGTGTTTTGAAACATCTACTGTGTTCAGATTTTCAAAAAGATATAAATACAAAAATATAATAAGGGGGTATGAAATTAATATTTACAGCCAAAATATTAAACTTAACATATACACTATACACTATACTCAATAAATTAATTTCACTTGCAGTTTCTCTACTGTACTGGTTTCAGTAGATCAATAGGTGTTTTGAAACATCTATGTTAAGATTTTTTAAAATTTGAATTACAATTTGTGTGCCTGAAAACTTAGGGTATTTTACACCCGTCACGCTATACGGGGTCCAGCCCCTTATCATGACAAAAAAAAAGCGTGTCTGAAAACTAAAATATCCTTACCTGAGTTAAAAGCTGAGCCTGTAAAACGACAGACAGTCAACACAAACAAGGACAACACACACGCAGTCCAACAAAGATTATACTAACAGTAGGTCCAGTCACCAGAGCCTCGTTAGTCTGCAAAATGCAGTTCAGGGTGTACTACATGGAAGTGAGGTTGGTTTAAATTTTAAATAGATATAAAAACAAATTGTTAGTGAGGAGGAATAAAAAGTTATATTTACAGCTAACATGCTGAGCTAAACACACTACAAGGGTGTAAGGGATGACCTTCCACGAAGTATGTACACCCTATTGTTGCTTCCACGCAGTACACCCGGGACTTCAGTTTGCAGACGAACGAGGTTCTGGCGACTGTCCCCATGGCCAGTATAATTTTCTGTGTTGTCCTGTGTTTGGTCCTTGTGGGTGCTGAGTGCCTCTTTACAGCCTCAGCTTTTAACCGAATTCAGAATATTTTAATATTTCAATTACAACACGACGTTACAGTTATGTTATTTTAGTTCTGGTAAGGGGCTGGACCCCCGTATAATGTGACAGGTGCAAAATAGCCTAAGTGCTGACGCACCCAAAATTTTCAATTCAAATTCAAATTCAAACACACTACATGCAATATTACAAGTAGTACTGAAGAGAATATTTCACTTGTAGTTCCTCAACTGTAATTACACATTAGGCCTACTGAAAGTGTTCAGTAGGAAATCATTGATTTTGAGTAGATTTCCGAGAGACACCGTAGAGTACTACAATTGATAACAGTAGATTCTGTCTACTGTAAACAGTAGAAATTACGTAGGTTTATAACGACGATGAGAATGAAACAGAGGTAAAAACAATGATAATGAAATGCAGAAGCGACCTGGAGCAAACAGGAACGTAGAATGTCTGGCAGCGAGACGCAAGAGTTGATCAAGCGATTGTAGCGTCAAATTTAGCTTAGAGCTCATAATTGATATTTCTACATGAACTCAACATACAAGTTACATACAATGAGAGAATTGAATTGAGTTTACATCTCACGTGATATGAGTCGAAACTATTATTGCGCATTGAACTGTGAAGTGAATCAATATTCAATTCGATTAACTAGTGAATGGTGATGTGCTGAGATTTTGTAACGAGATGTGCCTAATGGCTGACAGTATAATAACTTAATGGCTGACAGTATAATAACTTAAGGACACATTGATTTAATATATTTGAACAATCTTATAACGTGCGATTTTGCATGAAATGTTATTACTTGAATCTACATCACTTCATTGCAAAGGCTACAAGGCATTTTATGGATTGTAAAATTCTGTGTTCGATTCACCGTTCGGTTAACTCTGCGATTGTTATTTCTTATTAAACCGAAAAATTATTTATTGCATTTTACTTATTACGAAAATTCGTATATTATTTGCTTTGCGAAATGTAGAGAATATATTGTTTTTCATGCTTTTTACAAGAATACAACTATGCATGGTGAACAAAAAAAAATAAATACTATTCAGAAAAGGATGTCAATAGTATTTATTTGTTTTGTTTCTTGATAATTTTCCCTAAAATAAAAATGTATAACTTTCGCTGTACATGACATTTCGTCGAATATGACACATGGATAATTTTTATGCAAATCCTAGTAAAATAATGAGAAATTCAAAAACATATTCTGAACAATTATTTTCAAAAATAACATTGAAAAATCATTAGAAAGGAGTGTTATTTTTTTAAAAAATATATATTACATTTTTATTTCTTTAAATTATTAATTAAATACAATACTTAGTTGCTATATATAATAATAATAGGGGTAATCGAACAGAAGTCAAACCTATAATCTTCGGCGTGTAATACTAATAGCCTATCACCGAACCACTTTACCATCATAAAAAAAATAAAGTTTTTTGCACGCTGAAACCTTGCCATACGAATATCTACCCTACCACTACAAGAAACCACGTCACAACCTCAATTTTCGAAGCTGTAGCCTCTCCATGTAAAACGATTGCCTCGTAACTATAGTAGATTTTGCTTAAATGTCTTATGACATTCATACCACCTTTATTTCATTTGCTTGTTGTTTATCAAGAGGCGGGGGGGATTATATTTCTAATGCATATTGAACGAATTGGTCTTAACTCATAATCATTCGCGAAGAAGAAACCAACTCGTAGGGTAGTGGTTATCGCACTGGGTTATCACTCTTATGGTCGTAGGTTCAAATCTCCACGGTGGCAAAAACTTTTCGTAAGCTTTATTCGTTCCCATTGTTACTATTTGAATTAGTCTTCTTTGAAACTAACAACGAAAGATTATACAATTAACTCTCTCTCTTTCAAAATGGTAATATGAGGACAGGTTTCTTATTACAAGAATTGGATATTTTAGTGGTCTCAACGCATCTAAAATCCGTACTAGATCGACGTTATTTTCTACTGAATTCTAAATCCACGTTATACACAGATAGACTAATGGTGCCTGGGCCTACAGTTTAAAGTGAGATACGAACCACTATGTGTCTCCACTTGTTATCCTGCACTGAACGTAAAACAAACAGCTCCCCGTCCCCATTTTTAAAACAAATTTACATTAAATATGTTATTTATAAGATAATCATCACTGATTTGATTGTTTTTATTATTGAACGTCAAATAAAACATTTTCCACAATCACTTCTTCGTCCCATCTCTTCCAATATCTTTTTCTCCCTGTCTTTTCCCCCCTTCCCCACCCCCACATACATGTATCAAAATAAATATTTCCTTAGGTTTGTATGTGTATAAATATAACATTAAATACCCCCCAAAAATACTATTTATTTTCTACTTTCCGTCACCCCTCTCCCACTCCCACAACCCCTCATTATTATTGGCGTTCGCCAGACCAATTGGTAATGTATCAACGTCTTGTAATCAGTGTGTCCTTTTCCGAGTTCCAGTCAGGTCGCATAATGTTTCAGATTCCAATTTAAATGTATCCCGAGTCGTGATTAGCCTATGTGTGCAAAAAGTGATGTTAAAACGAACTCTTGACCTAAATAATACAAGTTGTGTATTTTCTTTCAGCTGTGGTTCCCTCTTTTCGCGAAAAATAACGAATTAACCTAATCATTAACTCAACAAATAAAAATGCATCTCTAAATGAATTAATGAAAACTGTTATTACACCCAAACCACTATTTTATCGTAAATGTAAATGAAATGTCGTCTCACGTAGTGAAAACAATGTGAAAATTGTTCTAATGAGTGATATATGATTGTCAAACACATACACGAATACATTATATTAAGCTCTTGAACTATAATTGGGACAATTTGAAACGATTAAAAGTATTAAAACGACAAAGTAAACTTTTGCGCAATCTTTCTGCCGATTCGCTTTATTGAAACAATATTTAACCAATGGGGACGTTATCTCATATTTGGAAATGCTGCATTGGTTGAACTTCCAGTGGACAAGACCGTGAGTCACGCCTCCTGCTCCTCAGAATCGAACTTCACTCTGATTGGAGGATCGTATATTTCACAACACTTCCTTGTTTCAGAGCTACCAACACAATTTCGTAAGATGTTGGTCTTAGAAAAAATCCATGCGACAGATTTTTTGAACATGACTGTACCTATTCAGGTATCTACCTGTCAAGTAAAAGTCATGAAATTTTGCTTATGGTCAGGAATTTTTGTAACACCATTAAGCCTTGTTTCCATGATTATGAAAAACTAAATATGCTGACCAAAGCAGTAATTTATTTTATTAAAAACATAAACTAAACGTAACGTTTCAACCTTCTAGCAAGGTCTTCTTCAGACTCTGCAGCAAGTACAAAAGTAACATGATACAAAAGCAGGGCATTATACTCGTATATACACAAAACATTACTCCTTCCAGACTATTAGAAAGTTGTTCTGGAACTTTCTAGCAGGTGGCTTTCACTTGTCAACTGTACTTTCACCTAAAAGGCTAAACATATTTACTTCCATCTAGAATGTGGTTGGACTTTTTATCTCACGCTCTTTTTCCTTCATTTTTCTTCCTTCTCCTCTCCTCTTTCTCTCTTGTCCTTTCTACTTTTTCTAACACCTTTTCCATTCTTTGTTTAACTTCAGTTCCCCATTCCAGTTCATTGTGTCTTCTTCACCTTTCTTCTCTATTTCCTTGGCTTCCTTCCATTTTCTCACTAGCATTCTAGAGTGCGATGAGGCTAAGCAGATAGGAAGGGAGAAGAGACACAATGAACTGGAATGGGGGACTGAAGTTAAACAAAGAATGAAAGAAGGTGTTAGAAAAAGTAGAAAGGACAAGAGAGAAAGAGGAGAGGAGAAGGAAGAAAATGAAGGAAAAAGAGCGTGAGATAAAAAATCCAACCACATTCTAGATGGAAGTGAATATGTTTAGCCTTTTAGGTGAAAGTACAGTTGACAAGTGAAAGCCACCTGCTAGAAAGTTCCAGAACAACTTTCTAATAGTCTGGAGGGAGTAATGCTTTGTGTGTATATATAATGCCCTGTTTTTGTATCTTGTTACTTTTGTACTTGATACAGAGTCTGAAGAAGACCTTGCTGGAAGGTTGAAACGTTACGTTTAGTTTATGTTTTTAATAAAATAAATTACTGCCTTGGTCAGCATATTTATTTTTTCATAAAAATTTATTGCAATTTTTTTTACAGTATAGTGAATTTACATTGTTATATACCTGTACTGAGATTTCATAAAATTGAATATTTGGAAATCTGAAATTGTATTGAGTTGTGGTTAAGATTTGTATACTTTGTTTCTTAAGAATTACATTCTTGTGTGCGTGAAGTTTTGTAAAAATATTAAATGAAGTAATGTGGTCATTCCCCATCCAGAATGAAGTCTGAAGCATTAATTTTTACATGCATTTATAACTAAAGCAAGCCTAAGTCTCTTGTTAAAGTACATCTTCGGTTTTCATCTTAACCGCCCTTGTGGTAGGGGTTTTTCATTGAATCCAAATATCTATTTTCTTAATTTCCAACTATACCTAACTAGAGGGCGATAAATATTAAGAAAAACGAAAAATGTCAAGAAAAAGGAAAGACAATTCAAGAAAAAGTCAGGAATTTTGGATTTGTTATATTGGTAGACACCCTGCTATTTGATGCGAGGCTGGGCAGGACCAAGAGCAGCTTACGCAGGAAATTTGGTTAAAAATAATTGTCTGAAGATAACCACTCCGGAGCGACCTTTTTCTGAAGACACAAAAATACCAAGCTTCTTTGCCTTAGATGATTCCACCAAAATCCTTTCGTCTTAGTATCCAGAGAAGACACGGTTGTAAACAGAGTTACCAAATTTAGCTCTTCCTCCATGTTACAAATTTTCAAGTTAATCTTAAGTGTCGTAAAGTACCTGTTGATGATGATATATCTCTGTTACTTTTAGAACGTTGACCGAGACATTTATGATTAACAAAGTAGTAAATAGCTGGACAACTATAAAACAACCATATGACGTATCTTCATCCTCTGTGGGTATTGCACGTTCCCTCCGATGTAGTTGGCGCATGCGCAGTAGTGTTAGCAACAATGTAATGTGTCTGTATCTGTGGAGCAGCGGTGTATAATCAAATTCCTTGTGAAGGAGAACCTGAAGCTGAAATTTTGAGAATACCGCAAGCACATCATGACGAGCAAATGATGTCACGGGCGAGAGTGTACGAATCATGCCAACAGTTTGGCGAAGAACAATAATTGCTGACAAATGAACCGCTTGGACCCATTTGTCCGACCGGAACATGCAAGGTGTTCTTTCTGTGGATTTCTTTCAGAAAGGGTCATGATTAATGCCCAGTATTCCTGCACACTGATGAAGGGTTCCATTCGCAAGAAAAAAACAAGGGATGTTGTCTGCAAATGTCATTCTTCACCATAACCTTGCATGGTCAATTTGACAGCAACAACTTTCCGAAAGGGTTTTGCTCCATGTTCATACACTCCGGACTTAGTCCTCAGTGATTACCAGATTTGTTTGAGAAATGGAAGGCAGATGAAAAACTGACAAAAGATCGTCCGGTACTGTCTACGACAGCAGTGAACTTCCTTTTACGCCAAAGGACTCAGGGACAAAATGATGCCAGCTGTGCCTGGATGCTTAGGGGGATTCCTTTGAGAAACTAACCAAGTTTGGTGCTTGTAGGATTTCCAATGTTTTTCCTAGAAGTGAAACTGTCGGTCAACAGTAAGAATGTTCCCAAAAGCATCAGTTACCTGCAATTTTATTATAAGTAATTTGTTACTTGTCAACACTGGCATACACAAAGCATGAATTCGGAGATTGCCAGTGACAACGATGGAATCTGGGGACCTGTTGATGGTCGCTTGAGTCATTTCAAGTACACGAGTGTTCACATTTTACGAGAGGGAGTACGTATACAGAAGACAAGATCATGCCCGCGGTATGCACATCATCCCAATAACACCCACTCATCTCCTCTTTCGCATTTTTGTAATCGAAGCAAAGCTTTAACCGAGGGAAGCGGACATGATGACCGCCTTACCAGGACATAATTCACACTTGTGTAAGTTGCACAGCGTTCTAGAATTACCAAAGTTTCTTTTATAGGACGGGCTTCACAAGAATTCGCCCATCAGGCAACAAAACTTCGAGTCATCCAATCTTGTGTGAAGGCACGATCCAATAATGCTGAAGCTAAGTGTGCTCGTCGTGAAGGGACAAGAATCACAACAATGCATCGACAATGGTGGAGGGTGAGGATGCCGGACCGAGGCATGTTTACGCTATAACTGCTCGAAGCCTTTGTAGGAAAGTTTTGTTGAAGAGAGCATACCACAAGATTCTAATTACAGTGATGAATACTCGAGTTGGAAACTCTGAGGTATTTTGTAGGATGGGTGATTCAGTATCAAAACATTCTCACGAGTTACTTCTTTGTCACACAGAGGAAAAATACTATACTTCACACACTGCAATCTTATTTGTCGTTCCGTTAAAGTGAAGTGGAGCGCTTCAACTTGAAAAATCGTAACAGCTATATAACTCTTCTTTGTACTCTGAAAAATTAGAGTACTCTATGAGCTCATTCACGCCAACGTCTGTGGCGAAGTGGTTAGCACAGCACGCTACAACGCACGGGCGTCGGGACGGGGGTCCATAGAGCCCCCTGAAAATTGGACTAGTTCATGTCAAGTTACAAAAAAAGCAGAAAGCTTGTTATTTTCATTGTTAATCACAGTATTCGAACACTGTAACCAAAGTAAAAAGTGCATTAGATGGGAAAAATGATTACAAAGTACAGAAACCTCATATATTTCCATATACACTACTATTTACTCCAAAACAAAAAGTTCAACAATTTTCAAAATTCCAAAAAAGATACAGTTCTAATAAACCTTATGAGTAAAATGTATCCCTCATTTTTCCAACTTTTCCTTAAATGATGTATGCAAAAGTTAATAACAAAACGTAACGATTATGAATTTCAGTACACTAACTGTATGGAATGTAAAAAAGGAATGCTAATTTGGAAGACTGGTTTATATTTATCAGTTTACAATGTTAATTACTGCATAATAACAATTATATTTTTTTCATTTTGATATTTTTAATATTGTTGTTATTATTTCTACTGTTCCAAGCTTATTACTGGGCCGACACCCAATGCAAAAATTTCTAGCAACGCTATGTTACAACGGGTTCGAATCCCGGCCTGAGAATGGGTGTTCATTGTGAATGTCGCTTCATCAATTTCTTCGTATCATCACTCATACTCATCGTGGCGATTAGCGAAAAGTGGCAGAAAAGCGACGCTAAATAACAGAAGTCATACTCAACTAATTTTCATCCCCGCTCTTAGCCAAGGGAAGCAGATAAGCAACTTTTCGCTCATTCCCTCTCTCCCCTCCCTCTTTCTCTTGCTCTTTCGCATTCCCTCCCTTTCTCCCCTGTCCTCTCCCCCTCCCTCTCTTGCTGCCTGTTAGCCCTATCTCTTTCGCTTTCTCTCTCGCAGCGCAAAAATCAAATCACAACGAAAATAACTCCTTGTAACTCGCCTTACAGCAGAAAGCTCCATATATGTCTATGAAATTCAGGCATCCTAGTATCGATATACAAAAAATAACATTAAACTGATACATGGGGTTAACAATATCGGACAAGCATATCGAATACCAATTAATTCCAACTTGTGTAGAACGTATGGTACACGCGTGAAGCAATTTTTAATCATTTAACAAAGCAAGATAGACACTGCCCTCTGTCCATCTGTATTGATGTCCCAAATCCCCACTTTTTTGTCGATTGTAGCACAAACAAAGCTGGATTTTGACGTCACTTCTCTTTTTTTTACACACATCGTATTAGCATTACTCCAACTACTCGCTTCTTTCAAATTGATTGCGAAATTTCATCAATTATTGTTTTTTTAATCGGGCCAGGGATGAAGATAGTCCTCAGGGGTTGTCACTGCGACATGATATAATTTCGTATTGATGCGGAAAATTTCCCCATGGCATAATTTAAGTTTGTTTTTTGATCATTTTTTTAATTCAGATCACGCTGTCGGGATTCACATATTGATTTCGTTGGCGTGACTATTACATGTTATTCGTAATGTAATTATTAACCGAGTGGAGGGGGAAACTGTTGCATTTCTTGTCTATCCGCCAGCTCATGAACTAATAGCATCCGCCCATAATGACAATTTAAGCTTTCATCTTTAAATAGAGGGAACAGAATGACTTATCGCTATACTTATCAACACAGGAAACGCCTTACTAACATGTACTGTAAATGTGAAACTACGTTGTATGATAAACCGTGGTTTAAAGAAAATTAAAATTTGTTAAAAGAAAAATTAACTACACACTGTTCCGGGAATCTCTGGAGCAAGTGTACGAAAACAAGTCTCTGCGCACGCACCGACTCGAGTAGGCTCGAGCAATGAACGCGATACATGGAAAGTGAATGATAGGAGGGGAAAACACGGTTGCAGCCACCAGCCGTTTCAAGCAGCGAATACTGCTCTCTACAGTTATGCATGGACTTGCTCCACAGATTCCCTAGGCGAGTTTAAACTGTGTAGTATAATAGCCCTTTTAAGGATCAGGGCTTGCATTTTCATTGGCTGTACCGTGGCTGTTTACTGACTCCCGAGACCGGATTTCACTACTACTCTTTGTTTTTACGACGTCGGGTTGGTCAAGAGCGCTGATACTCAAATTAGAATGGTTAACTTGCAATAACACTATACCAGCATCATTGATAAACATCATTTTGCTCCTTTTACGCCAAAAAAATAATAAGAAAATAACTCCCAATTGTGTATACTTGCGAATGGGATTCGAAGATCGCAACTAAAATTACATGAGTTCATATGATTTTTTATCATTTGCCTTCTTGATTGATTTGCTTTACATTACTTCACTTCTCTGCAAATTCTCGTAATTGACGAAGATGAAAAGTAATGAGATGAAAGGACACTCAGAAGCACTCCTGGAAAGCACACAACACAAACCTCAGTGAGAATTATACAGGCTGAAAGTACACACACCAGCAAAGCCCCATTATTATGCAACATGAAGTCCAGGGTGTACTCACTGAAAGATAAGTTGACACTTGGGTGTGTTCAGAAAGGATCATCCCTTCCACCTCATCATTTTTCTTTTATTTAATTATATGAATTCTCAAAGTTCCAAGAAAAGTCATGCTACAGTCAGCCAATACCATCACAAGAACTCATACACGTAGTAGGCTTACATGGCAAGCTTATCATATCACTACTTTGAAGTGCAAGTGAAGGAATATCGATATCCCACGAACTTTGGCAGCTAGAGAAAATGAGTGATGTTGCACATGAAAACCTTTTTACGTTTCTCTAAAAGCAATACAGAATACACAACTTGGTCCATCCATCTGTCAGTGTGTATCCGTATTGGAGACACAGTCTAACAGATCGTCCCATTAGATACATGTAGGCGATTGGTCCTTACGCCACGTATCACGTAAAGGAATCACCAACTTAATATTACATTCTTGTATCTGTTAATGTTTCTACCTTAAGAAAAATGGATGCTTTTATGAGCTTGCACGAGAGTAAACTAAGCTTTCTATTGCAAATAACCCACAAATTTGTACTATTTCGAGTACAAACAGCCCATTCTCTGTCAAAAATACACACTTTTCAAAACTAAAGAACAACAGCTGAAACTTTCTGCCAACACTCTATAGACAACCCTCGTATATATATTATCTTTGTATCAATTGCGGTTCCCGTTCCTTCCAGAAACGTTACATTCCAAGAAAAGTAAATTTGTTTGGTCGCATGCAAGGGCACAATAAATATTATATTCTAGATAAGAGCAGCCGTGTGTGTAAAGGTTAGCCATGTCAAGGGGTCGTTTTAATACGTCTTGATAGACGGAAGATAATTCCTTATCCGCAAACTCAGTAAAATGATACTCAAAACTTTGTGAATTAAAAATACTAATTTATATTATCTGATACGTCTTTTAAAGAAATAAGTATGATTTAAAGGTCCATATTTTTATACTTCCGGAACAATGCAATCTGTCTCACAATGAATTAAACTTCCTTCGTGCATGATCCTAGCCACGATAACCTCAATTTCATCTTAGAAGGGAACGCATATGATCAAATAGGTAGCCGAGGTATGCTTATAATCAGAACTATACATATTGGTAGGTTTTTGGGTGTTGGTTATTGGACAACGTATCCAATATTGAAGAAAGCGACTATTTGATACACAGAGATTCATACTTGTATTTAAAGGCCTACCCGATGGCGCCCGTCATCGCCTTATAATCAAGGGGTCCCGGGTTCGATACCCGGTGGAGACATAAGTGGTTCGGATCTCACTACAAAAACTGTAGGTCCAGTCCCGATTAGCCTTACTGTGCATAAAGACAAACACCAAATCAATCAATCAATGCTTGTATTTTACGTTATTTCTGAGTTACCTGCGAATGTTTGCTCATATAATTTGACATCCGTTGATAGACGGACAAGAAATTGACATGCACAATACCTTAACGTAGAGAAAGTAGATACTTCATTCAGTCCACGGAAGTTTATCTTTGAACGTATGGTAGTCACTAAGTGCTAAATGAGTGTTTTTACTGTATACTACAAGAGTCGAAAGGAAAAGAAGTCGAGAGGTCGGATCACGATTTTGCTAGAGAAGGTTCCGAATTCGAGCACCGGCTTGGGCACGAGTGTGCCACTTCATCAACTTCAAAGTATATTCTTTCATACTTAACGGACCGACCTTCGTGACGGAGTGCTTAACACAGAGCAATACCACGTCGGGGGTCTCGAGTTTGAATCCTTGGCTGGGCATGTGCGGTCTTTGTTAGTGTCCCACATTCATCATATGAAACTGATAAGGGACACCATTCTTACCCATCCTCATATTCGCGATTAGCCATAAGATGCAGAGAAGCGAAGTAAAATAAATCAATCATCCTCATCGCCGCGATTACCCAAAATAGGCAGAGAAGCGACGTATAACAAGGAAAATACAAATGCGTACAAACACAGTAAATTAGTAAAATCAGTTTTTCAAATACGATATCTCAAATACGAGATACGGACAACCTGTGTCGCCTTGAAATTGTGTATGTTAAGTCTTTGTCATCCACAGAAATTTATCTTTCTATACTTAGTAGTTTTAGAGATATTTATAAGTAGGATTATGTGCTTAATGACATCGTGACCAATGTCGATTCAATCAATGTTTCGTTCTGGTTTCATTTGATAGGTGAATGGATAAGTTCAGTTCTTAGATCGAACAGATCGTCACATAACCATGCTGGAATGGCTTAAATGTAATATATCCTTCATGCCAGGCAACCAAACTTACATTAAAGTTAATTTGGTTGCATAAGACCTAGGATAATTTTTAAATTTTCACATCTCGCGCTGATCCTGGCCGATACGTGTAAGAGAACGTTTTTCGTTCTAGATTTACTCTGTAGTTACATTTACTTAGGTTACTTCCTGCTTACTGCTACTTTTGCTTCAGAATTCTTAGGGGGAACGCTACAATCCGACATATTGCGTTCCGCTGTAGTAAATAAGTCAGCAGGGTGCACAAAAGCACAGCTTTGCTGAAGATAATTTGGAGAACAGAAAACGTTTGCCATTCTCTTAACCGAAAAAAGGTACAGGAGGAGGGGGGAACACACAGCGAGTTGTTCCATTTACATGCACACGGGGCACGCATCGAGCTAACCAGCAGATCACAAAAAGGCTTTAGGAACAGGGCCGCGGCGTGATGTGACAGGGCGGGCAGAAAGGGATATTGGGCCATGTGATTACACGGGAGAGGCACTACAGATCCTTCCATCCGTTCGCCCTCATCCTCCCTCCTCCCCCCGACATCATCTCCCTCAATTCCCTGTGCACCGTAAGCCTTGATCTCCCGGCGCCCGCTGAATTTACTGCGCCGCTCTCCAGCCCGCCAACGCAGGTTCGTTCCCCTGGGGTTGCGCCGAACAAATGAAACTAGTCGTGCGGGTAGCCGGCCTAACTTTGAATTAACCATCGTTTCTATTTTTTCATTACTTTCCCTTCCCCTTCCATTTGAGCGGGCAGGGTATCCAACTTAATACGTCCGCGTGGAAAAATGAACCAAATAGAATTACTTTAATAACAATAATAATAATAATAATAAGAGTAGTAGTAGCACATCCAGTACCAGACCTACAACAGCAGTGCCATTACCATTACCAGACGAGCGGCTATATTCCCAGCACTAGACAAGCGGATGTAGTGCAAGTACCAGCATGTTACAAGCAGCTATAGTGACAACATCAGACCAGCGACAGCACTACTGCCCATACAAGACCAGTAGCACAGATCAGAGGCACCAGCGCCTATGCATGACCAGGAGCACCAGTGTCATCATTAGACCAGTAACACCAGTGCCATCATTAGATCAGGAGCACGAGTGCCTATACAAGACTAAGATCACCAGTGCCTATATAAGACTAAGAGCACCAGTGCCTATACAAGACTAAGAGCACCAACGTCATCACTAGACCAGGAGCACTAGTACCTATACAAAAACAGGAGCACCAGCGTCATCATTAGATCAGGAGCACGAGTGCCTATACAAGACTAAGAGCACCAGCGTCATCAATAGATCAGGAGCACGAGTGCCTATACAAGACTAAGAGCACCAGCGACATCATTAGATCAGGAGCACGAGTGCCTATACAAGACTAAGACCACCAGTGCCTATATAAGACTAAGAGCACCAGTGCCTATACAAGACTAAGAGCACCAACGTCATCACTAGACCAGGAGCACCAGTACCTATACAAAGACAGGAGCACCAGCGTGTATACAAGACCAGGAGCACCAGCGTCATCATTAGACCAGGAGCACGAGTGCCTATACAAGACTAAGAGCACCAGCGTCATCATTAGATCAGGAGCACGAGTGCCTATACAAGACTAAGATCACCAGCGTCATCATTAGATCAGGAGCACGAGTGCCTATACAAGACTAAGAGCATCAGTGCCTATACAAGACTAAGAGCACCAGTGCCTATACAAGACTAAGAGCACCAGTGCCTATACAAGACTAAGAGCACCAACGTCATCACTAGACCAGGAGCACCAGTACCTATACAAAAACAGGAGCACCAGCGTGTATACAAGACCAGGAGCACCAGCGTCATCATTAGACCAGGAGCACGAGTGCCTATACAAGACTAAGAGCATCAGTGCCTATACAAGACTAAGACCACCAGTGCCTATATAAGACTAAGAGCACCAGTGCCTATACAAGACTAAGAGCACCAACGTCATCACTAGACCAGGAGCACCAGTACCTATACAAAAACAGGAGCACCAGCGTGTATACAAGACCAGGAGCACCAGCGTCATCATTAGACCAGGAGCACGAGTGCCTATACAAGACTAAGAGCACCAGCGTCATCATTAGATCAGGAGCACGAGTGCCTATACAAGACTAAGAGCACCAGCGTCATCATTAAATCAGGAGCACGAGTGCCTATACAAGACTAAGAGCATCAGTGCCTATACAAGACTAAGAGCACCAGTGCCTATACAAGACTAAGAGCACCAGCGTCATCACTAGACGAGAAGCACCAGCGCCTATACAAGACCAGCAGAATCAGCGGCATTACTAGACGAGGAGCACCAGCGCCTATACAAGACCAAAAGAACCAGCGCCTACACACGATCAGGAGCACCAGTGCCTATTCAAGATCAGGGGCACCAGCGTCATCAGTAGACAATGAGCATCAACGCCTATACAAGACCAGCAGAACCAGCGCCTGTACATGACCAGGAGCATCAGCGCCTATACAAGACTAGCAGCACGAGACCAACTGCAATAGCACCTGTCCAGCAGCACCAGCGCGTATACAAGACCAGCAGAGCCAGCGCCTATGCAAGGCTAGCCGCAGCACGACCAGCGCCATCACCAAAATACCAGCAATAGTGCCAGTACCGACACAATACCAGCAATACTAGTAGTACTAGTGTCGTTACCACACCATTAGTAAGAGTAGTGACAGCAAAAAGTAGTAGTAGTACTATCGGTAGCAATAATAGCAGTAGTAATATGCATCTATTTGCATTTCGTTTATGATACAGGGCTTATATCTTCTGGCCATTTTCAGCGATCAAGATGAACCATAGTTTGTCGAAATGAATGAAATGACGTTCACAAAAGGACATACTTCCTTGACCAGAAATCGAACATACAAGCTTCGATAGCAAGATTGTGAGTCGACCACTCAATGTGCCTGGCCACTGAAGGGACAGCAGTACGAATATCCGTAGTGGAAGTACTATTAGTAACATTAACGCGCTTCGAAGTCAGAGGTTCAAGGTTTAAATGCTGGGCAAGTCATTGTGTTTCTCCGATCTCGTACTCTTCTCACCTAGAGTGAAAACCTCACTTCAGCGAAACTGGCAATCCATTTGACGCTTCCAAGTTTGCCTGTAGACACGATCAGGTCCAAACCTGTATCATTTTCTCCACATATGTAACATTTTACTAAAGCTTATTTGCAAGTGTCCAAACGCTTCCAATTATAACCCTCCTAAGCCAGAACATGTTGAACGTCCCCGCAAAGCTGTCTAATCTCTTAGAATACTTCCTTTCTAATTGATACGCAATCTTTCACAATTCAACCTTAGATAAATAATTATTCTGATATTCAAGTGACGCAATTCAATTTCCATTACTCTTAAACGGTTCTCTGTGGCGTGGGAAGTTCTTGAATATCAATAAACCACAAGATGCTATACGGTCCTGCAACCGAGAAGAGATAGATTTGCGGCGAGATCAAAGCCCCCCCCCCCGTGCCTTCCTTTTCTCCTCATTTTATCACTGCTGTCTCTATTTCCTCCCCTTCCTAACCCTCCGCGTTTCTAAGCCCCGAAATCTATAGCCATTTCAGCACCCTACAACCTTTGCCTTAGCGGAGATTTAATATTCCTTGAAAATTCATTTTGGAGCGGGCTTGGTCATAATGCATGTAGGGGCTCCAACGTTTATTGCCTTTAATCACGCATTCAAAGCCCCTCCTACGGTGCGGTAAGGGAAGCTCCATTGATTGAAATGAAAGAGCACGGCTCTATCGCGTGACGCGGCGCTGCCACCGGGGGGCGGGAATAGTCTCAGCTTAGAAAATGAATGCAGGTGCTAACAACGTTTGCGAGCAGTTCGACGAGCTAAAAACTCTTGCCCATAATGTAAACATACAATGTATTACATTTCGATTATTTTTATGTACATTGTGCCGTAAGGTCGCAGTTGTTGCTCCAAAACTTTTTTGTTTGTATAGTTATACATACTGAACACCTCCAACACACTAAATGTGGATATTATATGTATAGTCGCCGCGCTAGCTACGTTAAAGAGCGGCTGACTTTGAAGTCGACGGAGCGCGCCCACCAGCTGCAACAATACATTCACCGCACGGTTGATACTCCACGTGGACTAGACGAGCAAAATAACAGCTGCACACATTGGCTCAAGGACTCCACGTGGAGTAGACGAGCAGAATGACAGATGCGCCCATTGGCTGAAGGTTGAGTGTGATTGGACGAAAACAATTCGCCCGCTGTTTATCCCCACCCACGTTCGTGGCGGCGGCTCTCTTCAGATCTTGCACATTATCCAAGTAAATGCGTCAACTATACGGGGACATCGTGTTTCTGGGACTACAAAAGTTTCTCACACGCACTATTTTTTGTTATATACACACATGTACCTGTGCAGGTAACTAACTCACTCACTCACTCTCTAGCTTTCTTGAACCCGAAGGTTCATGGCTGCAGCAGCACATGCCTTCCATCTGTCTCTATACTGAGCAAGATCTATATACTCTTTTCCATCCCTACCAATTTCCTTTAGGTCCATCTCTTCGTCTTGGTCTTCCTACTGGTCTCTTTATCATCAGGTTTCCAAACAAGAATCCTTTAAACTCTTCTTTCCTCACCCATTCGTGCTCACCTAAGTCTTCTTGATTTAATCATTCTAATAATATATGAACATGAATACAAATTATGTACTTCTAAATTATGTAACCTTCTCCACTCACCTGTCTCCTCATCCCTTTTAGGACCAAATATTTTCTTAAGGATCGTATTTTTAAATACTCTCAATTTATGTTCTTCTTTCAGCAGGTATAAGAGGTAAATATATCCAGAAGAACAATCATTCACCGTTAAATCACTTATCCATGTTGTGTGGAAGAGAAAGTTCAGGAACTAAATATATAGTAATTATGTGAATGAAGATTGCTAGGTCGGGAACTTAAAACAGTTTAGAATGCACCTAGCCTTCTCCTCCATCTCGTGGTTGCTCGGACACCTTAATAACGTGTCTACCTCGAGGAAATACCACTTCATCTCCCTGTGTGAGAATCCCGAATGCGTTGCCTGAATGGCTGCAAGGTCACACAGGTTTCGTTCTTGCGTCATTGCGTGAACGATTTTGTTGACCTCTGTTGGCAATAATAAACATACCATCAAACTGGCACAAATGCAAGCGAGGCATAACAAGATGGCGGTTCCGTGCGCATTATTGTCCACACTCTCCACTCCAATTGTGCATTTATGCAACAGTGCTTTTGACAGAGCATCACTGTATCTTCTTCTCATAGTTATAATGTTTTTCTATAACGTCAAGGATACAGACTATACTGTTTAGCATCTCCTGTGGTAAACTTTTTGTCACAAGCTTTGCTTGACGTTGCACAACCAGGAGTCGCTGTAGGCCAACCAAGCCAATACACGGAGGCAGTAAAACTCGCGCATGCGCAATATGATAAAGCACGAGAAATGAAACAAGGTCGAATACTTTTGACTGCATATTGTATAATTACAGAGTGTACTAACATGTAACTTTTGATTAAATTAGAAATATTTATTATTAGCTACGCCATTATAGGGAAACATAAAGAACTGAACAATGTATATCGTGTTCATAAAATGTAAGTCGAAGTGAATTAGCATTTTAAGAAATTCTCATTTCGGTTACGGATAGATTCGGGTATGCTGTCATCCGCAATTGAAAGAGATATTAGTTCTTTCTCATTTCCAAAAAGCAATATCAGACGCTTTCGTGACAATGAAGCAGAAGGTTGGTTGGATTCAATCAAGAGTAATTTGGAGATTATCTGGAACATCTAGGAAACTAAACTTCGGTTTCATATCGGTAATGGGTTCTTTTTAAGGCGTTCCGCCTAGTTGCGGAGGGAGAGAGATTGAATCGAGGGGGAAATGGCGAAAAGTCTCGACAGCTCACAAGCGCAAGGCCTCTTAATTGCATCGTTGCTTCTTTGTGCATTGGAGAAGAAAAAGGTTCCTTCAGAGAAATATCTAAGCGCTTGTATTCCAAGCTAGCTTCGATTTCAATCCACAGCTTGTGTGCATGAATGTTCCTTTTTGTTTTCTCTTCGTCAATTGTCAAAGGTGGCGCAATCTCCTAGGTCCTCTGATTATACACCCCTGGACTTTTTCCATTTCATTTCTTCGTCCATCACAGGACAGAAGTCCCATAAATGTTGGACATAATATGCACAAAGATAATGTTAATACTACACAGAAATGTTAATGTTGATAATATATACATAAAATAATGTTACAATTCACAATGGTGTATCAATATATTACAGTTAAAACTCATTTAGAGTCAAATCTTGTACTATTCTCTAATGATAATTTTGTACCGGATGGCTACAATTAAATTTCCCCTACTGAGATCCTTCTCGAGATTACAATGAAATTTGGTATAGATGCTATGGAGAGGACCTAGGGGAAGCGAATGCTGACTAAAAAAGTTCATATTTTCACCACCAGGTGCATATGTAGCGCTGAGAGTTAAATTTCCCCTCCTCAGAGCAATCTGCATTCGGGTCGAAGCAACGGATTGCGGTGAAACTTGATATATAGGCAATGGAGACCATGGGAAAGCGAATGCCGATCAAAAATAGTACAATTTTCCACCACCAGATTGAAATGTGGCGCTGAAGTAACAACAACCAGTACATTGAGTTTATGTTCGTACAGCAGTGTTCAGTGTCAATGTGCATGACTTGTTGTAAGCGTAAGACAGTGTGATCAGTGGTCGCACGAAGGGTTTCCAGGGATTTCAGTGTGCACCAGATTTTAGCGCCACATTTTTGTCAGCATTCGTTTCCCCTACGTTTCCATAGCCTCCGTACCAAGTTTCACCGCAATCCGTAAATTCGAAAAGGGCTCCAGAGGCGTCCGAGTAGTGTATCACGTACCGTTCAGTCTAACCAGGAATTATCCCTTCGCTCCTCATCCCGTTGGCAAACGATGCCAGCAATCACAAGTCGTGGTATACAGAATGTACCACTTGCACCTTAATATAAGGTTTATTTTTTCATAAATGCACTTAACAGCAATTTATAAACTTTAAACCACATATTACAATTATTCTCGACATTTTTTTACCACTACTATCCCGTTGCTCTGGTAGTTTTAGCTTTTTGATAAATCTCTCAGTTTCTTACATGTTGCCAGGTTCTGGCACATGAAGGTTAGTCTATTTGTCCATCTGATACTAGTTGCCTGTGAAATCATAAATATTTGCAAAATCAAATAAACAAACAAACACAATATATTAAATAAATAACAAAGAATTACAGTGTAATGTGCAAAGCATTACAAAGGGAAATTTAATTGTAGCCACCCAATAGTTTTCAAACCTCTGAACCAGGCACGTATCTAGAAATATGTTTCGGGGAGGGGGGTCCGAACCAAGTGTTTCAGGAATAATAATAATAATAATGTTTAAGTTAACATAATTATATTAAATCAAATTAATACTACGTAATAACAATACATAAATTAATATTATATTATTATTGCACCATTACGTAAAAAGCCTATAAGAATAGATATATAACAGCGCATATTCATCACGAAGTTTACCTGTAGTTAAGATCGGAATAATATACATAAAAACAAGTGTGCTGGCATTAAATTAAATTAATGTCAAATAGATGAATAATTGATTATTTATGAAATAACAAAAATGATGTCAAATGTAGATGGAAAAAGGTAAGTTTCGTTTTATTCATAAAATGTTATGCACATTATTTTGAGTAGTAGTGTACATAAATGTTTTTTGTAATGTCATTCAAAGCCGTGTGATCCCAATATAATCCTTACCTTCTAACAAGTTCAGAGGAAATTGATTATGCAACAAATGCTAATATTTTATTTACTTAATTTCAGTACTTAGTAAGTCTTTCGGGAGGTCCTAACCCCTGGAACCCCTAAATACATCCTTCGCGTCCTTCAAAGCCTTTTAATCCGAATATAATCCTTGTCTACCAATAAGTTCAGAGGAAATTATACAACAAATGCTAAACGAGTATATTTTCATTATTTAATTTTAGTATTTGATAAATCTTTCGGGGGGATCCGGACCCTCCTAAATACGTCCTTCATCTGAACAGCTTTTAATTTACATAATTAATAATAACATAATTAACATTATAAATGCGAAAAATAAGCAGCAACACATATAGCAATAGTATGTGTAATTCGCCCGCACTTCGAAACTAATTAACCTAAGCACTAACTAGATGTCTCCACAGTCGAGCAGACGTCCTGTGTCGGTACATATTAAATCTGAACGTTTGAACCCAATTAATTAAAGTTTCTACAGCGTCAAGACCCAGGTTGGTTGTTAACCGTGCGTGTCCTCGCTGGGCGTACACGTGTCAATACAGCCGTGCGGTTGGTAACACTGTCCGCCCGCAGCGAGCGCGGGAAGAATTTCCCGCGCAATTGGCAGCCCCCTCCGTAATTGGCCGCTGTGTACCTGTCTAATTCGTACGTGTTTACCCGGGTACATAACGGACACACACAAGCGTGCGAATCGCACAGGGTTTCAAAAGGATTGTAGGCCACGGGAATACATAAATGATAACGTACAATGCAGTGTTGTTTTCGCGGAATTTGTGAAAACGGTATATATTAATGCTTAGCTTCTCTTTTATGTTATGCACATGTATATAATGAATCTCTCTATTTCACTAATTGGCAAATTACGTGTCGTAATTAGCTAGCTGCGGTATTTCTCCCATTATAAAGTCAATGAATCGGTGAACGCTTACACATGTTTACGAACACCTCCAAAGCGATGAGGAATGTAGTATTCAGCTCTGTGGGTCTTCTGTCGTGCCGTCTATACTGTATATACACTATATAGCCAAAAGTCTGTGGTGAACATGGCGGTAGTGTCATGGTCTGGGGCTATTTTCCTCGTTTCGGCTCGTGCCATTGGTTTTGGTCAGTGGAAACATGAAGAGTGGTGTTTATGGGGACCTTTCAGACAACAGCATGCTGCCCACACTGTGGCAACAGCTTGGAATGGGCCATTTTCTCCATCAGCACGATAATGCGCCTATCCAGAAAGCGGGGTCTATTGCATCGTGATTTGAGGACAATCAGGTGCATGTACTTAGCTGGCCCGCTCAAAGCCCCGACTTCAACCTCCTAGAACATCTTTGGAATGAACTGGAGCGTCGGTTGCGTGCTCGACGAAAGGAGAAAAATCCACCACGAATATACCAGAACTTTGGAAAGCATACCCCGAAGAGTAAATGCTGTAATAATTGAGAAGGGAGGTCCAATATCTTATTAATTACCTGGCTCGTGTCTTGGAATGAACAGCACTGGGTGTCCGGTGACTTTTGGTTATGTAGTGTATTTGCTGATTGCTTGCTTGATTTATCTTACTTCGCTTTTCTGCCACTTTTGGCTAATCGCGAAGATGAGGATGAGTGATATGATGACAATGAAGAAGGGACACTCACAAACACCCATGATTGGATTCGAACTTGGGACCCACTTGCGTCTTAGCGCGCTGTGCTGTGTTATCACGGAATATACAACGCGCCACGACGTCAGTGGTCCCGGTTTCAAATCGCGGTCTAGGCACGGATGTTCTTCGATTATATTAATGAAGGGACACTCATCATCATATTTGCGATTAGCCAAAAGGTGGGAATGGCCACAAGAAGCGTTTATCGGGATGTTGTTCACCGTGCACCAGATTTCAGCTACATATTTCCACCTGGTGGTGAAAATGTGAACCATTTTTCGCTTACCCATAGCCTCAATAGCCTCTATCAAGTTTCACCCCACCGATACTTCGAATGGGCTCCGGTGGGCTCTGACCCGGAGGAACTTTAAATATGACGACCTGGTACGTACAACAACGTGTAAGGGATTCCGTGCTAGTAGCGAACGTGCTTATATCGAACACGTACTCTTAGCGAACATCGGAAGGAAAGGATTTGCAGGTGCGTGCTGTTAGCGAACACACAAACTTGCGCTGTCTAGTTTATCCTTCAAAGTGGTCAACATGCAAGTGTTACCAGCGATACCTTATAATCATTTGGTGTTTGAAATTAGCTAAATGAAGGATCCTCAACAATTAGGTTAACTACACGAAAGTTTTTGTTAAAATATTGACATATTTCATCTTCCTTAAAATCACGACTGCTTATCGTTCTGCTGAAAACTGTAGTGGCAGCAATCACTACCTTCCATTTCAGCAATATTTGGTTCGTGCGAATGTACTTTTAAACTTTCCACAAGTAGAACTCCGTCTTTTGTCTTCAGTGACCCCTTACACTTATTTTCCTTCTCTTTCGTACATAGCCATGTCACCACGCCTCTCGCCTCGCGTACTTTTCGATACTGGTAACCATCGTAAACCAAACACAAATTCCCGTACCTCGTTTTAATGAATTTTATTTCACTCATCTTGCTGGTTCCACAGTCGATTGAAGAATGATCAGGGGTGATCAGGTCAAGAGGCACCACCCAATGAGGTGTTTCTCCACGCAAGTTGGCTTATCACTGGCAACACTTGCATTCTGACCAGTTTCAAGGACAAAAAAAAGACAGAGCAAGTTTGCGTGTTCGCTAACAGCACACACCTGCAAATCCTTCCGTAACTGTGTTCGTTAAGAGCACGTGTTCGATATGAGCACGTTCGCTAACAGCACGGCACCGTGTAAGGGGCGAGGTTCAACAATAAACAAAGCAGACAAAGAAGCACGAATGGTATGGTCGAGAAAAAACAATTAAGACCGAAACATTCAACAAAACATTACAACAATCAAGACAGGCAACAATGGAAAGAACTGGATCTCCCACCATTCCAGCACATTTTAAGACCTTGGCAGAGCTTTGCCTTAATTTACATCCATCAGAGATGAAATAGAGAAAAGAAAAATTAAATTTATTGTTCCCGGAGTCACAGGAACATTTCGGCAGATAGTTTCTGAAACTTGTTTCTCCAGGCCAAATCGCCAGAAAGCAAGTCTCAAACTCACCCCCTTTTTCTTTGAAGGGTAGCAGTAAAGAGGGAGGGTCTTTCTGAGTTCTTGAAGTCCTCTATGAAATGACTTTTCGGAAGTTTTCCTGTAGGATTTCCAACGGATCGGCACTGGGGTAGATGAAAAAGACGGCAAGCGTTAAATCAACATTGACTCTTATCTTCTTTATAATCACTCTTCCAGCAGGTCTGTTCGTTCTCCTCACTGCTTTCTTCATAACGATTTTTTCTCCTTTTTAATTGTTTAACTTGCGGAGGTCTTTTCCGTTTCATTACAGATCTAATTAAAAACCAGCGCTCTTTTGTTTTCACAAGGAAAGATTTTGTTACAGAGTAGAAAGCCTTAGAGGTCTGATGTGAAGGAGTTCTCTCAACACAGCGGTCATGGAGGTAGTCAGTCGTTAAGAGCTATCACTGGAAATGCATTTGGGATTGAATCAGTACAGGGTCAACGAAATCAGTACTCCCTCTGTCCCATAATTATTGTCTGGTACACACCTTTGTTGGTTGTCTCATAATATTTGCCCGATATTCAAACTGTGACATTGGCGTATACAGAAGAAGAACATGAAACACGGGAATGAGTCATATAACTTTATTACTCAAGGATCGGTACAAATTGTGCTTTCCATCTGCCTCTTCGTCTGTCATTCTTGTACTACCATTTTATACCGGACTATAATTATGGGACAGAGGGAGTAATAAGTTGTGATTTATACAGTGTAGCTATATTGATACACTTGTATTTTGAATTGTGTTTCTTGCAAATATGCTGTATAACAAAAACTGCAGGAGTACTAATTGAGGCGAGTGTACAATGAGAGATTTTTCCTAGGGTTGACAATGTAAAGAAACAAAAATGAATGCTTGGGCGTTTGTAACAGGACAGATGTGTGTCAAAGTAGTCTCAGTTGTTTCTTTAAATGAAGAAGACATGAATATTTCACCTAGCTCATCTCGTATGTAGAGCCCGATTTACACCTTGCAACCCGAGTAGATTATTTCAAAGATCATTATCATCGCACCCTGGACATTTACTCTACCTTCTATCTACTACAGGGTTTGTCCGGAAAGTAACGAGCCTCATTGTTTTGAACACAATTTATTGATCGTACACATACAAAAACTTAATATTCCTCAAAGTACATTCCTTGTGCATCAATACACTTTTGCCAGCGCGATGTCCATGCTCTATAGGCCTTTTGAAACTCCTCGGGGGGGATGTCCTTGAGAAAAGCCGTCGTGGTTGCTTGGACGTTCTCCACAGTGCCCAGATGATGTCCTTTAAGTACTCGTTTCAATCGAGGGAACAAAAACAAGTCAGCCGGGGCTAGGTCGGGACTGTAGGGTGGGTGGGGAACCGTTGGTACGCCAATCCGGGTCAGGTAGGACGTCACAACAAAGGCGGTGTGAGAGGGCGCATTGTCATGATGCAGATTCCCTGACCCTTGGAACTCCTTTCGGACTCGGGGGACCCTGGCATTCAGTCTTTGAAGCACTCCCTTGTAATACTGAGCATTGACAGTCTGGAAAGCGGGGACGAACTCGTGGTGCACGATTCCTTTTGCATAAATGAAAACAATGACCATGGATTTGACGCGGGATTTGCACATGCGAGCTTTCTTCTGGCGCGACGACGATGTTGTGTGCCACTCGGAGCTCTGCCTCTTGGATTCCGGATCGTATTCAAAAATCCATGATTCATCACCAGTGATAACGTTGTCCAGGAAACTGGGATCATCCTCACAAAGTTGTTTCAGTTGCTGACACGTTTCCCCGCGATTCACTTTTTGCGCGTCGGTCAACACTTTTGGCACAAGTTTAGCACAAATTTTCCGCATGCCCAATTTTTCCGATACAATCTCATGGACACCGCTCGACGCTGTACAGTCGCTTCACAGACAAATGGGGCTCGTTTCTTTCCGGACAAACCCTGTATATATCTATTTACAGGATTCTTGTTGGGAAGCCTGATGGTAACAGACCTGTAGAAAGACCAAGACGAAGATGGAGGGATAATGTTGAGATGGATCTAAAGGCAATCGGTAGGTGTGGAAAGCAGTATATAGATCTTGCTCAGGATAGGCACAGATGGAAGGCCTGTGTTGCTGCAGTCATAAACCTTCGGGTTCTCCGAACACTGTGGCTTGGTTGCAGTGTTGCCAGTACAGAGTGTCTACCAAAGTAACAAATACATAATTCTTGACTTTTTTCATGACTTTATCTTGTCCTTTTTCTTCGGGTTGAATAAATAAAGGTTAAGTTGGAAACTAGCAATTAAAAAATAAAAATTTCATGAAAAACTACCAAAAATCCAGTTTAGATGAAAACTGAAGCTGTATTTAACAAGAGAATTAGACTTGCTTCATCTATTAATGCATCGTGGACTGTATTTTTCAGACGAGTGAGGCTCTGACTTCTGGACTCAGCCATTATGGTAAGATAAGATGAAGGGACAATCACAAAGCCCCAAACAAGTGGAAATCACTGGGGGCTAAATCTGGGCTGTAAGGATTGTGTGGAAAAACCTCCCAGTGCAAGTTGGTAAGTGTTGTTTGAGTCAAATGGGCCGTGTGTTTCCTGGCATTGCCATGGAGAAGTATGACATGTCTCGACAATATTCCAGGTCTTTGCTTCCAAACAGCCCCACGTACAGCACCGTGAAGCAGTGTTGAGTAATACTGGCCATTAATTGTGGCAACCTTCTCCAAAACATCCACATGGATAACACCTTTCATGTCCAAGAAGACATGTACCGTGCGTCCATTTCGATCTGCAGCCGAGAGATCGGGAGAAGCGTGGCGGGCGGCACTGACGGAGATGCCGACACTTGCGGCCTGAAATGCCCGCTTATTTTTATGGACGTATGCAGACATTTATATAAATATTGCAAAACGATCACTAACCTGTGTTATAACACGCAAAAGTTCTTCTGTAATTCATCCAAGTTCTGCTCTTATATACACAAATAAATACGCTATAGAAACGATGTTAAGAGCCACAGATAAAAAAAGCATTTTAATCATGGTTTTGATCAGTAACGTCCTGCTTAAGTTTATATTCTTGAAAGAGTTTTGTGGCGATGGGAATCGTTTGGAGGTTTCGAATGTGCAACACTGTATCAGGATTACACTGCAGACGAAACCGATAAAAGTGAATGGTTTTCGTGAGCTTCCTCGCAATCCGAAATATCCGAGCTCGAGTTTTTATTTCCTTCGCGACTAGATGAAGACAGAGTTGTAAATATAGTGGCGAGCAATGTATATAGGGACGACAACACGAGCCCCACATGAGATAACAAATTATTGTCGTCCCTCGTGATTGTGTTTCATCTATCTTATCTTACCACCATTCATCCTCATCTTCACGACTAGCCAAAGCGGCAGAAAACTGAAATAAAATAAACTAAATCAATCAGTCATTGTGACAGCAAAACGTCTTGACCGTAGGTGTAATATTTTTACTTTTTATTGGCTTCTTCACAGACTTGTTGATTTCGTTACTTTTTTTTACTGGTAGACACGCTGCAATAGCACAGTAATAATTCGCATTAGATAAATCTGTTAGTATTCTATCTACATTTCTACATATCTCGATAATCTGTGGAGCATGACCGCGCATGACACAGAGAAGAGTGGGCGGAGCAAAGCAGTGCGCGCTGCTGCAAGCGGCTGTTAGCTGCAGCCGCGTTTTTCCCTCCGTGCATCCACTTCCCCTCTTAAGCGTTCACAGGCCGAGCCCTCTCCAGTCGCTATGTGCGCAAATACTTCCTTGCGTTTCCAGACACATTCGCTTGCCTCTTCGGTCCGAAAGCTCACTTAAAGTTCCGAGTGTAACGGATATTTAACACCGAATGTCACTTGAGGATTTCACCAATCGAACGCATGCTTGCACGGCCTCTCGTGCCGCTACGATCCGAAACGTTACTGTTAATTGGCTCGTTCCCAAGACACATGCGTCACTTGTCGCTTCGGTGCGAATTCAACCTTAGAAAAATCAACCAGCTTCAAGGAAGTGCAGAGCATTCCCTGACATTCGCTACGAGACTCGGCAGCAAGCGACCCGGCATCAGCGCTTGGCTTTCCCGGTGAACGGGGTCCGCGACAGTCGCACGCTAGAGTCTGTTTTTTTTCGCTCTCCCTGCCTTAGCTCTCTTTTCCTTTCTGTTGACGTTGCAGACTGACGCCAGTATAATCCTCCCTCGGAAGTTGTGTTGTGTTGTGTCGTGTTCGTGTGTTGAAGATTGTGGCTTAATATGGCACCACAAAAGTTTACATTACAACAAAGGATTTATCTTGTCGAGTGTTACTTCGGAAAGAGGAATTGTGGAGAAGTGCGACGACGTTTTGCAACGAAATTTCCTAGTATTCCCGTTTCACATAGGACCACTATATTAAACCTCGTAAAAAAAGTTTAGAGTAATATGGTAAGTTCTGAATAAAAGTGGAAAGATAAATGGGAAAATCTAAAAAATAAAGTATACAAAGACAATCCGCACACCATCCGTGAGTTAAAAGAGAGTATTGTACGAGAATCGGGAGAATTACACTAGACGAACTTGCACGTGTAAATGCCAATTTCCTTCGGAGATGCCAGGAATGTGTTTCAGCATTTTCAACACCTTCTGTAGTCAAGGTTAGTACACAGTATGAAAACTAACGTATGGTGAAAAAAATTTGCACAATGTTTGCAACCCTGCGGAACTGGCAATATTGAACACTGACACACCATTTGAGCTGTGTTGGAATTGTACGTCTACCAGTTATGTAGTGTGAAGACCAAGAGAAGGTTGGTGTAAAAACAAGTTAGTATGGAGCTGAAAGAAGACGACCGTCGGAAAATGATCGTGCAATATTGGGCAGAAAATCGTGTTGTTCGAAAGTCCGAGCTTGTGAAACATTTTCAACGTGTAGGATTTTCCCGTCGTACGGTTTATAATATTGTGTCACAATTGGAGAAGGGAATCAATGTGGAAAGAAAGCCGGGCAGTGGACGGAAGTCGAAGTTAAATGAACCCAGAGTGTTGCAACAACTGCGACGTGTTACTGCAGGTAAGGTGGCAAAATCCTACCGTGAGCTTGGTAGGAGGTTTCAGTGTGATAAAAACACAGTGAAGAATGCATTACAGAAGATGGGGATACGGAGATATAAACGAAAAACTATGCCAAAAGTGACGGAGCAACAAGTTGTTGTCCAGAAACAGCGTTTACGAACCCTTGTGACAAAAACGTTCACTGCAACAAATGACGTGATTTGTATCATGGACGATGAGACTTATTTCACCCTAGATGGCAATGACTGGCAGCCGAAAAGCTACTGTGATCCTGGAACTGCTGCCATGCCCGATCCAGTGCGTTTTGCTGCCAAAATCAAATTCCCACAGAAGGTGTTGCTATGGCTTGCCATGAGTGAGAAAGGACTGTCGAAACCTCAGTTTTTCAAGGCTGGCCTTGCACTCAACGCCGACCGGTATGTAAAGTTCTGTTTGCCTAAAGTGAAGCAGTTTATCAATGAATACCATCGTGGGGATACTGTTGTTTTTTGGCCAGATTTAGCCAGCTGCCATTACGCTGCACAAAGTCTTGCGGCCATGGAGCACTTCGGTATCCCTTACATATCCAAATAACAGAATCCCCATAATGTTCCCCAACTGCGGCCCATTGAAGATTTCTGGGCAAATTTAAAGCGGATGGTGTATGCCAATAATTATCAACCACGAAGCGTTGCAACCCTCATCCAACGGATCCGCAGATGCCTGCGCGATGTTGATCCATCAACATTTGCTCCATCTATGCAGAAAGTGCCCCAAAATTGTCGCAAGGCCAGCAGACTCGGTGTGAAAGTGTTTGTTCATTGATGTTCAGATACCACCCTTGTATACCAACCAGCACACGAAATACATCTGTGCGTTTTTGCCCTTGACCACAGCGTTTTCTTTTTGTGCAAATTTTTTTCACCATACGTTATAATTTTAATAGCCGACTCTTAGCGACTGTCGCGGACCCCGTTCACCGGTAAAGACAAGCTCTGATGCCGGGCCGCTTGCCGCCGAGTCTCGTAGCGAATGTCAGGGAATGCTCTGTAGAATCCCAAGTTAGTGGCCAAACAATAGAACTGAATAAATGAACGTACGCGAAATCTATATTTTTTTAAGAGGACCTTTCCCCTAATTTGCAATGGAAGGGACCACACACAAAAAGGAAAGGAATCACAGTGTTTTCGCAGCCCACAACTAATTATTGTCCAAAGACGCATGCTAAATTCGCACAATTGGAGTTAGGTCATGTGTTCAAATCAGCTTTTCCGCAGCGACTGCATGTTAAATCACGATATTGGAGTTTTCCTTAATTAATTTAACGATTCCTGGATTCGGGTAAAAAGGAGGGGTTTGGAACCAGCGGAGGGTGAAATTATTAATTAAAAAGTGTCCAAGTTAAGGGACTTGGCAGTACGTAAAGTGGGTGAAAAAACATTAATGCTGTTTTACTTGGACTTGTTCAATGCAAGGGAGAGATTTTGAGGATTTCATGTGGCGAGGGGTATCGGCTAATAATTGACTTGCATGGCCTTAGATATAATGGCAATTACTGCTCGGTTTCGTCCTTTTTTGCTAGGTGGCGATTTGTAATTAAAATGTGAATACTAGATGTCGCCCTAATCGAGCGGAGAATGACGTAAGAGTTCAAGCGTGCCGATTACGGTTTCTGCTCCAGTGGCGACTTGTTGACTGTTTCTTATTTTGGTCGGTATTGCTGCTATCATGGCGGTATGTAGGGAGAGGAGGAAGCCTAGCGTGATTTTCCTGAAGCCGGGTCACGTGACAGAACTTTCGAAGACGCCGTAAGAAAGCATGTAATTTTTGTGTACTTTTGAATAAGATTTAGGAAGCAATGGTGCCTGCTCAACACACGGCTGTACTAACGGAAGCGACAGGAAACCTGAAGGAATACTACTCCATAAGCAAATAACGCTAGTTATAGTTTGTTTTGTAGTATTTAAGTGTAAAGTAGACCTCAGAGTTTTCGTTTGTAGTTTGAGCCTACTTCCATGCTCCTTCCAGACCGCGTGCGCTTGCAGCAGCCGATGCGATGTTCTTCTGTCTGTGAAGTCATTGGTTGAAGTAGATGCGGCCATCTTACGCAGACAAACTTAAGCTCCGCCCACTGGCTTCAAAAGGAAAGCAAGGAGTGATACGAAACTGCAGGCACCAGGCTGCTATAACCATTTTTCGTCGTCTTCTTCTAACAGAAAACAAAACTCAGCAAGCCTAACCTAGCCACCACAGATTATTAACTACCTTAAAAATGCTACCAGCCAATGGGAATGACTGAAACATTTGTAGCAGCAATCAGTGCCTTTTATTGTTTTTGTATTCTGTGCAGTAACATGGTTGTACCTTGCATTCGTATTAGCCTCGTGTAGTTCGCTGCACCTCTTGACTTTCTCTGCACTCGCGTGGTTAATCAGTGCAACACAGACTCGTCTACTGTGTTGATTTTGTGTCTGCACCGTTTACACTACGTTCTAGGGCAGTGTAATGCGTGCTCTGTGGTCACGTGTTGACTAATCAAATGAACGTTGAATATTCTCAACTTCAACGCCACCATTCGTCTACTTGATTGAACGTCATTTCCTTTCACCAGCCTTACACCGGGATGCACCTGCACTACACCTAGTGTCAAAAGGTGCAGCGAACTAAATGGAGCTATTATATATTGTGATTGAGAAAATAGTAACGTAGAGATATTTTGCGAAAGTGTGCGTACATTAGAAGTGAACATGGAACATTTACATGCTTGGTAAGCTTTGTTCGTTAAACTTAGAAGAAATGTAAAGCATTTAAATACATACATGAAACGTTTCGTTTCTTAAATCGAGCTTTTACATCGTCGAAAGTTAACTTACATAGGTATTTCCGAACATCCGACATTTCAAGTTCCCCAACGGTGTTCATTACAAGCACTGTATCTGTCCTTTAGTGTAAATCTGTTGTGTGACTGTGTCTTTGTTCTCACTTTTTGTGCCTTGTTCGTGCTTTTTTCATTTGTGTGTGTTTTGCTTTAATATATTGTATAATTATTTAACGGGGTTATGTGACAGAACAGCTCTTTAATAAATTAATTCGAAATTCAATATCTAAGGCGACGGCATATATAGCTGTTCCCTCTGTGAATCGAATATGAAGCAAATTATGATTCTCATGCGTTCACTTCGGTTCAAATTGTATTATTATGTTATACAGGTTGAGTATGAATCTCATACCTTCCTCGGCAGGCTATCGCGTTTAATTCACGATTCACGACCCACCCACCGAATGTTCCGGGCTAAGGTTTAGAGGTATTTTACATAAAGGCTTGATAGTAAAGAGGTTTATTCAACATAATGACTGAAGAGCTTGAGACAATTAAATTATACAATTAAATCATTACATGACTAAGACTTGCTAACACTTTATTTAACCAAAAGGGGGTTATAGTAATTTCCAATTTTAATATTCATTTTCCTATCCCCCCCCCCCAAAAAGACCTATCTCAGAATAGAACAAAGAGAGCTGTTTTAACTAAAAATACCAACTAAATACACTACTTGAAAACTTAAAATACTAAACCACTACAAAGCAACTACTCCCTGTACTTTGTTGCATTCCGAGATGACCCCTTTCAACACTCAAAGAGAACTCAACTTAAAGTGCTTTAATCTCAGCTAATCAGTGGGAAGTGAAGTTCCCACACGAGGCTTACTTTCCTCCGACATTTCATATCCACGCCCCTTTTTCCAAATCAAAGCCATCTGGTGGCAAACTAACTAAACATTTATATTTTTTTACACTCGTGCACCTTACATATGGTTATAATAGTGACCGGAGAGGGCTCGACCTGTGAACGCTTAAGAGGGGAAGTGGATGCACGGAGGTGGAAAACGCGGCTGCAACTACCAGCCGCTTGCAGCAGCGCGCACTGCTTTGCTACTATTTCTTTTGCCGTTGGGTGTACTACTTACACCAAACAATACATTGAACATATTACAAATATCCATTCCACGTCAAAGAATCAAACATCCATCTTCTTTATTCAACATTAGGCCCCAATAAACAACACACCCAGTCTAACGAATTGTTATATTCTCATCGATTGCTGCAACGAACTGCTATCTCGATATAGAAACGAACAGCAACACAGCATCAGTTTACATCTGCAAAGCTATGCACACAGTAGTAATCACCCGCTCAGAAGCGCGAAAACAATCATGCTCGTAACTGCGTAGTTATGCATTCAGATATACACGGATGTGATGCATGGTTGCATACGCTCCGGGATGGAAAACGAGAGAAGGTTTTTTTTTCCCGCAGCGACTCATTTCATATGATTGGCTCAAACTGGAGGGGTACTGCGGGGGGGAAGGGGGGCTTGTTTATTAGAGAGAGCCGTATAGAAGGGTCTGTAATGACTGCGCACATTGATGCAACCGTATGTCAACCTTCAGAGAGGTTTTGATTCACAATCTATCACCCTTTTCATGCATTGTTTCACATCCACCTCCCTATCGAGCCAACGCTTGTATGCGTCTGGTGTGAAACGCTGCAGGCACCGATGGAGCAGATATTCAATAGCCGGCTATCATACGAAACCCGCCCTCCCCACACACGGTACCTTTTCATCGACACACACACGCCAAAGTATGTAGATTTTCGTTAGACCGAAACGTTGTGTTGGCTCGATGTTTGACGTTTATGAAAATTTCCTCCTCCCTCCTGTAAACAACGGATCAGATTTTCATACGTTGATAAGGCATGTTGTTTTCAAGCTCGTTGGGTATTGTATCGCGAACCATTGAGCGATTTTTTTTTCTAATTGTTAATCGTCTCTGTCGCTTTCATTTATATGTTGTCCAAGCTTACAAAGGGATAAACACTTTTTGATTTTCATCCTGTTTGCGACTGCACTGTTCTGTCTGTTGTGAACCAAACTGAAATTTGTTGTGAACTCGAGCTTTGTTCAAAGATCTTTTCTCTCTGTTGCTTTTTCCACTGTCGCCGCATTCAGTTGAGTAGTTGTCACCTTTGCCACCTTACACTAGCGCCAAAGCCTAAATGGCATTTCATCGTCTAGGCTCGTTTCCTTCTTTACCTTATAATTACTGTTAAGTGAGAACATTCTTCAAAGATAGGATTTCGAAATACATTTAAAATATAGCTGATAACAGTGGCGCCCCTTTGAAGATGACGCCCACTGCGCGTGAAACATCTTCCATACCTAGGATACGCCACTAACTATACGGATGTAACCGGTGAATAGTGCTAAAAGGCAAATGCATCTTGATCTCTAAAATGAAACGATCACTTTTTCCCCAGAGACGCCAAAATGAACAACACATCACCATTGTAACGGACAAGTTTTTGCATGTCTGTCATTATTTCTACTGTCTGGCTGCCTTAACCGAGACCATGGACGGAAGTGCGCATGCGCAAACCGGACGTGTTCAATGGCTAAATAGGGGTGACGGAACTTTGGGCAGGAAGTGGGTTCCTTGAAAATCGTCTGCTGTGGAAACAACAATGATGTTTCAGCGCAGTAACATCGCCGCCAAAATACATACAGATGTTTACGAATTATGTAAGGGTTCAGAACGAAATTAAAGCCATCCATATACTATATCAGCAAACAGAACATATCGTGGACAGTATTCAAAACGTCACATTAGTAGATATACTTGTTTGTAAACCACTAGCTTTATTTCAGATCATTCAATTAAATTGATATCCTTAGTAAATATTTTAATTACCACAAATATACACAGCACTAATCAGGATAGTATTCACTAATGATAGTATTATTGTATGTAGTATTATAAATATAAATGTAGTAACAATGGTTTGTGACATTTTCTAGTATGATGAGGGTGTTTTGTAGAATGTGCAACAGGTGCCATAACGTCCCAATTTTCTTTATTCGACTTCGAAATGGTTTCTTGCGAATTGTAAGAGCCATCACAAACAACACAACAAGCAGTAATAAACACAACAAGTGAAATACCACAGGGTAGTACATCTCCCTACTTCTCCTCTCGCGTTTGGAATCGTCCTTTCCAGGTAGTTTCGTCTTCCTTGGCCGGACTGTACATTAGCTTTTGCGTGCAATCTTCTACAGAAAGCACTCGATCAGATGTCTTCACTAGCTCTGTGTCCTCTGAATCCCTTATTTGAAGTAAGGACAAACCAATAAAGGAAGTGTGGATTGTTTACTTCTTAGCCATGACCATAAGAGTATCCCCCACATATGGGACTTCCTGCGTTTGACAAGAGGCTACAAAAATAGTCCTGTCGAAGACCACCCCCTAAGTATAAAATTCCAAGAAAATGGGTAAAAAGTGTAGCAGAACAGAGTTACAGCCGGAGGCGCTGTCCAGTCTCCGATCCAAGATGACCATTCACACAGCCGAGTCCAGGCTGTCATCAGGCTCTTAGAAGATGGACAAGAATCCACTGCTACAGCTCCTTAAGTATCGCTAATCATCCTTAATTTTCCAAGCAGCTCCTTTACCTAAACTCTTAGGCTGAGATCTCTGCATATATCAAACTTCTATGCTTTTAATAAACCTTGTTATTGTTAATCATACTTATGCACTTGTGTCTGCACCCTACAGTTTCTCCTACTAAGTTTAAGACTCTACCCAGATAATAATGCCTTCTCTTTCAGCTCTAAGCCAGGACGTCTGAGTTACATAACCCCTAACGGTAATGCTCGGGGTCTTACCCGACTTAAAGTTACACATGGTGGATAAAGAGTCGCTGGAGACCCCCTACAGTTACGCCATTTAACAATAATAATGGCGAACCCCTCTCCATGACTCTAAAAGGGCAATTTTCTCCTGACCTCTAAAGTAACGCGATCACCCCTTCTGCAAGACGTCTAAATTCGAAACAACAAATCACCAATTAATGTGAATGGTGATCACCCACCTCTATGAATCTCAAAGTCGTCTAAAAAGGCGTTCAATCACACTTGATAACTAAAAGCACGCTATTGCTCACTCCGAAGTGGTCATAAAAGGCAGCAGCTTAAATAAAGATATAATCCAGCAGCCCCCACTAGAGAAGGTTGTTAATCCACCACTACCATCCACACTGTCGTGCGATGCTATTCATGTATCCACGGCAACATCAGGTGCCTTTCGAATTCATACCCCGCCCCTTCCCACGTGCGGGCTAAATCGGTCTTGTCAAAGTGTACACAACTTCAGAAATCTGCGTGTCCAACAGAGTACAGGACAAAGAAACTGACATATGCAAACCCCGTGTGGTAACAGTGTCAATATAGTTTAAACGAAGATATGACGCGAATTTGAACCTGGCAACAGTGTCCGCTGGGTCAACAACAGATAGCGCTCGTGTGCATTGTTCGATAACATGTCATTTATGTTTCAATTCCTGGGAATTACTGATAGATTTTACTTTACAAAAGAGCAAATGTAATGAATCGTTTAGTAGAGATGATTCACAAAGGTAGACTATGAACATGTGTTTGTGCAAACTATTAAATTTTTCCATTACCCTAGAACGTTTACTTGAGTTTATCGGAGAAATACAAACAATCAACATCGCCAGGACAGCCACCACTCCCTTTCCTTCCAGGGGCGTCCCTCACTTCAAAGTACCCACTTGTCAACTCTTTCCTTCACCTTAGGCAAATGCCTTTCCTTCCGTATACCCTTCACTTTCGACAGTCGTAAGTGACAAACCGCCTGACTCTTGACTATCCCGCCATGAGAATGACAAACGAATAACGAATTACTGTGACACATACGAAGGTAGAGTTAACAGACTGGAACTTCAAGAAGTACTACGAATCCGCCATGATCCAGGTATGCAGGTATGCCAGGACGAAAATAGGTAAACTTCATAATCAGCGGGCAGAACAGATAATCATCCAAATACAGGAAGACCTGGACCTTAGGAAGAGATCATAAGACGAGGAAACAGACAAATTCTGGGGCAGCCTTAGACGCCACAGCAACCCCGCAGTCAACGAAATTGGAAAAGCCGCCATCTTTAAGCTCACGAATCGCATCGTACCCCTCGACCACAGCCCCTAACTAGAAGAAGACCAAAACCTCGAGCGACAGTAGCAGAGGAAATCAAATCAAGACAAGAAACGCCAATAGAAGGGGGAAACATTCAAATAGGAGTCAAGGAAACGGCACTCCAACATCACCAAAACAAGAACATTCACTCACTCACTCCTACGATCCTGACAGTACGTGTCCGTTCATTCCATGCCCGTAATATCTAGGCTAGACCGCATGCTAATGTACAAGTATAACCCTGGAGAGAGAATTTTAAACACGTCTGCTAATATGGTATAGAATTAGAAAATTCTTACCAAATTCAAACAAATGGAGTTCTTTGAATGCAATAAAACGTTAAAAAGAACTGAATAGAAATGTTCTACAAATTGAAATTGAGCTCGAATGTCTCATTTTAGCTTCCCGCATTCATCCAATTTCATTGGTTGATTATTCGTAATAATCTTCGTTATTACACCAAGAAGGTGGAAGAAATAACCATGGCCACCTCTTGCCACCCCCAGTTTATAGAAGAAAGTAGTTTGACTATCAATATACCTGTCATGGGTGGGGAAAAGGTTATAAGTCCAAAACGCTGATTTGGAGAAGGAAGACATTTTAGGTTAGAAATTAAATTAAAAATATATCCTATGTACTAGTTATGCACGCCACTTCGATGACCCAGAAAATGGACAAACCTCATTTTGGGAACAATTAGACTCGTATACTGTGTATTTACCTTGAGAGTCAATAGAGGTCTATCATTACAACCAGCATTTGAAAGGTATTAGGTACTTGCAACGGAGTTACAAGTAGCAGTTACTTTTATGAGAATTATTCATGTAACTATTTACTTTTAAATGTAAATATCTGTTACTGTAACAAAGTTATGTTTACAATAGAAGTAACGTTCTCAACACTTGCTATTACAGTTACTTTACGACAGTTACAGAGTTAACTTGAAATTAACAAGCGAAGGAAAACAAGTTATGACGAGCTGTCATAAGGCATTCTGGAAACTTGAGTTTCGTGTGTTTGCTGGGGGTAAAGAAGCCCAACTTACGTCCAAAGACGATGAACTCGTCTAGTGTAGAGAATTCACGATAGGTGGAATGCCTATGCAGTATAAAAACTTTGTTGCTTTCGTAGTTACGCGAGGAGTCGCTAGATGGCTCTGACCGTTGTGCGTATTTAAATTGTAAACTCCTTTGTTTGATATCCGATTTGCTCGCGGTTTGCTTATGCACAAGGACATTTTGATGTGTCGGTCACTGCACGCATGGGCAATTCGCAGTAATGGCGGAAAGTAATAAAATTTTCAGCGTTTTGGTCTAGATGCCATCGTTTAATTAACAGCAAAAAGTTTATCTCAATAAGCATTACAATAGGTTTTTTAACGCATACACATATTTGTTAACGCGTGGTTTCTAAATCATGTAAATTGTTGTTTGGTAAAGACAATTGTGCTCTGTGAAAAAGGATGGTAGTTATCGATAGGGGTGCGCGGTGATCGAAATTGGACTTCCGGTAAAGAAAAATGGAGTGAAGAAAGATATGTCACGACTGTTGAGGAAATTGTAATTGTTTCCAGTGGTTTCTGGACGAATCTGTCGTCTGCTGTTAGGATAAAACGGCGGATAAAAGCATGGAGTAGAAGTACAACGCAGAAAAAACGTTGGAAGTGAGTCGAGCTCTCGGTTCCCAGAGAGGTAAAGAGTGGACTCGTGCATGCTGGATTCTTCGTTCCCGAGACACAAGGTAAGGAAACTAAATTTCCTTAAGTGACTTTGAGAAGAAGAAAATTCTCGCAAATCGTGGTACCTACGGATAAGCAAAGTTCGTTTAAGAGATAGCTATCTCGCGTGTGTTGGAACTTATGTGACACGGTACTAGTACTCGCTACAAACCATGCGATAATTACAAAATGGCCATCGACGCCATGTCTGAAAAGGGTTGTGTGCACACATAAAACGAACTATTCTCGTTCAAGAAACGTACAGTACATGCCAAAATAAATGAGGAGCATGTTCCAAGTTTGGTTTTACGTCAATTTTAGGAAGTAATATGGACTTTTGTAACCAATTTTATATAACATAAATGACTATAAATGGTAATTTTTTCGATCACGTATCGACAATTATTTCACGTCTCATAGTTCAATAAGGACTGATTGATAATGCTTTCATAAGCAGGAAACATGTGTTATATTCAACTCAATAAATAGGTTCATTGTTTCTTGTGTTTATATTTGCGTACTTCAACATTTTCTTTCATTTGTATGTGGTTGTTTGTGAAAATGCTTAAATGATTAATTCTTCTTTTTCAGAAGGGGGGAATTTCGCATGTGTAAATTGGTTTAGTGCTGTTACTATGTAAGTGGTTATTGGTAGTTGTAAATCAAGTATTTACTATTTGGAATCTTAAGGTATAGAAATTAAATTTCCAGCGATCTGCTCGCGTCACCAGCGCTATCAGGCAAAGTTTCTTAAAACAAATAATTCGAGCTAATGACATTTGGCACGTTTCAAGATTGTTGAGACTCAGTTATTGAGTCATTGTTGTCTGGTTTAAACCAATATGTTTGAACACATTTTTGTTCAAATACATAAGTTTGAACGAATGTCATGTAGCTCGTCGCAAAGTCCTCTGCGCAAGTAGTGTGACTCGAAAGGACTCGAGCAATGAACGCGTGAGAGAGGAACTTAGTGCACGGAGGGGAAAACACGGCTTTTGTTACCAGTTTGCCGCAGCGCTCACTGCTTTGCTCCGCCCACTTGCTCTCTCCCCTTCTCTACGGTTATGCGCTGTCTTGCTCATCAGGCTCCCGCGAGAGAGTGTGAATTTCACAACTCTGATTCCAATTGCGTGTCTTCTCTGGATGTTAAGGTGAAATGATTTTCGTTGAATCACCTGAGACAAGGAAATTAGGCTTTGTTCCATGTAAAATTTAGAACATCCACGCTTTATTGTTGATAATAATGACATTTTATCTGCTCTGGAAAGGGGAGAAACCCTTATCTGTGTGCCCAACCCTCCCCTCTATTTCTCCCTAAAAAGTGTCATGGCGTTGCTACTGCTGCACACGTACTCCGGACATGACGAGACATCCACGCAGAGTGTATAAAAGGAATTAAGTACTCTCACACCTAGATACACAGGGCAATATTAAAACACTTCGGTGGAAACTGATTCTGTTTCAACTGACATATGCGGCTGGTCTCTTCTACCAACTGCGGCCCCCTCTACGCTTCATTACGCATACAACTCCGCAACGCTTCACGCACCCTCCTCGACACGCATCGCAACGCCAGATAATTACACATCATTGCGGACTGTCCGGGACACATGGAAACGGGACTGATTGCGTGTTTATGCCCTTTTTGATATATGCGTGGAATTGTTTCCATGACGTGTCTTATGTCTGGGGGCTATTTTACGGCTCGTACGGTTGTGGGAGAATTGATTTCGCTTGCTCTCAAACTCGGACGTGGCTGTTGTTGTTATCGGCGGGCTGTTGAGGACTCGCTGGTTCTAGCACATAGGGTTAAAACTTAAATTTTGTGATAATACTTTGAAATAAAAATAATAAAAATTAACAGTCCATAATTATTGTTCCCTATTACGTACCCAATAGGACCAAGTAATGTAAATAGTTTGGCAAAGAGAAACAGAGATGGCAGCACCAGACGTGCAAGATGAAGAATTAGAATAATATATGTGAATAACTTTATAAATATGAACAAAGCAAATTGGAAAGTTGAAGAACAATAGAATCTATTATAAGAAGACAAAGAATAAATATAAAAGAAATAAATTAATGTATATACTTGATAAATCAAACTAGTGATCATATGTAAATTGATCAGGAAACTTAAAGAAGTCGAAGCACTGATAAAAATTTCTGTCTGAATTGATTTACCTTTCCAACTGTGGAAATTTTGTTTACCCCGGTGGCGGGGCGTTCCAGTCGACACCCCACAGCACTTTTGGTTGCGCGTGTCAGTCGTTTCGCACCAAGTACACACTAAGTTGGACGTAGTTAGTGTTGGCGCTTTCTAATCACAGCCACAAGGGAGGACATCAGAGATATGCCCAAAGCTCGAGAAAAGAGAGCAGGAAAAATTATTCCACCACTTCGCACATGCGATCCCCTAGGACGTAGAGTGAGTAGAGAAAAAGAGAAGCGTTATCAGCTTGATAGAATAGAATTCAGCAAAGGAGGTAAATCTATATATGAAGATGCTAAATTAGGCGGAACGAAGGATGCCCGTTCTCGAGATTACCATAAGGCACAAAAGGAAATCCAGAGGGAAGTTCCCAAAGAATATAAAGAAGGAAGTCCATATCATACACTAAGATGGAAGTCCAGATGCAGAAAAACCATTAAGAAGGAAGTCCAGATCCAGATCGTCCATTAAGAAGGAAGTCCAGATCCAGACTGTACATGAAGAAGGAAGTCCGTATAGAAGAATATTCAAATCGAGAAAATAAATAATAAAAGCGTATTGAAATGAAAATTAACTGTAAATGAAAATTATAGAAGAATGTAGCTTATCATGTAAATATTCTGATTCCATGTATTCTGTGTTCGAATAATATATACGTTTAAACATCTCCATTGGAAGGCATCCTGTCTGGTTTCGTTGTCTACAAAGAACCCTACCCTGTAGATATTCTAGCTGAGGATTAATATTAAAATTTATGTACCTTGCACCAAATGGAGGGAGCATCCCTGGGGCGTAAATGATTTTTCAAAATCCAAGAATATGGATCTACTACACTCTGTCACAGTTATCTCTGGAGCAGGTAAACGAAAACAAGTCTCTGCGCAAGTAGTGATGCGAGACGGCTCCACCAATGAATACGTGTGAGGAACAGAATTGTGTGGAAGGAGGAAGCGATTCAGTTATCATCTTCCGCAGCAGTGTGTACTGCTTCGCTCTGCCTACTCGATCCCACTCGTTCTCTGCTGGTATGCGCGGCCTTGCTCAAGAGATAAATAGGACAGAGTATATGTGAAGAGTATTCCAATTATAATGATACTACTAAGTCGAGAACCTCCGTGGCGCAGTGGTTAGCACAACGCGTAACGACGTCACAAGACCAGAGTTCGAATTCCTACCTGGACATAAGTGTTCTTTGTGATTGCCCCTTCATCAATCATTATACATCATTCATCCTCATCGTCGCGATTAGCGAAAATTGGCACTAAACAATAAATAATCAAATCAAATCTACCAGCGTGTGCTATGTGAACAACAACAAATACGCCTACTTTTGGATTAATCTCGGTACAGCCCTCGTATATTTTTGTCACGAACATGGGTTTTGTAGAATGCATCTTCAATAACAATAAAATAGGTACCCCCATGGCGTAGTGGTAACGTCGTCGCCTTGTAATGAATGGATCCCGAGTTCGATACCCGGTGGAGGCATAGGGGTTCAGATCCCTGTTTAAACTGTAGGCCCAGTCCCGATTAGCCTATCTGTGCATAAAGTGGACTTAAAAAAACAAGTCAATCAATCTATCCTCGTCGCGATTAGCCAAAAGTGGCAGAAAAGCGACGCTAAATAACAAAAATCAAATCTAATCTACCAGCATGTGCAGTTATCCCCATTTTTGCATTACTTTCAGTGCAGCCCTCGTATATATTTTTTGTTTTGAACATGTTTTAATAGAATGTACCTTGAAAGCAATATATGTAATAGGCAGTCAAATCTATGGGCTCGCATAATGCTCGGCATATCCAATTAAATTTACTTCTCTCTCTTCTGTCTCTTTGGTGTGAAAAGCTGCACAGAAGTTCCACGAGATGGCAACACTTGCTCGTCTTCCTTCCAGGCAGTAGATTTACCGCGAATAAGGGAAAGGGTTCGAAGGCGAATGCTCTTTTGAAATACACGCGCTGGCGAAGATGGAGCCCGCCTCTTCACGACATTTCCATCCGGCTCCTCTGGGGACAGGGCGTACCAGGAGGGGGGGAGGAGAAAGGGGGAAGCATGTGTCGTTGACAAGGTATCGATGTAAATCACGACTCGGCGGGGTTAAGAAACATGAAGTTCGTCTGCTTGTTCTTCGTCGTACTCAGGAACTGTTGCACGCACCGTAAACTGAGAAAGATTGAGAAGCTCTTGTGGATAAATTTTCGCCGATTCGAATGAAGATAATTAGATTTCTATATTTGTGTGCTTAACTGTGTAAATCAGCATCCATCCTACCTTCTTCACCCAACCGCGTAGCGTTATTTCACGACATCTTACAAAATTGCATGATTATTTTCTTTCGACATTCATAGATGGTCGTCTGTCGAAAAGAATGCTTTTTATAACAGAAAATGATATCTCTACTTCACAGAAGTATATTTGTCCGATTTAATATTTAAGTAACCTTTGTTCTGTTTGTGTAGAAATCTTGTTCGTTTTTATTTTATATTGCTCATTTATTAAGTAATTAAGAATTTAATTAAATTCACATATGTAACGTTCTTTCTTTAAAATAGATTTTCGGTTAAAACTGATCCTTTCAACTCACTGGTAGCTGATGAATAAATTTTAAACTTGTAAATTTTATAAACCTAAGACAAAATAATTGATAAGCTGCAGTTATTTGGACATCATAACCAGGCCCATGGCCAGGATTTTTTTCAGGGAGGAGCCAGCAGTGGCAGTTATTTGGGAGGCCTGGAGGGGCAGTTGCCCCGACTTCATTACCACTTTCCCCTCGTATTATGGTCTCTTAATGCTTGTCTATCAGGAAAAAATAACTGTCCTTGCCCCCCTTCCCTTCCCCAGTTTTGGCACCCAATTTCTGATACTGGTCAGTTCGGATATTCGGATAGTTCTGAGTTTCGCAAATTAAAAGTGTTTTCAAATTTCCTTTATTTTTGTATACCAGAACCATTGAACAGCCACAATAATTGTATGTTTAGAAAATAATGTATTATTTATAAATTGAATAAATAATTATAAATGTGAGTTAGCCATGGCCCGCTACAAAGGGTCGTAGCGGGCTGGGTTATCCAAAAAGAAGAGAGGGGGAGAGACATTTTCACCTGGTAGCCTTGTATCAATGGTCATAAAACTAAAAATACCCAATATCGCAGACTGCAGACTTCTGGAGAAATCCTCTCTACACAACAAACATTTACTTATTTATGCAAGGACAAAATTGAAATTCTTACATGTTTGAAAAATCGTCGATGTTATTTTCATAGCTTTTTATAGGTTCACATTTAAAAAATTCATGGTTTGAGGAGGGCATGGCCCCCAGGGCCCCTACCCAGGGTACGAAAATGATCATAACAACAGTCTGGTAACGGTGGTTTCATATGAAATGAAGGACAAGGATGCTTAAGGAAGACCATGCTTAAGGAAGACCTCGGTACAAGTTGCCAGAATGCTTCTAGATGGAGCTTACGCACTAAAACAGCATTTACGTGTTATCTGCAAGTATGATACGTACTGTTTGTTTCTAGAACACCAGGAACAAAAGAAAACCTTTACGTTGAAGCATAGATTTGCTGTGGAACTTCAGCATGAATGTTTTAGTCTGTTTCTACATATTTAGAAATGGGTAGCACGCAGAATCAAATGTAAACTTTTACAGTTAAGTACCATAGCGCAGCAGGAAAACCGTGAAAGTTATCTCCCTGCATTTTACTGTTTACTTACATTGATTTACTAGATATATTAAAGATTGTAAAAAGTGCACCTGCTGTAAGACAATTTTCACCCTCCTCGTAATACGGAGACATAAGCCACATTGCAAAAACAAACTATTTCAATGAGGAAATTATAAACTAAAACTATACTATGTGCGTCGTGGTTGCATACATGCAGGCTAGACACTTTTCCTCTTTTGAAGAGATTTTTTTGTCAGCCAAACGAGACCTCAGGTCATTATGAGAAATCGTTACCTTGCTGCACTCTACACACTGCGAAAATCTGTCTTTGTACACTGACAAGCTCTGAACGCACACACATGTACACATGTATGTACGCATTACACTCTCACGCGAACGGAACACGCAATTTTATGATATTTATCGCGTAAAATGGCTATCGTAAACTCATTAGTTGTAAAATATTGTGCGTAATGGAGATATAAGCTGATGCATTGCCAACGTTCATATGTTATACTTCACATGTGTTTACTATCATTAAATCTGCACCCTACACTAGAGGGAGTAACATTTTTATGCCCCCTGCACAATGTATATGCTTACGGGGCTAATGTCGATAAGCTTCATAATACTTGCATTGCATATAAACAAACAATTCAGGTGTCCTTGTTGCCCATGGACGCATATTAAATGGAATCAGTTTTTCTTCCTCGTTAATCACGGCGACAAGCATGTGCGCGGAATTCTGATAAGTTGCTAATTTATTTGACGATTTGACAAGCGATTTGGAAATGTTTATATTTATTTTGTTTACACGCTTGTTTCTAGGTTCGACACTAGATGGTGCTGCAGTCGTCGTTATCGCAACTGAGCGTCACGTGCTTGATGACCAAGAAGAGATTTATGGTCCATAATTATGCTGTAACCACAATGAAACTTGTGAATATATGTGGTGTACAAACACACACACACACGCACTCAACACACACTCATGCATTAATATGTGCTGGCTCTCGCATTTAAAGGAGTGATCCATAAATACTTGAACTGACCGCATAATTTTTTTTTAATAAGTTTCTCTTGATGACTTGAATCAGTTGTAAATGGGTTACTAAGAAGCTCCTTAGAACTAAAACTATTTGAATCATCGCACTACGAAGTAATATTACTACAATCTGTCCCGGGAATCTCTGGAGCAATCGAACGAAAAGAAGCCCTCTTAGCAAGTAGGACTAGAGAGGGCTCGATCAATGAACTCGTGAGAGGAGAAGTGAGGGAGAAACACGGCTGCAGCCACAAGCCGTTTGCAGCAGAGCGTACTGCTTTGCTCCGCTCACTTGCATTCTCCCCTCATCTTCCGTTATGCGCGGCCTTGCTCCACAGATTACCAAGACATTCACACTGAAGACTAATACATACTTAAAATCTTTTTATTTAAGTTCTGCGTCAAGAGATGGCACTCATGTTTTTTTCATGTTATAAACGATCTGAATATACAAACACAGACTAATATATTGATGAAGTATTACGGAGAAATTGTACCACATCATATACTGCGGAACACATTAAGAAATAATCACTTGAGTGTGGACAAAAGACTGGCCGTGACAGATTGAGCTGAAAACCCTACGACCAATATTGTACTCATTTCGAATATGATGAGCAAGATACTTGTCTAAAAGATTCTTGGAAGCACTGATCAAATAGGTCATAGTTTTTTGTAAGCTTACTAATTAGTGTATTTATTTGATTATTATTTATGTCTACCTATTTACTAAAACATGACACGTTCATCACTCATACCAGTATTACCAAGATTGTCTTAGCAACTTCTGCAGTAGTGAGTGGTTTAATGTCTAATACATTATTAGTTATTTCAATGGTAGAAATTAAAAAAAGGAGCGCAATTTGGGGTGATAAAAGAGAGAGAATGTACAGGGTGTTCATAAAGTCCCGGTACGATTACAAAAAAAAAAACAGCTCGTAAACTACATGCAATAGAGCAATGCTGTCAATTGCAAAATGAGATACAAACTCTCCATATGTATATGCCTGCAACAATTGAAGGCCATGATCGGGCCAACACACCAGCTCGGTCCCCTCGAACGACCAGGACCGGGAGTCGTCGCACAGCAGTTGCTACAATGTCAGTTACTTATTTGCCCCTACTATTTACTCAGAACCTTCGGAACATGAGAAACCGCATCCCAGAGTTCCGGTATGGAGTTTGCATCTCAACCTAGCTTGCATATCTATACTGGGTGTAACCCCTTAAATCTATATTCATGCACTTCGGTACTTTGCTTAGCAATCGTGATCGGACCCACGTTCCACTGACCAATGAGAACGTGCATGCGGGTCACGATGGAAGCAGCACCAAAATAACTGACGAACTTGTGGGTCAACAGTACCTCCACCCCACCTGACCAGCGGCAGCGGAACACCCTGCCAGGCCAGAAGTCCATCAACAACTCAACTCGAAATAGTCAAACTCCTAAATATAATACAAAAGAAATATTCCTGAATTGTATATACATCAATTGAAATTTTAAATTTTTGAATAACGATTGGAGTTCCTAAAATATACAAACTTCTGATCATGACAAATTAAACATATACTGATTACAACTGAAGGTTCAAAAAAAAGTGATAACAAGAGCCCAGGACTTTATGTTATAACATGTTTTTCATTTGGCTTCGGATCTAATATTGAGGTGAAATCTTTACATATCTGATGAAAATCAGCCGGAATAGACAAAGTTGACAAATCACGTTTTGACATATTTCACCAATTTCGCGGTTTTACAACATATTTCTTCAATTTTGTTTTAATAAGACACATTTCTGTATAATTTCGTAATTCTGTCGCACATAATCGGTTATTTCATATTGTTTTCTCCGTAGCACAACGGATAGTTCATATTGTCGATGTCAGGATATGGAAATTACGGAGGAAGAAAGGTGCCGTCTTTTTTTAGTACAGAAAAAATAATACCCCACTTATTTATATATCCCATCGACAATTGATAGCCATGCAAATATTATTGAGAAAAAATGTTCTCTCTCATTGTTGCACGGGAAGTAAAGAAGTCTCGTTCTCATTTCTTTGCCTTTTTCGCTTTTCACAAAAATCAGTCAAAAGTAAAAATAACATTCGGTACATTACAGCCCCTACTCCACTCTATCGGGTATGGGAGAAATTCGAGAGTACTGTTGTGCATATTTTTGACTTTACTGGGAATATTTCTGCATTTTTCGGACATAGATGTAATTTTTCATGACATATTTTCCAATTTATATGACATAATTACATACATATTTTATAGTTTTTAGGACAAAGTCCCGGGCCCTAGTAATAGCGTAACTTTAGTTATTTGGAATAAAAAATTGATAAAGGAATAACCATAAAACATAAGAGCACATTTTCTACTATATGTCTGAGTCCGTCAAACATCTAAACTGGATTACAATTACTCGGTCCCAACAACTGGACATATTACGAATACAACAATTTTACATAAGGTCAAATATCTCACTTTGAATTCAAAACCTTTACAAAAGACTGAACCATATTCTTCGTAAAATTTCATATCTATGCCTTCATAATTCTTTCGCGCATGAGGTATATTCGTACTACCCACTTAAGAGCCAACCTTAATATTACTGAATAACTACGAAAATAACACATTATGCTACTACAGAATTCATGAGGTATACTACCCACTTAAGAGCCAACCTCAAAAGCATTCATAACTATTAACACGGGAACCAATCTCAACCCTTTATAACAGGGGAAACAATCTCAACCCTTCTTTATAGAATTCTCTTAACAGGGGAACCAATCTCAACCCTTTACAACAGGGGAAATAATCTCAACACTTCTTTATAGAATTCTCTTAACAGGGGAACCAATCTCAACCCTTTACAACCGGGGGAAACAATCTCAACCCTTCTTTATAGAATTCTCTTAACTTAACAGGGGAACCAATCTCAACCCTTTACAACAGGGGAAACAATCTCAACACTTCTTTATAGAATTCTTTTAACTTAACAGGGGAACCAATCTCAACCCTTTACAACCGGGCGAAACAATCTCAACCCTTCTTTATAGAATTCTCTTAACAGGGGAACCAATCTCAACCCTTTACAACCGGGGGAAACAATCTCAACCCTTCTTTATAGAATTCTCTTAACTTAACAGGGGAACCAATCTCAACCCTTTACAACAGGGGAAATAATCTCAACACTTCTTTATAGAATTCTCTTAACAGGGGAACCAATCTCAACCCTTTACAACCGGGGGAAACAATCCCAACCCTTCTTTATAGAATTCTCTTAACTTAACAGGGGAACCAATCTCAACCTTTTACAACAGGGGAAACAATCTCAACACTTCTTTATAGAATTCTTCTTTATAGAATTCTCTTAACAGGGGAACCAATCTCAACCCTTTACAACCGGGCGAAACAATCTCAACCCTTCTTTATAGAATTCTCTTAACTTAAGAGGGGAACCAATCTCAACCCTTTATAATAGGGGGAAGCAATCTTAACCCTTCTTTATAGAATTCTCTTAACTTAACAGGGGAACCAATCTCAACCCTTTACAACAGGGGAAACAATCTCAACCCTTCTTTACAGAATTAACTTAACATAACAGGGGGACCAATATCTACCCTTTACAACAGGGGAAACAATCTCAACCCTTCTTTATAGAATTCTCTTAACAGGGGAACCAATCTCAACCCTTTACAACCGGGGGAAACAATCTCAACCCTTCTTTATAGAATTCTCTTAACTTAACAGGGGAACCAATCTCAACCTTTTATAATAGGGGGAAGCAATCTTAACCCTTCTTTACAGAATTAACTTAACATAACAGGGGAAACAATCTCAACCCTTCTTTATAGAATTCTCTTAACTTAACAGGGGAACCAATCTCAACCCTTTACAACAGGGGAAACAATCTCAACCCTTCTTTATAGAATTCTCTTAACTTAACAGGGGAACCAATCTCAACCCTTTATAACAGGGGGAAGCAATCTCAACCCTTCTTTACAGAATTAACTTACCATAACAGGGGAAACAATCTCAACCCTTCTTTATAGAATTCTCTTAACTTAACAGGGGAACCAATCTCAACCCTTTACAACAGGGGAAACAATCTCAACCCTTCTTTATAGAATTCTCTTAACTTAACAGGGGAACCAATCTCAACCCTTTACAACAGGGGAAACAATCTCAACCCTTCTTTATAGAATTCTCTTAACTTAACAGGGGAACCAATCTCAACACTTCTTTATAGAATTCTCTTAACAGGGGAACCAATCTCAACCCTTTACAACCGGGGGAAACAATCTCAACCCTTCTTTATAGAATTATCTTAACTTAACAAGGGAACCAATCTCAACCCTTTACAACAGGGGAAACAATCTCAACACTTCTTTATAGAATTCTCTTAACAGGGGAACCAATCTCAACCCTTTACAACCGGGGGAAACAATCTCAACCCTTCTTTATAGAATTCTCTTAACTTAAGAGGGGAACCAATCTCAACCCTTTATAATAGGGGGAAGCAATCTTAACCCTTCTTTATAGAATTCTCTTAACTTAACAGGGGAACCAATCTCAACCCTTTACAACCGGGGGAAACAATCTCAACCCTTCTTTATAGAATTCTCTTAACAGGGGAACCAATCTCAACCCTTTACAACCGGGGGAAACAATCTCAACCCTTCTTTATAGAATTCTCTTAACTTAACAGGGGAACCAATCTCAACCTTTTATAATAGGGGGAAACAATCTTAACCCTTCTTTACAGAATTAACTTAACATAACAGGGGAAACAATCTCAACCCTTCTTTATAGAATTCTCTTAACTTAACAGGGGAACCAATCTCAACCCTTTACAACAGGGGAAACAAACTCAACACTTCTTTATAGAATTCTCTTAACAGGGGAACCAATCTCAACCCTTTATAACAGGGGAAATAATCTCAACACTTCTTTATAGAATTCTCTTAACAGGGGAACCAATCTCAACCCTTTACAACCGGGGGAAACAATCTCAACCCTTCTTTATAGAATTCTCTTAACTTAACAGGGGAAACAATCTCAACCCTTCTTTATAGAATTCTCTTAACAGGGGAACCAATCTCAACCCTTTACAACCGGGGGAAACAATCTCAACCCTTCTTGATAGAATTCTCTTAACTTAACAGGGGAACCAATCTCAACCTTTTATAATAGGGGGAAGCAATCTTAACCCTTCTTTACAGAATTAACTTAACATAACAGGGGAAACAATCTCAACCCTTCTTTATAGAATTCTCTTAACTTAACAGGGGAACCAATCTCAACCCTTTACAACAGGGGAAACAATCTCAACCCTTCTTTATAGAATTCTCTTAACTTAACAGGGGAACCAATCTCAACCCTTTATAACAGGGGGAAGCAATCTCAACCCTTCTTTACAGAATTAACTTACCATAACAGGGGAAACAATCTCAACCCTTCTTTATAGAATTCTCTTAACTTAACAGGGGAACCAATCTCAACACTTCTTTATAGAATTCTCTTAACAGGGGAACCAATCTCAACCCTTTACAACCGGGGGAAACAATCTCAACCCTTCTTTATAGAATTCTCTTAACTTAACAAGGGAACCAATCTCAACCCTTTACAACAGGGGAAACAATCTCAACACTTCTTTATAGAATTCTCTTAACAGGGGAACCAATCTCAACCCTTTACAACCGGGGGAAACAATCTCAACCCTTCTTTATAGAATTCTCTTAACTTAAGAGGGGAACCAATCTCAACCCTTTATAATAGGGGGAAGCAATCTTAACCCTTCTTTATAGAATTCTCTTAACTTAACAGGGGAACCAATCTCAACCCTTTACAACCGGGGGAAACAATCTCAACCCTTCTTTATAGAATTCTCTTAACAGGGGAACCAATCTCAACCCTTTACAACCGGGGGAAACAATCTCAACCCTTCTTTATAGAATTCTCTTAACTTAACAGGGGAACCAATCTCAACCTTTTATAATAGGGGGAAACAATCTTAACCCTTCTTTACAGAATTAACTTAACATAACAGGGGAAACAATCTCAACCCTTCTTTATAGAATTCTCTTAACTTAACAGGGGAACCAATCTCAACCCTTTACAACAGGGGAAACAATCTCAACACTTCTTTATAGAATTCTCTTAACAGGGGAACCAATCTCAACTCTTTACAACAGGGGAAATAATCTCAACACTTCTTTATAGAATTCTCTTAACAGGGGAACCAATCTCAACCCTTTACAACCGGGGGAAACAATCTCAACCCTTCTTTATAGAATTCTCTTAACTTAACAGGGGAAACAATCTCAACCCTTCTTTATAGAATTCTCTTAACTTAACAGGGGAACCAATCTCAACCCTTTACAACAGGGGAAACAATCTCAACACTTCTTTATAAAATTCTCTTAACAGGGGAACCAATCTCAACCCTTTACAACCGGGGGAAACAATCTCAACCCTTCTTTATAGAATTCTCTTAACTTAACAGGGGAAACAATCTCAACCTTTCTTTATAGAATTCTCTTAACTTAACAGGGGAACCAATCTCAACCCTTTACAACCGGGGGAAACAATCTCAACCCTTCTTTATAGAATTCTCTTAACTTAACAGGGGAACCAATCTCAACCTTTTATAATAGGGGGAAGCAATCTTAACCCTTCTTTACAGAATTAACTTAACATAACAGGGGAAACAATCTCAACCCTTCTTTATAGAATTCTCTTAACTTAACAGGGGAACCAATCTCAACCCTTTACAACAGGGGAAACAATCTCAACCCTTCTTTATAGAATTCTCTTAACTTAACAGGGGAACCAATCTCAACCCTTTATAACAGGGGGAAGCAATCTCAACCCTTCTTTACAGAATTAACTTACCATAACAGGGGAAACAATCTCAACCCTTCTTTATAGAATTCTCTTAACTTAACAGGGGAACCAATCTCAACACTTCTTTATAGAATTCTCTTAACAGGGGAACCAATCTCAACCCTTTACAACCGGGGGAAACAATCTCAACCCTTCTTTATAGAATTCTCTTAACTTAACAAGGGAACCAATCTCAACCCTTTACAACAGGGGAAACAATCTCAACACTTCTTTATAGAATTCTCTTAACAGGGGAACCAATCTCAAGCCTTTACAACCGGGGGAAACAATCTCAACCCTTCTTTATAGAATTCTCTTAACTTAAGAGGGGAACCAATCTCAACCCTTTATAATAGGGGGAAGCAATCTTAACCCTTCTTTATAGAATTCTCTTAACTTAACAGGGGAACCAATCTCAACCCTTTACAACCGGGGGAAACAATCTCAACCCTTCTTTATAGAATTCTCTTAACAGGGGAACCAATCTCAACCCTTTACAACCGGGGGAAACAATCTCAACCCTTCTTTATAGAATTCTCTTAACTTAACAGGGGAACCAATCTCAACCTTTTATAATAGGGGGAAACAATCTTAACCCTTCTTTACAGAATTAACTTAACATAACAGGGGAAACAATCTCAACCCTTCTTTATAGAATTCTCTTAACTTAACAGGGGAACCAATCTCAACCCTTTACAACAGGGGAAACAATCTCAACACTTCTTTATAGAATTCTCTTAACAGGGGAACCAATCTCAACCCTTTACAACCGGGGGAAACAATCTCAACCCTTCTTTATAGAATTCTCTTAACTTAACAGGGGAACCAATCTCAACCCTTTACAACAGAGGAAACAATCTCAACACTTCTTTATAGAATTCTCTTAACAGGGGAACCAATCTCAACCCTTTACAACCGGGGGAAACAATCTCAACCCTTCTTTATAGAATTCTCTTAACTTAACAGGGGAAACAATCTCAACCTTTCTTTATAGAATTCTCTTAACTTAACAGGGGAACCAATCTCAACCCTTTAAAACAGGGGAAACAATCTCAACTCTTCTTTACAGAATTAACTTAACATAACATGGGAACCAATCTCAACCCTTTTCAAGCCACTTCGACTACCTATATCATAAATTCAACTACAGAATTCACTTAGATAATTCCCTTTCATAAGAAATGTACGACCAATAACTTGTTATATGTTGACCCAATAATCTGTACTACGACAACCAATAACTGAAACCACTCGCTTTTACCTAATGACGGAAGTATTCACATTCTAACGGACTTGTTACGGAAAGTTCTTAACGTGCACCTTCTGACCAGAAGAGTGCTCTCAGTTTAAGGCAACAAGATTTCATATTTATTTACAGAACCTCCTGACCAGGAAAGCTCCGAACGATTTAAGTTAAAAAATATTAAAATTCGCAATATGATTTTCAACATGATAAGCGGATTGTAAATCTTTGAAAATCCCAGTTTAATATTCATGAATTTACATGGAGTCACACTGACCAGCGCTAACTTCAACAGAATTTATAAATGATTAATGAATCTTAGATATAAAAGTTATATAATAATGTATGATTTAAATATTTACAAGCATGCACTAGTCCTAAAGGTTTCTTCCTGAAAATGCCGGACATTGCGGAAGGACAGGGCTCAGCAGCAACTTCGCACACAATACCCGTATTCTCAAAGCCAGGACCCCTACATGCGAAGTGATTCCTTTAAAACCAAAGAACAGAATGAATTTTGCCGTCGAATCTCCCAGTATTTATACTTGCCGAATTAGGCCTAACTGAAAGTTATTTTTAGCTACAACAATTACCCCTTCTAAAAACACAGAACACAGAAAAAGAAAGAAAAAGAACTTAAGTTTACTGCTAATACCAAGAGCAGCGCCGAGTGTAAGAAACGCATTGTTGAGACAAAATAAAATGTAAGATTCAGCTTTCTCTGCGTTCTTTTTCGCCCGGCAGAAAATGTGTTGCTTTGAAACCAAGAAAAATTATACACCCTCAAACAAAAAACCTTTAAAAATACATATACGACGGCTGACCGAAATTTATCCAAACAAGTATCAAAATTTACCGAAATTTCCAGATCGTTGCATGCCATACATCTCAATGTGCGCCCCTCTAGTTCCTCTCAGAACTTCAAGGCGGTAATCCACTTCTGCCCATACACGCCCCAGCATATCACCAGTAACAGTACACTCTCCGTTATTATTCTTCGAAAAGTAGCAATATGGAACAGGAGTGCGGTAAACACATAATCCAGAAGAAATCCAGGGGTGTGACATCAGGAGAGCGCAGTGGCCAGGAAATAAGTTTTTTTGTAATGGTACCGGGACTTTATGAAAACCCTGTATTATTTAAGAAATCCCAAGAAAAAGGTTTATATCGAAAGACAGGTGTGTACACACACGAGCATATTTCCAATTCGCCACTGATTTAATGTCCTTGCTTGACTCATCCTCAGCCAACAGGTCGGTTCTTGCCCCGAGTTGATACATTCCTGGAGATGAGGCCTCCTTGAAAAATGTATTTAAGGTCGGATAATTACCCAATATATCTGTCTCAATTGAACTTTTCAGTTACTTCTGCTATTGTTTATTGTGACGATACGGATGGGCAACTATTAAATTCTGTCTCGGGAATCTATGGAGCATGGTCCCGCATAACTCTAAAGAAGGGGAGGCAGCAAGTGGTTGCGAAGTAGTGCACGCTGGTTCCTGCTGTCGCGTTAACCCCTCCATGCGTTCACTCCCCCCGTCAGGCATTCATTGAGGCCTCTCGAGTTCTACTTATGAAGAGGGCTTGTTTTCGTCCGCTTGCCCAAGAGGCTGCCAGAACAGGGTGTAGATAAAGTTAATGAAGGGACACTTACGAAAAGCACCTATACCACGACAGAGGCACCAGTCCACAACTCTACTGATGGACATAAAACTTAGTCCATGAACGTTTCCTCCATCGGAGTTTCATCGGAAGTTGTGACCTTTGAATACATGCCGTGTAAGACATGCGAGGTAACTTTAACCTATACTCCATCCCTGGAATCTCTAGAGCTAGCGAACGAAAGCAAGTATCTGCACAAGTAGTGAACCGAGAGCGTTCAACCAATGAACGCACGAGAGGAGAAACTAGTGCATGAAAAGGAAAATGCCGCTGCAGCTACCAGATGTTAGCACCAGCGCGTACTGCTTCGCTTCGCCTACTCGCTTTCACCCACTTTCTACCCTTATGCGCGGCCTTGGTACACAGTTTCCCGGACAGAGTATATAATATAATGCCAGTTGTTGCAGTGAACGCGCTAAGTAATTTCGATAAATCGCCTGTGCAAGAGTTATCGAAGACGCTGGGAGATGGAGCGTAACAGATACAGTTGCAGTGTTTCGTAGTTCCCAGAGATGTCACACAAGACCGTGGTAAGTACCTCTACACAACGCTTTCCTTTGTTTCTGTGAGAAGGTATCACCCTTCTAGGATACTTCGACTGTAAATCTACTCTGCAAGAGGTAAGTTACACTTTTTACCCAAAACCTCACCGTTAGATGGTTCAAATGTCACCTCGGAATTAAAAACTCAATTTCTTCAGAGATTTCATTATGCAAGAAAATCTTCTCCTTAACAATCCATCTCCCCCCCAAGCTTTTCATGAATTTTTAAAAGGATCCGGCGGCTACAATAGCAAAATGCTAACAGTTAATATTGACTTTGAAAATTAAGCCTTGCGTCAGAATCGATAGCTCCAACGCAATTTCAACAGTTGGTTGTGAACGACAAGGAAGTCTATGTCGTTGCTCCTATGAAGCTCTCCTATCGAGCAGCATATCACGACTCTTTAGAAACAGCTTCAAGCAGCCTTTGCATGTGTTTTTAAAGGCTCTGATTTAGGTGATCAGCATATCACGACTCTTTAGAAACAGCATCAAGCTGCCTTTGCATATGTTTTTAAAGGCTCTATTTAGGTGATCAGCATATCACGACTCTTTAGAAACAGCATCAAGCTGCCTTTGCATGTGTTTTTAAAGGCTCTGATTTAGGTGATCAGCATATCACGACTCTTTAGAAACAGCATGAAGCTGCTTTTGCGAGTGTTTTTAAATGCTCAGTTTTCGGTGATATGCCGTGTGGTTAGAATTCAAGTGATTCACCTTTATCAGAGCCCTCTGTTGCCCGTTGGAAGCAACAGATTGCTGTGAAACTGTATAGAGAGTATGGAAACGATGAGGAAGCAAATGCCGACGAGAAAAAATACACGTACAGTCAGCGTCAATAAAAATGAGACAATTAGATCCTGAAATATTGATTTCCCTGCATGCGTTATGTGTGTTCGTACTTCTACGGCGATCACCCGACTTCAGTACCAACTTTTCAATACGAAGTTCTGCTATCGCCGTGGAGTTGGGCAGAATATTTGAGGATCTAGGTGTTCCATTATTATTGCCAGTGACTGTACATACAGGGTGTTTCCGTGATCTTGCTGGCAGAGTGGATGGAGACTGACTCAAGATGTAAGCTTGAAGGGTTTCTTTGATTTTTTGGACTTGTTCCTTTAAGAAATTCTCAACCAGGAGAGGTTGACCAATGTCCCTAAAAGTGTTGGTAATTTCAGTTTTTAGCGTTAAATACTCCTTATTTGCATAATCTGGTTGAGATTTTATTCCCGTTATTAAATCTAAAGCGATTCCAGTGAGGAATAAAGGCAAGGAATCTTTTCTTTTGGCAGAGGTCCAAGCTAATGCATCCGCCATATTTTCAAAAGTTGTGAAAAATTGATCAACTTCTAAAGGTTTTGCCCCTGAAAACTTTTCCGGTTGAATAAAATTTGGCATGTTCAATGCCATGATTTCAGTATTGTTGATAACGGTGGAAGGAATATTGGCAACACAGTGAGCGGAATGTGCAGTGTTGGTGGAAAACTGCTGTATGTATCGCGACCTTGCCCTGGTGACTGGATGAGACGGTGTACCGCTTGCTGTTGAATCCTCGTTAAAGATACATCTAATTCGTGTTCATTATTTCTTAGCATTCTTAAATCGCGTTCTGAAGGTCGGCTCCTGGAACTGTGACTTGGAAGGAAGAGGCTATTTCGCTTCGGTCAGCGCGGATCGGAGGACAGATCTCCCGTAACGGATGCTGCAAAGAATTGGGTTGCCAGGCAGGCCAGTGCCTTGGTGTCCGATTTACAGGTAAAGGGTAGTTTTTGTTCTGGGTGTTATCTGGAAGCAATTGCGGTGCGCCGGACAGCCTAGTGCCTTGTCACCGTGGAGTGTTTCAAAATGTACACGTTAGGCGACCTAGCGACTGTTAGGACGTTTCTCGGAGTAACGTGAGTCTAGCTTGTGACAAACTTACTCCCGGTGTAATTCATGAAATGTAATGCATCCAGGTACAAACATTAGAGATTTCCAACATCACAAAAATTAGTTTTGGCCCGATAATTAGAGAAACGAACGTTCGGATACGACTTTTATATATTCAAATTTTACGTTAATTACATTTTGGAAAATATCCAAAATTTGTGTTTTTAATTTCACAGTTGCTGGGAGTAGTGTAAAAGTATATAGGACTGGGACGAGAAAGTATGAGCCCCCCTCAGGCAGATTTGGCTACACTTAAAACTAGCTCAACATGCCCATATGAGCTTTTTGCTCAAGTGTGGCACCCTGTCTAATCCAAGATTTTTGTAAAAATGCCCTCGGGAATTTCCCGTGAAAGTATGACCCCCCTCAGATTGATTTGCCTACACTTACAAAAGCTACATCTGTGAGATTGTTGTCCATAAGCTTGTCAAAAATATGCCCCTCTTGATATTGTATGATATCTTATGATATCTTAAGTATAGTGACTGCTATAGTGCCCTAGCATGTATAGATTTCAAAATATTAACAATTCTGTTAATATTGCACTTTTCAGAAAATTCTATTTATAAAAATTAGGCATTTACAGCTTAAATATTGCATATATCAGGAAAATTATAGAGACAAAAAAGGTAGAGAATCATGCCTAGAATATGCCTACAAAATTTTAAGTCTCCAGCACTGATAGTTTTTGAAAAAATCACAAATTCAAAAAATTATCGATTTTTTAACAAAACTTCTAAACAGCCTCTAGATTTCAAATATGCAACCCCCATGCTGCTATCTTGAAAATTAGGCAAGTTATTCAAGATCTAGAGAACGACAAGAGATTTTTGAAAAATTATAGAGATCAAAAAGTTGCATCTCGGCATGCCCATGTTAAAGCAACAAGCCCCATGTCTCTAGCATTCATGGTTCCAGAGATAATCAAAATTATTGGTTTTTTCCAAAATTTCAGTATGTTGCTCAGTGGGCCCTAACAAGCCTATACCTGACTGCTAGAGTGTCTGAGCATGCATAGATTTCAAAATATTAACAATTTTGTTAATATTGCACTTTTCAGAAAATTCTATTTATAGAACAGACATAAATCAGAGATTTACAGCTTAAATATTGCATATATCAGGAAAATTATAGAGACAAAAATGTAGAGAATCATGCCTAGAATATGCCTACAAAATTTTAAGTCTCCAGCACTGATAGTTTTTGAAAAAATCACAAATTCAAAAAATTATCGATTTTTTAACAAAACTTCTAAACAGCCTCTAGATTTCAAATATGCAACCCCCATGCTCCTATCTTGAAAAATAGGCAAGTTATTCAAGATCTAGAGAACGGCAAGAGATTTTTGAAAAATTATAGAGATCAAAAAGTTGCATCTCGGCATGCCCATGTTAAAGCAACAAGCCCCATGTCTCTAGCATTCATGGTTCCAGAGATAATCAAAATTCAAAAAATTATCGATTTTTTCAAAATTTGAGTATGTTGCTCTGGGGGGCATGCAGAGTCACCCCCAGAAATATAACTGGCCTAGGATCAAAACTAGTGAAAAATTCAGAAATAAAATTATCGATTTTTTTAAAATTTCAGTATGTTGCTCTGGGGGCCATGCAGAGTCACCCCCATAAATATAACTGTCCTAGGATCAAAACTAGTGACAGAATGTAGAAACAAAAATTATAATAGGGCTTGGATACAACAAGAAGGGCATTCTGCTGGTTTGTATATAGCTACCAGCCACTATATTTTTATTTTGAACACAGCACTTAAAACTAAGCCAAGATGCTCACCCACCCACACCCACCCACATCCATACATATTTACTTCCGGTCCACTTCTATTGCATCATGTTGTGCAATATTATGCAATAAATTATTAGGCATGTGTTGTTTTCTGATTAGTTGGTTATGACATAATGTGATGATGTGGTGTTTTCTGATTGGTTTAAGTAAGCAAGATTTGTATTGGCTCTATAAATCTATATAAGCCAGAGCACAGTGCTGTTTGTTACCATTGCTGGATCGGCAGTGGAACCCACAAGTGGGGGGCAGAATCTGAACAGGCTCTACCAGATTGTAGGAGACTTGAAGCATACAGTCTGGTAGAATAACCCAAGTAAGATCATAGGGACAGTATACACTGGTGCAGTAAAAGCCAATTTTTGGCAGGGGGGCCAAAAATGGGCCAAAGTGGTTCCTAAATACAAAATAATTAATATCTCAAGAACTAATTGACATAGAGCTATGCAGTTTTTTGTCTGCACTGAACCCAACTGATATTTTTTATTAAGCATAGAATTTTGATTTGAATCCCAAGAAATTTTATATAATAAACCAACAACAAAAATACCAAAGCCAAACATATTTACACACTAAGTATATACAGTAGGTATACAAAGCACACTGCTGAACCCAACTGATATTTTTTATTAAGCATAGAATTTTGATTTGAATCCCAAGAAACTTTATATAATAAACCAACAACAAAAATGTCAAATCAAAAACATTGTAATCAATGCAATAAGAATATATCCAGCCCCAATTGGGCTAAGCACCAAAAGAATTGTGATCCAGACAAATATAGAACTCCCACAAAAATATGTCCAAAATGCCATAGAAAATATAGCATGGAATACTTCACTTATAAACATAAGGGTACTTGTTCTGCACAGTCATCAACATTGCCCCCACAACCATCTACATCTGGTCTGTAAAGGAAGCATGAAGCACCTGTTAATGCTAGAGCAGCAAAGTAGCCACGCTATGAACCCATCCATAGCAGTTTTAATGGCCAACTTAGGGATCCCCGGTTTATATCAGAGCCAAGATGTGACATTAAGAATTTTTTGAACAGTATAAATTCTGATGTGCAGGCAATTCTAAATGCACAAAATGGCTCTTATAAGCTGTCCCTCAAATTGTTTACACAATATAAGAAATCAAATGGCACAAAATTTACACAGCCCCACATAACAGAAACTGTAGCTATATATTCAAATGCAAATTCAGACAAAATAATAAGCAGTTTGATAGAGCAATTGAATATTAAACACTCTGAATTTGCAGCAAAAGAATCAGGATGGAGCCTATGCGGATCTCCACACAAGTTATATATTAATATTTCTGAATGCAGCCCACTACAAGGATCTACATATGTGTCTTTACCTGACAATATTAAAAACAAAAAAGCTGTGGTTAACATAAAAAATAATGATGAGAAATGCTTTCTGTGGTGTATTTTAGCTGCTTTGTTTCCAGTTTTAGATCATCCAGAGAGAATAAGTTATTATAAACAATATGAACACAATTTTGATGATGCAATGGAGGGCTTAGAATATCCAATGTCAGTTCAGAATATTGATAAATTTGAAAAAAAGGCCAGGGATATCAATGGTAAACAATTATCTATTAATGTATTTATTTGTTCTACTGGCCGTGGCAATTGTTTGATAGATCCTCTCAGAATCAGTACACTTGATGATGAATCTGCTGTTCCGATTGATCTGCTCTTAATTGAAAAGGATGGCACATATCATTACACTTTGATACACAGTCTTGAAGCTTTAGTCAGAAAACAACTAGACAAATCTAATACAATATTCAAGTTGTGTAGAAGATGTTTAACTGTATTTGATGGTAAAAAAATAATAAATGGGATTAGTGAAGTGAATGCAGAAATTGCTAAAAATAAGTTAGTTGAACATTTAAAATATTGTGGCAACCATAAACCTGTTCATATGGTGATGCCCAGTCAAAGTGAAAATGCCAAATTCAAAAAATTTGAAGCCTTGTTGGAACACCCAGCATATATAGTCTGTGATTTTGAATCAAACCTCAAACCCCTTGCATTCTGCAGCCCAGATCCTGATGAATCTTCAATTACATCATACCAGCTACATGAACCTTCTAGTTTTTATTATGTTGTTGTACAGGATGGTGTTGTTAGTGAAGAATATATATACATGGGACCAGATGCCATCAAAAAATTTGCACATAGAATAGAAAATGAGTGCCATGACATAGCATCTAATATCTTATTAAAATCAAAACCTATGATGCCTATAACAGAGAAACAGATTGAAGATTTCAACACTGCAGAAAAATGCCCGGTATGTGATTCTGAATTTTCAGATACAAATATCAAGGTGAAACACCATTCACATACAGATGGTAAATTCTTAATGGCCCTGTGTAATAGCTGTAATATTAAGATCCAGAGACCAAAATTTATCCCTATATTTTGCCATGGTGCATCCAATTATGATTTCCATCATCTGATCAGGTACGAGGGGTTTAACAAGCAGAATTTAAATATTTTAGCAGAAAATAATGAGAAATATATAGCTGTTAGCAAAGTAATTAAAGTTAATGGTGTTCCCATTCACTTAAGATTTCTTGATTCTTACAGAATTCTGTCTGCTAGCCTGGCTACACTGGCCAGTCAATTATCTGATGATCAATTTAAAATCACATGTGCTTTGTTTCCAAATCAGGACCTGAAATTAATTAGGCGGAAGGGTGTATACCCATATGATTATATTACAGATTTTTCTAAATTTGATGAGTGTTCTCTGCCACCACAACAACAGTTCTACAGCAAACTCAGAGGATCTGGAATCACTGATGATGATTTTCACCATGCCCAGTTGATGTGGAACAATTTAAAATGCCAGACATTTGGTGATTATCACAAGGCATATTTAAAACTTGATGTCACTCTCTTAGCTGATATACTTCAGGCATTCAGAAAATCTTCCATGGAAAATTATAAGCTGGATCCAATGTATTTTTACAGTGCACCAGGCCTAGCATGGTCTGCAATGTTTTAAACACTAAAATGCAATTGGATCTAATCCAAGATCAAGATATGTATCTGTTTATGGAGCAATGTATAAGAGGAGGGATGGTGCAATGCTCTCAGAGATATGCCAGAGCTAACAACAAATATATTCCTGATTATGATCCAGCACTGCCATCAAATTATATACTGTATGTAGATGCCAACAGCCTGTATGGTTATGCTATGATGGATAAACTGCCATATGCAGGGCTTGAGTGGGTTGAAGATTTCAATATTAAAGATCTTCAGGATTTTGATGACAGTAACTATGGCCTGTTCTTAGAGGTTGATCTGACAATTCCTGATGATTTACACAACACATTTTCTGATCTGCCTCCAATTCCTGAGGTTAGGTGTTCACCTGGCTCTAAACAGAAGAAGCTCATGATGACTCTAGAGCCAAAACAGGGTTATGTCATATATTATAAAAACCTCCAGTTCCTGATGAATCATGGTGTTCAAGTGACCAAAGTTGGCTAAGTTTTGAGGTTCAGGCACTCAAGATGGTTGAAGCCATATATTGATACAAACACAGAGCTTCGAACATCTGCAATGAGCCAATTTGATAAAACTTTGTTTAAATTGATGGTCAATTCAGTGTATGGCAAAACCATAGAAAATGTCAGAAAATATACTGATGTTAAAATAATTACTGACCCCAGCCGGAGCAAAAAATTGATTGCAAAGCCTAATTTTAATTATAGAAGAATTTATGATGAAAATATGGCACTCTTCAACATGAAAAAAACAAAGATTAAGTTTGATAAGCCTATTTATGTAGGGGCTGTGATATTGGAATTGGCCAAATTACACATGTTAAAATTGTATTATGATGTGCTCAAGCCTTTTTATAAGGATCGTGTAAAACTGATGTACATGGACACAGATAGTTTTATTTTTGATATTCAGACAGAAGATGTTTATCAAGATATGTCACAGCCTGAATTGCTTGAATATTTTGATACCAGTGAACATACAAAGATTCAACCCCACAACAAAAAGGTGCCTGGCAAGTTAAAAGATGAGACACTTGGTGATGTTATTGTAGGATTTGCTGGGTTAAGGGCCAAGATGTACAGTTTTGAAACATGTAGTAGTGTTGTTGCCAAAAAGGCCAAGGGCATTGGCAGAGTAACTGTAGACAAAGAGCTCCAATTTAAAGATTACAAAAATTGTCTCAAATCACAGAGTTCAATAAGAACATCAGAATGCAGAATTCAGAGTGTGGATCACTTGTTGATTACAAATGTTGTAAGAAAAGTGGCTCTGGACCAACATGATGATAAGAGATGCATTTTATCATGTGGCATACATACTCTACCATGGGGTCATTGTGATTTGAAAAGTGGCAAACAATGCCCAATTACAGAGCATGATTTGAAATAAATAAACATGCCTATGAACTTATTTGGGTTCAAAAAACAGGCTATTACGGACCTGCCAACACCACAACCCTCTTCTGATATAATATCAAAACTAAGTGCTTTGTTAATTATTCATCTGAACAGCATACTTACAGATAATGATGATGAAACAGGCAAAACATTGTACATATTTAACAATAATTTAAATCATTACCAATTACCTGTAGGTGGGCAATTACAATTTATTACAACCCCCGAGGGTAATGTCAAGATTTCAATAGGCAAAAATATTTACAGGATAAAGCACTCAAACATGATTTCTGGCACTGTATATACTGTTTCTGCTGGTGACTGCTTATATATTGAGGTCCCGGGATCCTATGACAAGCTTATACCTTTTTTTTATAGAATTAAGAATTAGATATTCAATAATAAATAACCACTAAATCAAAATGCCTAATGATATATATGGCCATACAAGACATGAAGATCACAGTGATGAGATTCTGATGCTTGATGTCAGAGTCAAGAAATTAGGAAGTGATTTACAAGCTTTACAAACCACACTCAATGCCAGTCTTCAACTAGAAATTACAAAATGACAATCACAATGCATGGACCCTCTTCTTAAAATTGACTCAGAACTCAAAGTGCTGCTTCAGAAATATACTGATTTGGCTACATTGGATAATTTTCAAAGTTTAGAGGAAGCTGTAGCAGCTCTTCAAGCCAAATTTAAGACTCAGGCCACCAACTCTGCGCAATTGAAACAACAATTAGAAGAACAGATAAATAATGTCCAGGCACAGCTCCAAACAATTGTCAAAAGCATAAAATCACAAAAAGATTTTGATCTAGTGATTTCCACTCTAAAGGAACAGATTCAATCACTACAGATACCTAATCTGGACCCCTTGAACAATGCCATAGCCGAGGTTAAAGAAAAAATTGAGACACTTGAAAATTTTATGAACAACTTGCCATCTTCTGATGCTTTGAGTGCAATAACTCGGAGTGTTGCCAACATTAAGCTGCAACTTGAAACATATGAAGATTTTGGAAAAATTCAAAGTACTATAACCTATCTTGAAGGTACCATAGCAGCAGTGCAAAGTGATTTGACAAATGTACAAGAATCTCTAGAATCCCGCCTGCATGGTATTGTAGATACTCTTGTCAGTGTTCAGCAACAGATCACAAAACTTGAAAACCTCAACACTGAATCTGAGCTATCTCATTTTCATCACTTGATCGATGATATCCAAACAAAACTTGAAATTTTACAACAATCAACACCTACTCAGGCAGATATAGCCCTGCTCCAAGATGCTATGCGTGGTGTGGTTGATGCTTCTGAATTAAATGATGTGAAATTGGCACTTGAATCTTTGCAGAATACTGTATCAAATCTGCCTACATCACAGGAACTTAAAAATATTAAGAGAGCTGTGAATCGCATATTGAAATCAGAAGATATCAAGAATATCCAGACAGAGATCAAACAACTTACTCAGACAGTGGCCACTCTACCAACTAATCAACATATTAATGAACTGCATGACCTGTTTGAGGATATCAGAAGACAGGTCCATGATCTTACAACCCAAAATTCAAAATTGGCAGTTGTTGAAAATTTACAGCAAATTGTAGCTAATATCAAGCAACAGCTAGGGACCATGGAATCCAATCAAGCAAATGCTCTGTCTGCTTTTGCCACCCATCTACAAGAGATTGTGCAACAATACAAGAAAATTGTTGTGGACATAAAGATCAAGCCAGGCCATGATGATGTTGTTAGGACTATCAATGAGCACCTTGAATCTGTAACAAGTAGATTGCTTACAGCAGAAAAAGAAATAACTGGCATAATTGAGAATCCTAAACATACAGAAATTCTTGAATTGTACAGTATCCCCAACAAAGAATATGATTCACCATTTACACCAGGTGGCAATTGCCCCCGCACAATTTTATTACCAGTTTTTTGTTGGGGGCACACTTAGACCAATCAAGATCAAATATTGGCTTCAACCACAGGCACACCACTACCCTACCTCATCAATAACAAATGCTGATAACAAAGCAAAAATCACCAGTGTAGAGTTAGAAGATTTTACAGACCCCAATACATTAGAAACATCTTATGCTGAAGATGATGGTTCTCTGGAATTTAATATACAAATAGAAGACAAACTGTATTTAGAAAATCCTGTAGTATCAGCTGCTGAACACCCCATAGTTGCAATATTCTTGTTTACATACTATGTCTAGACAAATTATTGTTGATGAATTACACAGACAAGCCAGACATAATTATAAGAGACTGCCAGTAGTCACAAAAGGCATAGACGATTTATGGCAGTGTGACTTGGTTGAGATGGCAAGTGGACAGCTGAAAAACTTAGACAAGATCAACAAGGGCTACAAGTATCTACTTACTGTCATACATACATTTTCAAAATTTGCCTGGGCTGTGCCACTCAAATCCAAGACTGGAAAATGTGTTACAGAAGCCTTCAGGACAATCATCAATCAGAGTGGAAGATCACCGCGCTATTTGCAAACAGATAATGGCAAAGAATTCTATAATTCTGTGTTCCAACAATTTATTAAAAGCCAGTCAATACAACATTACTCGAGTTACAGTGATCTCAAGGCCTCAATTGTAGAAAGATTCAACAAAACCTTAAAAAATCATATGTATAAACAATTCACACTTCAAGGTAATTATAAATGGCTTAATATTCTTCCAGAACTTCTACATAAATATAACAACTCGGTCCATTCCACAATCAACATGAAACCCTCTGAGGTAACTTCATCTGATGAGCAAAAATTGATCAGTACTGTTTATTATCCTAGATACCAGCCAACAACAAGAAAAGCCAAATACAAGGTGGGTGATCAAGTAAGAATCAGCAAATATAAGCACTTATTCAAAAGAGGCTTTACAAGATTCTGGAGCACTGAATTATTTACAGTGGTTCAAGTTAAACCTGGGACCCTTAAAACATATATAATAAAAGATCACCGAAGAGAAATTCTCAAAGGCAGATTCTATGAAGAAGAACTCAGCAAAACTAAGCAGCCTGACACATATCTCATAGAAAAAATCATCCGCAGAAAAGGCAACAGGATACTTGTCAAATGGCTAGGACTCCCAGAACACAGCTGGATCGATGCAGACAAAGTGATACTATGAGCACCTGGGATGTTATAAAGAGGCTGCCAGAGCCTGAACAGCAGAATAAGAGAAATGGAATGCTGCAGCCTGATAATATTAGATGTCTTATTGTTGGGCCATCGGCTTGTGGTAAAACTACACCAATGATTGATAATTTTTTATTGGCACCCAACTGGGTAGACTGGAAAAACAGGCACTTGTATGTCTTCTCTAAAAGCTTGGAACAATTAAAATATCACCAGTTGATGAAGCTATATGATGGATTGGATATTGCCACTTTTGAATCAGATGTTAAGCCACTCCATGAATGTCTTGATAACTCTGTTGTTGTGTTTGATGACATTATACTGGATAATCAAAACAAGGTTAGAAATTTTTTTACACAGGGGCGGCACAAAAACATTGATTGCTTCTACCTGGCACAGACCTTTTCTAAAATACCGAAGCAGCTGATCCGAGACAACAGCAATTTTATATGTGTGTTTCATCAAGATCATACCAACCTCAAACACATACATGATGAATATGTAGGTGGTGACTTCAGCTACAATGATTTTTCTAAGATTTGCAGTAGGTGCTGGAATCAGGACAGTTATGGGTTTGTCACAATTGATATGACAAGGAAACCCAATAGTGCCAAATACAGAAATAAAATCAACAATTTTCTAGACATTGAAACATATATAAATAACCATGAAAAGGCCAATCATTGATGATCTTAAATTAAGAGATTATCTTGTAAAAAGGTTTAAGGGATGGAAATCAGAGAACCGAGGAATCTATGAACAACACAAGCAAACAGAACAGCCTATTATTGATGCTATTAGTGAATTAGGTAAAAATATCAAAACTGTTACAGAGCAAAATCAAAATTTGATCACAGAGCTTGTACCTGTAGCTGCAAGGAACATGTTAGATTATCCAATCACCCCACTTTCTAGTATTCATACACCTAGTCCTGTTGGTCCTCGAAGAATTGAAGCTACTCAGGATCCTATTGAATTGGGTCTTCTTGCTCAAAAATATTTAAGCACACCTAAAGACAACAAAGATGAGGTCTTTGGGTTATATGCTGACACAGAGCGTGATGGTAGCATCATACATATAATTGGCAATTTTAGAGTAACATTTATGGGAGATGATCTGATTGTATATTCAGAATCTCATCTTGGAGAAAAAGGTGGTTTTGTTAAGTATCGCGGCACACCTGGATTGTGGGAACTGATGACTCGGAAAAGGCCTGGCAGCTATACAGATCAAGACTATGAGCACTACAAGGAAATATTAATAAAATCAGATGCTCTATACCAGAACAATGATCCCACACAAAAAAGAGTCAAGTCTAGCAGTGGAGCAAAATACAACAACTTAATCAAGCCCATATGGACACAGATCAAGACAGGTAGTGGAATCAAACAATACAACACCCTGCCTAAAGAATTTGTGTTGGTTGGTGATGTCAGGAAACTTGTAGATAGGTTGCTGGTGATAGCTGGGGAGGAAAATGCTGGCAACCACAATTTTTACAATGAAAAGGTTGGAATTATGGACATGATAAGCACCAAATTGTCTAATTTTATAGTGAATGACACTAAGGGCATTGGATATCTTATAAAAATTATTAATACTCTACCACCTAAATTTTGGAATATCTCTTAGGGTCGGGGGTTGGTTAATGACATTATAAACAAGCTGCCATTTGAACTACACATTCCAGGCTATCAGTATTGTGGTCCAGGCACAAAATTGGACCATAGATTAAACATAGGGGACCCTGGTGTTAATCCTTTAGATGCTGCTTGTAGAAACCATGACATAGCATACAACACACATTCTGATCTTGACAAGAGACATGTTGCAGACAAGAAATTAGAAGAGGCTGCATTTGGTAGATTTGTAAGCAAAGATGCTTCTTTAAGTGAAAAAATAGCAGCATTGGGAACCACCATAGCTATGAACACCAAACAAAAACTGGGGTGGGGGCTGTGAATATGTATATAATAAACCTAGGATGAAGGCCAAGGGTGTTATGTATCAGATACCTTATGCAGGTCTTAAATCTCTTAAAACTATTGATAGTCTTTTAACCAAAAAGCAGCGCAAGAAAAAAAATTCTTGTCTTGCCAAGGGCCATGGTATGAAATTGTTGCTTAGTACCCCCCAATTAAAAAAAATTACAGCAATCTAGAAAAAAATCACATGTGGGTGGATTTATATTTACTATCACGGCCATCTTAGCAGCACTTGGGGCTGTGGGGAGCTTGGCTGGGGGATCAGCTGCCATAGCAAAAACAGTAATAGATGCCAAGAAGAATAAGGCAGAATTAGATGAATTGAAGCGCCATAATCTGGCCATAGAGAAAGAAGGCAAAGGTGTTAAGAGAGCCATGAATAAGTTTAAAAAAAACAAGAGCCGCTTACAAACCAAGATATTGAAGCTTTAATCAAGCCACTGGGCATCAAACATTTTAGAGGTGTGTACATGTCTGATTCTTTACCAGAACAACCACTCAACAAAGAGTGTGGCATAGTTAATTTGGATAAGTACAAAAATCAGGGCACTCACTGGATCTGTTATCTTAAATATTTAAAAGATGAGGCATTTGTGTTTGATTCATTTGGAGGTATTCCACCTAAAAATTTAGTAAAATATCTAAAATCAGCTAATCTTTATTACAATAATGCCCGTGTTCAAAATTTCAAAGATGTTAATTGTGGACATCTGTGTTTATCTGTTCTTAGATATATGTCTCAAATAAATAAACCATCAATTGAAGATTTTCAAAAAGCCTTGTGGTATTTAAAACATCATGGGGGTATTCCATCTCACCAGCCAAAATTCAATATTGAAACTTAGATTACATGATGATATAGTGTATTCCAAAACAATAGCTCTCAGAGCATTTTATGGCATGTACTTGATCCCCAATATTACACACCACAACAACACTATTGCAGTTGGGGATCAAAATATTGTCATCACTCCAGGGCAATATAATCTATCTACTCTAAATGCTCAGTTACCTAGAGGTGTAGTGTTAACTCAAAATTCTGTCACTCACAGAGTAGAGATTGTATCTGCTACAGAAACAGTGGATCTGGGTACTATAGGAGAGCTGTTAGGATTTGAGAACAACACAAAACTTGAACTAGCCATTAAACACACTGCTATTAATATACCTAAATTCTTAGCCATAGAGACTCTAAATATTCACTGTAATGTGGCCGAGGGTATGATCACCAAATCAAATGGCATAGGCACTCACAAACAAACAGGCATCATTGCAAGATTCAAGCCTAACTCTGAATTTATGGAGCCCATCATCTACACTCCATCACCAACATTATATTTTCCTGTGTGCCATAACAGAATAGATTACATTGAGTTGATGGTCACTAATGAAAAAGAAGAATTAGTTGATTTTGCTGGAGCCACAACAACTGCTATCATAGAGATTAATATTTAAATAAAAATACATACAAAAAAAATGGAAAATATTGAGAGTTATGAGCTACAATCATTCCCCCCAAACAGGAGGACATTTGCAAATTGAAATCAACCCAACACAGAGATTGAGGTTGATCTTGATGTAGGGGGTGGCTTTATACACCCCCACAGAGCAGATCTATACATCAAATTTGATGTTGTAAAGCTCGATGGTACAGATTATCCGGCAAATTCAAATATAAGATTGGTAGATAATTTTGTGCCACATCTGTTCTCTGAAATTGAGATCAGAAAACATGGTGGTGTTATAAACAGAGTAGATTACCCCGGAATTACCTCTACAGCTTTGGCCACACTAACATCCAAAACCGAGGCTGCTTACTACAAAATAGGTGGATTTGAGGCTGGTGATAAAATATTATCTAAAAGCCACACTGTACTATTTCCCATGCGCCTGTTGCCAGGATTCTTCTCAGATTACAAAGATATTATGTGGAAGGGTGGTTTAAGAATTACATTTAGAAGAGCTGCCAATGATAATAATGCTTTGATGAGGTACAGTACATTAAACTCTACCGGGGAAGCTCTGCCTAATACCCTACCTGATGAGGGCAAGTGCCTTATTCAGACTATGGAGCTAAGAATGCCAGTTGTTGAATATGAAGCCAGTTATGCTCTTAAATACAAAGCTGATATCCTAAACAATCCACAGGTGCCTTTACAATTTTATACATATCAATGTGTACAGAAGCCTGCCACTGGTGCCTATTATGAATTTGATGCTACAAACTCATTCTCCAGTATACAATATGACATGCCAGATTTTGTGGTGGTACTGTTTCAGACTGGAAGACACAATAATCAGGAAAAAAATTCAAGTAAATTTGATAACTGCAACATCAAGAACATTTATCTTAAAAATGGCAGAAATGAGGTGTTCCCTAGAGAAAATTATAATTTAAACATGTCCAAGGATGATTTCCTCAAATTATGTGAAGCATTTACAGCATACAAAAGGGTCACTACTGGCAATACTGACATGTATTACACACCAGATGAATTCAAAGCACAGAGACCCATGTTTGTCATCAACACTTCAAAAAGGAAACAAGTTGTGGTTAATGACAGGACAAACATTAAAATTATCTGTGAATTCCATGATACACTCCCTGATGACACCATATGTAGTGTTATTCTTATAGGTGAAAAATCATATATTTATGATGTAAGAAATGAGAGAGTCACAGAGCAATTCTAGAGGGCCTCTGCATATTACATTGTCTTAGTACTTGATATGCAAGTTGAGGCTGGTGTTCAATTGAACTTAAACCAGAAGTAAATATGTGTGGGTGTGGGTTGGTGTGGGTGGGTGTGGGTGGCTCTTATGAGCATTTTTGGCTTAGTTTTAGGTGTAGCCAAAAAAAATATCAAGAGGGGCATATTTTTCACAAGCTTATGGACAAAAATCTGTCAGATGCAGCTTTTGTAAGTGTAGCCAAATCAATCTGAGGAGGGTCATACTTTCACGGGAAATTCCCGAAGGCATTTTTACAAAAATCTTGGATTAGACAGGGTGCCACACTTGAGCAAAAAGCTCATATGGGCATGTTGAGCTAGTTTTAAGTGTAGCCAAATCTGCCTGAGGGGGGCTCATACTTTCTCGTCCCAGTCCTATATACTTTTACACTACTGCTGGGCAAGGTAATTTGTCCCCTACAGGAATAAGGTTTCGCAAAAGTTATCCGTTGTCTCTTGTAGTAACGTTGGCTTGTTGCAACCCACGTGCATTGTCGTACAAGGAAAGATAGATATCCCTAGACGAATCAGAGCCGTGTACGGGGTCCAACGAACCTTGAGTGCGGAGGTAAAGTGTGGGTGGGGCAGACTAGTAACACACTTCAATCGCAATTAACGTTGTTGGGTAGGTATCGTATCAATCCTCAAGATTATACTTTATTTAATTTAAACGTTTCTCTAGAGGCTTCGAACTCACTAGATCATTCACTTGTTAGTTACCAGCTGTCCATTCCTCTCAGATATGTGAAATATGCACTGTCTTGTATCAAGCAAACTTCCTGATGTATTGAGGCTGCATGGTTGACAAAAGGTTGACAAGCAGCAAGCTGTGGAGAATACTTGGAAGGAAAACTCACGTGTAAGCGTGGAGGAAACTCCACGGACAAGGGTTTAGGGGAACAGACAGGCTGACAAGGGACTCACTTTTCGTTTGGTTCAGGGAGTCAAGAACACTTTGGAAAGGAGAGGAGTCAGCCTGAGTGAGGTGAACTACCTACAAAGCCTACAGAAAGCTCAGCTTTATTTTACTCTACGATCATTGTTCGAAATCTAGACAGGTATTTATCCTAATCCTTGCCATATATGATTCGGGTTCAAGGTTCTAAAATCCAACGAGAGACTATATGCCATTTCTAGTTGTTTAAGGTATTTTATTTCAGTTGTTGCTTTCGCTGCCAAGCATTTTATCTTCTCGTTATGACAAGTGCTCTCATCATTAATGAGGATGAATGATGATTAGCTACATCACCCATTGGGAGTGGCAGGTTCGATCCCATCATTCAGTAGAATGATACGGTATATACAGGCTAGTCCATCCGCTTGATCTGTAGAGTTAGAAGTGTGATGTCATCAGTGGTAGGTTATGACGCATTTTGAAGGCTAGTATCAACTTGAATAAATAACTGATTTTTCTTCTCAATGAAGTTGCCGGTGACATAATTAACAATTTACGAAAGCAAGGAACACTTAGCAGTTCAACAAAAGGTTAAACTTGTATATTCCAAAAGCATTCTAGATGGGATAAATGATTCTTATAAGATTCATTCGTCTGACTTAGCAATGTATCAATTCGCTTCTTACTACATTTTGTAAAAGTTGCAGTCACAGTGATATTTTTTTATCACTTTTAGGTAGAATGTAGTGTTAACTCCTCTCAGTCAAAACGTTTGTAATTAATTTTACAAAAACATGAAATAGTTGCATCTAATTTTCGCTGCCCAAATGACACAGCACTACTTAATTCATTGAGTGCTGAAATGAATTTGAATTTGTTCGATAGTAAAAAAAAAGTCTAGGTCTAGCTAGGTGATGAAAAATATATATAAAAAATCACGTAAAATGGGAAAAGGTCGTGCTCTGGATAGAAGATAAGCAATTTCTGTATCATAAGCCAGCATCCGCACTTCCATCCAAAATCTAGGGCAGCGTCGGCTGAAACTTTGATCCCTTGAGCCTAGAGGTCGTGACGTGTTGATGAACTTCGGTCTCCCCCCGACCGCCGCTAAAGCCGAAGCGAAGTCTCGCCAGGATCAACAACCTCCGTTGGAACGCAATAAACAACATTCCTCAACTGTGTAGAAATTCCTCCAAGGTTTCCCGCAAAAAAGGAGAAAAGGAGAAGAATACATAGCCCCGTCTCTCTCTTCTCCAAGGAGTTGCGTGTATAAAAAAGACACGGAGACGAAAAGAGCAATACCTCTTTCCGTTCTGTTGGCAGTAATAACTAAATGAGTCTTTCCTGTCTTCTTCGAGATGCTTTGCTCACGTACGCAGGTGGGCATCTAGCGAGAGAGGAGAGTAACAAAGTGATGGTGAAGAGAGATGCAGGAAATGGAGACAAGGGAAAAGGATAAAGGAGAATATGTGACATAAAAGAGAGGGAGATAGGTGTAGAAGAAGACAGATAGCCTATAGTGAAAGAGCGAGAGAGAGAAGAAGCGAAGCGAAGAGAGAGAGAGAACGAGGGACAGAGAGGGAGAGAGAAAGATACTGGAAAAGAAAACTCCGAGATAAGGCGAGAGAAAGAGAGGGTGGGGATAAGAAAACATAGAGATGGTGTGAGAGAGACACAAGAATGGGAGGAGAGAAAACGAAGAGGGAGAGAGTGGAGATAAGAAAGCTCAGAGATATAACGGGGGGAGAGAAAGAAAGGAAGAATGAGAGAAGAAAACAAAGTGATGGAGTGAGACACAGGGAAAGGAGAATAAATCAAACATGGAATGATCAAGGAAGGGAAAAGTGGAGAGAACGGAAAAGGAAAGAAGAAACTGGAAAGACGGAAATGTAAATCAATAAAGGCAGAGTGAAGAGATGAAGAAACAGAAAAACTGCTGAAATGTCTAACAAGGAAGGAAAGAATATGTAAGTAAAGTAAAAAATTGATGTAGTTTGTATGGTTGTTTAAGTTTTTGTTTCAAGTTCACTTTATGGACAGAAAGGCTAATCGGGACTGGACCTACAGTTCAAAGTGGGATCCGAACCACTATGTGCCTCCACCGGATATCGAAACCTTGGTCCCTTTATTACAAGCCAACGACGTTACCACTACACCATCCGGGAGGCCCCAACAAAGAGAGAGATAATAGGGAGAAGAAAAAGAGGAGATGGGACAACAGAAAGAGAGAATGGAAGAAGAAAACGCAAAGATAGAGCGAGGGATAGTGAGTGTGAGAGATAGAAAGAAATAAGTAATATGGATAAGAAAACGAAGAGATTTGGCGAGAGATAAAGAGGGAAGACGAGAAAGAAATGAAACCTGTGATGATCAAGAAAGGGTAAAGTGAAGCGAAGGAAAGAAGAAAGAGTAAAGGACAAACTGGAGGGAAGGAAAAGTAATTCAGTAGAGACAGAGAGAAGAGATTGAGAAAGAGGAAAACTGATTAAATGTGGGACGAGGAAGGGAAAAAAAGAGGATATGTAAGCAAAGAAAAATCGACATTGTGCATGTATGAGAGAATTAGTGTAGGAAACAAGAGGAGAAGTAAATGAAATTTAAGAATGACGGGGAAAAGATGTAGGCAGAAGGCTTGGGTAAATTATTAACAAAAATTAACACCATACTGTTTCCGTTACGTCTCCGTAGTATATGTTTTCGCATTGTAGCTTTGTACTTGTCGATTAATTAAAGAAATATTGGTAAAGAAACATAATAGATTGAATAGGAAATGTACGAAGGAGAAAGATGAAGATACAGAAAGGCATGAGAAAACGGCAGAGACAAGAAAAGAAATTAGAGATGAAACCATATAGCCTATATCATCTTGAAAATTGTTCACGACTTTCAACCTTACCACCAATGTTCTAGTCCCGGATTTGCATAAGTGTTCTTTGTGAGTGTCCCTTCATTATATTCATCATATCATCATCATCGTGGCGATTAGCTAAAAGTAGCAAAAAAGAAACTATAAATAACAACCATACAAATACAGTACACTCACCTACAGTTACAACGGCAAAAGCGTACAAGGGAAAAGAAAACATATGCAGATGACCCAAACTCAATTCGCTAATGACACAAATCTACCCCACTGCTCATTAGGCTATCGACGCTCTCCCTGAATACCAGGCAGCACACTAATGATGCTAATGAGGTCTTAATAGGGTATTAATAAAATATGAAATTAATCCACAAACGCATACAGGTTTATCCTGCTCTCTGGTCTGTATGGGTGGACATCAGGGGATATCTGCACTATATTGATGTGCTATCATTGTGTTGGTTGCTATGTTTTAATCTTCTGAAAGCAGGAAACTTTAGTTTCAAGTGTGGTGTGGTGATCCAAGTTACTTTAGGAGGAATTCCAGTTTTCTAGAGCATTTTTTGTGCCACTTAATCTACTTTAGTTGTTGAAATAATTAATTGTTGAAGACGACGCGTGTCTGTACTTACCTTCGACATATAAAAATGTAAAATACTTCAAGAACTTTAAAATAGCTGACTTTGCTTCTCGGGAATCTGTGGAGCAAGCAGGAGAGTCTAGGACCAGAGCGAAGCAGTATACACTGCTGCAAACGGCTGGTAAGTGCAGCCGCGTAACAGTGTGAGCATGGTGCTGATCACATCATCTTCTCAAATGGTCCAAATGTTCCGTATGCCTTTACGGTATGTGCAGTGGGTATCTCAAATTATATATTTAATAAAAACCCCGATTAATTGATTGAGTGGTAGTTTTATTTTACTTCATTCTTCTCTCACTTTCGGCTAATCGCGAAGATGAGGATGAGAGAAGGGAAGTGGATGAAAGGACAAACACAAATGGACAGTACACAACATGGGCCCCACAGATGATTATACTGGCCGTTAAGGGGTTCCGGTGAAGCGCTGGAAAAGAGCTTCCTAAAAGCAAATCACGTCAGCAATCTTCAGTGCAGTTGGAAAACTCCGTTGACATTGCACTAGGCCGGAAGAATATGAAACACAGTAAATCAGCATTATCCATGAAAATCACCGTTGACGACTGGCGCGGTCGAGTCAACGGTTTTACCGATCGGAAGTTCGAATTCCATATAAATAGCTTCAGAGAATGTTTCTCGCCCCATCGATCGCGAGAACAGTTCTTGTCTACCCCAGTTATGGACTGTACGATCCTTACGTAAAGTGTTAACGCGTGGAGAGGGTACTAGCGAAGTTTTATTTCAGGACCGTGTCGTCAGTCGTCATACTGATTCAACGAGATCTTCAGGCTACAAGAAACCCGGGGTAACGAACATTTCTTTATCCCTCATTCTTACATTCTCATAACCCTGTCAGACCAGTCAACTGTCGAAGTGTTTAACTGAAGTTTAAGTGTGTTCTTATTTCACAGCGGCAAGCCCTCTTTGCATCTATCAGGGGTGTCACCCCCGTACCCTTTGTGTTCCTCTCGCTTAGCCAAGCGAGTTGCCACAGGCTATCGTAGCCTGTAGTAAAGATCCCCCCTCAAATACTTAGACTTTGTACGAGTTACTTTAAAACGTAACTATAGGTTAAAAATAACTACGAGTTGAGAAAGCAACTACGGTTTTAAAGCAGCTGTGGACATTTTTTAATTAACGGCAGCTTTAAACGGGCTAAAATATAACTGGGGTTTAAAAAATAACTTCGGGTTAAAAAGCAATTACTGTTTTAAAAGTAGCTCTAGGCATCTTTTAAAGCTAACGGTGGTTAAAATATAACTGTAGGCTAAAATATAGCTGCTGCTTAAAACTAACTGACGGTTAAAATACAACCGCGGTTTTAAAGGTAGCTGTATGATTTTTTAAAGTGATGGTAACTATAAATGGGTTCAAATATGACTGCGGCTCAAAAATGTAACTGCTGGTTAAAAAAAACAACTGAGGTTTTCAAAGAAAGTTTAGGCATTTTTTAAAAACTAACTGGCTATAAAGATGTTAAGAAATAAATGCGAGTTAAAATATACCTGCTGCTTAAAAATAACTAAGGGTTAAAAAAGCAACTGTGGTTTTAAAAGTAGCTGTAGGTAATTTTTTAAAACTAACGGTAACTGTAAACCAGTTAAGATATTCAAAAGAGTGACTATGACTGAGTTACATTTCTGACCAACTGTAATTTTGCTTCTCCTTAAAAAGTAACTTTTAGCAACAGACTGTTTTCATGGTTTTGAAAGCAATTCCAGTTCCGTAGGATGCACCCCCCGTTGTTTGCACCGGCGTCCGTAAAAGCACACTGAGAAGAAACTACGCCGGAGCCTTCTGGAAGAAGAAGGAAAACAAGAAGAAATGTATTCAGACGTGGAATCTCCCTTCAGGCACCCGGAAACAAATGGGTCTCCAGGCGACAATGATGAATCACGGCCTGACGTTCCGGGAGGAAAAAACAATGCCACTTTTCCACCTCCAAGAATATGGTATCCCCGTCCTTGCATGACGCTGAAAAATGCTTCCTCCTTGCAATCTCTCTTTCGAGTGGTTTCTCTAGTGCACGTCCTGGCAACAATGGTTCCAGGGTTAAGGAAATATACGAGGGAGGTATTACTGCGAGGATTGGTCCGCTAGGTGTAGTTCGAAATAGGTGTCGAAGGCAAATTAGAGATTGGCGCAGTGCGAGGATGCTTGGTGCTTCCTCCCCAAGAGGAGATCTTTTATCTTTTCGGTGATTGATGAGTTGGCCCCAAGAGGAGATCTTTTATCTTTTCGGTGATTGATGAGTTGGATTTGTCACCGACTTCCATTGCTCGTTTGTAACCTTCAAGACCACGCCTTCGTGGGAATTGCCTGGCCAGGATGAAACAAAGAAGATGCTGTTTCTTTTCTTACACTGTGGCAATTGTGTCGATCTGCATGAAAGAGCAATTGAAGAGCACTTATTGTACTGATTTTCTGTCCCGTTCTAAGCTACAAATGAGGACAACTAAGTTATAAATGCTTATTTATAAGATGTTCAATAATCTGTCCCGGGAATCTCCGGAGCAAGAGAACGAAAACAAGTCTTCTGCATAAGTAGGATTCGATGCTTGAGAGGAGTAGTGAGGGTATGGAGGGGAAAACGCGATCGCATACCAGCCGCGTGTTGGAGCGTTCATGGATATGCTGCGCCCACTCTTTTCTCCCCTTCCCTAGCGCACAGCCTTGCTGCACAGATTCCCTGGATTAGGACCTTAGTCTCTACCACAGACGCCATCTGCGCACCTCAAAATTACTTAAATCTTACGTTCACTATCCTTCTCCAGGATCCTCAGGAGACTTCTTAGATCATCCTTGTTCTTCTCCTCCATTCTATCTCCAAAATTACTCTTCTCCTGCTCCTTTTTCTTCTTTTCCTTAAAACTTCCTCATTGTTCTACCCCTTCTTCTTCTCCAAGTTTACTCTCTCGTTTCATGCTCTTTGTCAAAGCTTCCTTCTCACACTTCATTTATTTTCTCCAAATATCCTCAAATTGTTCATCTCTCTTTCGAATCGCCTTTCTCCAAAACTTCCATCACATTGTCCCACTCTTCCTACCCCAAAGTTTCCTCTGTGCCTCCCAGATGGTGCAGCGGTAGCATCGCCGCCTTGTAATCAAGGGGTCCCGGGTTCGATACCCGGTGGAGGCACACAAAGTGGTTCGTATCCCACTTTAAACTGTAGGTCCAGTCCCGATTAGCCTTACTGGGCATAAAGTGGACTTGAAAAAACAAATTAAACCAATCAAAGGAAATCTTCCCTGCTCTATGTTCGTACTCTTCTGTAAATTTCATCTCTAGTTCTATACTCTTTTCTACAGCGTCCTCCAAAGCATGTCCACAACTATTGCTCTGCTCCTTACTCTCACTGAACAGAGCGTTCGCTAACCTCCACAGGTGCAATGAAGGGGTGAAAAACATGCGAAGGCACTTAAAAGTCAACTTCACTTCCACGTATTACAACCCAACAACTGTAGTCTTGAAGGGCAACGAGGCTCTGGCATCCAGATGCAAAGCTCTGTGGGACTTGGGTTGTATGCTGCCTGTGTGTTTGTGATTGTACCTTCATGCATTTAACCATATCACCAGTCATCCTCATCTTCGCGCTTGGCCAAAAGTGGCAGAAAAATGAAGTAAAATAATCCAGATCAATCAACCAATCAGTCTAGTGCAGGGAGTTGCTCATAGCCGAGTTAGATTAAAAAAATCATAAATGGATCGTAACAAGGAATGGGCAAGGACTCAAACCATAAAGTTTGTGGACCGACCACTGAACGTGCTTTGCCATAGAGGTGCATCATGCAATGTTACAAACAACGCAATATTTTATACAACTACTAGCTGATTGACCGGCGTTGCCCGGGGTATTTATTTATCCCAAACTTGTATCAGACAGGAAAATAATGAATTCTAACTATAGTGTAAAATGTAACTAATTTTAAATGTGATCGTGAATGTCACCGAAAACTATGGATTCGACACTAATCTAGGTCATTTGTGGCATTTTATTTTTCACCACCTCTCACCCCCCATGCCGATAGCTCATGAACTTTGAGTTGAACCGTATTGGGAGTGTCATGAAAACTATGAATTCCATCCGCAACACAGCCTGAATGTTAGACAACCCGAGAAACACTATCGTTGTGCGGATTGCATAGAGTCACGGATGTATGTTCATGCGAAATTTAATATCGGTGGTTCTCGATTATTTTTACATGTCACCCCTTCCAACCCCACCCGTAGGGGTGCCAGGGGTGTCTTACCAAAAAATATTATATCCATATTGCTAGTGATACGTGTACCAAGTTTGGTTGAAACTGCTCCAGGCGTTCGAGAGTTATGCCGGAACAAACAAATATACACATCCACACACACATCTATTTTTATATACAGTATATAGAAAATGAAAACGTGTGTATTGTACGCGTAATATACCCCATCGTAACGAGTAGAATCTCGTCCACAAAACCAGTTAATCTAGGAAGCAAAGGATCTAACGCTGCTAGGGGAGAGTCTGCTCGTACCGAACGGGGTAAGTTATCCCTTTTCCTGTAATCTGCCATTCTCAGTCAGAAGGTTGGGGACTTCATCATAAGTCATGTCATTTACTTGCTTATTAGTTTTGTTATCTCACACCTGGCTCTTTTAGGGCCATCGCAGCCAGAAAGTGTTCGATCCCCAGTTCTACAGGGTGTTACGATATACACTGTCTCTGGAACCTGTGGATAAAGGCCGCGGATAACGGTAGAGAAGGGGAGAAAACGAGTAAGCGGAGCAAAGCCGTGTGCTTTCTCAGGGTGGCCAGTCTATGTCCATGATAAAATTCAAGTATAATACCAGGTTTTCAAGGCGAACTTTCAAAAAATTAAAGGGCACAGTGGGATCCATGAGTATTACCGTTCAAATTGTCCATGACCAGTTTCATTAATTATTCTATTACATCCTATGCGTTTTTAAGCGATTGATTTTTATGTATGCTGGTGCAGAAGTTGTCAACAGCTTGTTTCGAGTTTTCCTTTAATTCTTGAAGCTCTTATTGGTTCAAATGAAGTGCATAAACATGGCGATGGACAATTTGCACGGTAATACTCATGGATCCCACTGTACAAGCAGATGTTTTCTATTTTTCAACCTTACGTTATTACCGCCTCTCACCACCCACACACATGATCACACAAATATATAAACAATACAAAGGGTCTGTTTTGTATGATTCCAATGTATATTCATGTATTCATTCATATTCAATTCAATTGAACGGTATATATACTATTTAATATATTCACTTTAAAGTTGCGTAGTTTACATTTGCAGATTTGAAATATATCTACAACGCAAGTCACAAATGTTACGGGATATACTGATCTACTCTAAAATTCTACGACAATTCTGTTTTATTCTCCTTTTTCCTTCTTCGATAAAAATAAAAGCTACATTGTGAAAAACTTGCTTCGGGGCATTTGTAAATGTATGAATTCATTTGGGTTAAAAAAAATACAATTTTTCACGTAGAATTCTCGGAGCCAATAGTTCACGCATAATTACCGAAGGAATTCAGGAATTCCCGGTGAGTAGCCTATCCTTCTGATCATGCACTCTCACCCTCTCAGGCGTTCATTGGTCTAGCCCCCTCTAGTCACTACTTGCGCAGATGACTTGTTTTCTTCGCCTCCTCCAGCAAGTGTATGTGTAAATGACAACTCTGGTTCATCTGTGCGCAGTTATGAGATATTTTGAGATGTTCCATATTATGGCCTTTTCCTCAACATATTTTCACAGTGTTGAAGAGGAATCAAGCATTTCCAGAAAAAATGTATCGCGTTTCGAGGATGTTATTCTCCAAAACGATCTTTTGAAAACAGAGTGACTTATGGGAACTTCTCTTATGCATCCTAGGTATAGGCTATCTGACATAGTCATTCGATGTGAGGATTGTATTCATGTCGATGTGAATGGTCAACTTGAAAGACATAATTTGAAGGGAGTAAAATATGGATCTTTAGAAAATATTCAGGACCTTGTATCAGAAAGTTTCTTGAATCATATCCATCTATGGGGGGAGGGGGCCGTTAAATTTGGGAGAAGGGGAAATGGTGAGGGTCTCCTGGAGAAGACATATATCGCATCCTTTGATTTCACCTTTCATGTCGTTTTGACCAAGGTTCTCCGTTCCCAATATCGACAAAAGCTCTGTTTGCCATAGGCAAGAAGCCTTATGAATGATTCAGCAGTGTTGCAATAGCTCTCAATTGCTATAAAATTCTCTCTTCCATCCTTCCTCCTCATCCCACTCTGCCTTGTATGGAATTTTTCAGAGTTTCCAACTCTGTTTTGACAAGGAAAAAAATGATGGGAAAATGGTTTGAAATCTTGCCTATTATTTGTTGCGCAAGCGTGTGTTCTGAAGCCATATACGCCACCAGGACTCGAACCTGGGTCCCTGGCATATCGTGCCATTTCTCATCAAACCAAGCTACCGAAGTACCGTCGACGTCATAGGTGTTTCATAGGCAACATATCCCGTTGCAGTAGCACAAACAGACAATTCAAAACAGGTAAAAAACCGAAAACGAAAAATCAAACTACATCACTGCTGACACGATATACCAGAGACCCTGGTCCGAGTTCTGTCCAAGCCTACATTTCTCGCTTTAATTTCTACATACCACGTAACCTGTGTGTATCAAATTATATGTTGAGTGATTTACTCATTAAATCTTGCGCCCCCAATGGTGAGAGTTCTGCGCATTCTGTAAGAAAGGTTCAGTGTTCGAATCTCGACCTACACATGAATGCATCTAAATCACAGTTTTATCTATCATCATTCATATTCATCGTTACGATAATTAGGTTCAGTGCTACAACAAGTCTTTTTTCTTGTACCACAAAGACCACTGTAAAAGTACAGCTGAGCTTTTCACAGGAGCTACACAGAAAAGAGAATGCATCAAATTTGTTTTATACCACTGAAATACATCAATATAATCGCATGGTGGTTTCTTGGTTTACCGAATCCTTTGAGCCGATTTATTTGAATACATCAAAAGAAAATGAAGCGTTAAGATGAATGCATTGGCACATTGGAATGCATTGTTGTACTTGAATCAAAACCTAAATGCATTTTCTTGGATTCATCCGTTTAATTGCATGAGTAGTTAATACGACCCGGTTGGGGTTTAAGGAGTAAACCTCTTTTCCACCGGTTACACCCTGCAGACTAACGAGGCGCTGGCGTCTGACTTACGTTGTGTGCTCTTGTTGTGTGTTTGTCGTTTCATCCATTTTACCTTATCACTATTCATCCTCATCGTCGCGATTAGGCAAAGGTGGAAGAATAAAGGAATTAAAATAAATCATACGCCTCTGACACTTTCAAAGCATTTTATGTTACTTTCATTAATACTTATTATTATTATTGTTGTTAAATTTGTTACTAACGATCTGAAAAAATATATTTGAAACAACAAGTTGAAAATTACTATAGCTCTTTTCTACTCTTACGGCGGCCGGTCCTAGTTCTGGCAAAGGAAAGAGGGGAGCGGAGATTACGCCCCAGACCAATCAGACAACGCTGCGGTAGGAAGTACTACGTGCATCTCGTCCAACAGGCTGCTGCGTTTATTATCGTGCTGGATTGGTCGATTCCTCGCTTCCCACTTTCCTTGCTAGCATTAAGCCAGCCATAACAGTAGAAAAGACCTTTAATATTTAATAACTAACATAATTTTCTGCATTCAAATACAGAAAACGTTGTTATAAATATTATGAAGGACTAATTTGTTTTAAGAATTCACCATTACATAGCTTTGTTTGGAATTAAGTGTATAAAATGTTTGATATATTTTAATCTGGTACTAATATGATGTAAATAATATTTATTAATAAACTGATGCACTTTAGTGCATATGCTATATCTGATGGATTCGGAAATTTTCCTGAAGCTACAGATTTTAATGCTTTTTCAGTTTATTTAATGCGACCACTTTTCGGTATGTAGAAGATGCCTTTGAGCGAAACAACTGCATTCATTCGAAGATGGCGGACTCTTAAACGTCCCCTTTCTTTCTCTTTGGGTAATTTTACTTGGCTTATCAACCTCTTTGTTGACCTGGGCTAGTCGCGACGATGAGGATGAAATGGATGATGCGACAAGCACAATACCTCGCCCAAGGTATAACACCAATAAGCCTTGTTTCTATGATATGAAAAGGAGGCCAAGGAAATAGAGAAGAAAGGTGAAGAAGACCCAATGAACTGGAATGGGGGACTGAAGATAAACAAAGAATGGAAGAAAGTGTTAGAAAGATGAAAATGACAAGAGAGAAAGAGGAGAGAAGATGGAAGAAGAATGAAGGAAAACGAGCGTGAGATGAAGAGTCCAACCACATTCTAGATGGAAGAAAATATGTTTAGCCTTTTAGGTGAAAGTACGGTGACAAGGGAAAGCCACCTGCTAGAATGTTCCAGAATAACTTTCTAATAGTCTGGAGGGGAGTAATGTTTGTGTATACATATCGTCCTGTTTTGTACCTTGTTACATTTGTACTTGGTACAGAGTCTGAAGAAGACCTTGCTAGAAGGTTGAAACGTTACGTTTAGTTTATGTTTTATAATAAGATAAATTTCTGCCTTGGTCAGCATATTGAGTTTTTCATCTCACCCAAGGCTCGAATCTGAGACCTCTGTCGTATGGTTCGAGTCCTCATTGGAACGCCAGTTCGGTATCTATGACACAGATCTAGAGGAAGCCGACCTGTCGCGTATCTGGTAACGAGCCAGTACTTATTTCTCTTCTGAGAAGCGCTGTTGTCACATTTACCTGCAGTATTTAGACAGCTATTCATTCACTGCGTCGGCGTTATATTCCCGAGATCTCCACATTGTACAAGAAAAATAGCACAACACAATAACACAACCTAGCAGAGATAACCGCACCCTCACGTTATGGAATCTCTAAAGAAACGGAATTGGCAACATCGCATTTACTCCACGTGGACTTGACAAGAGCTGTCGATTCCTAAAACGGACGCTATTGGTGGGAAAGCTTTGAGGGGAGGATATACTGGGCTCCACGTGGAAACTTATCTTTCTGAACTTTTTTTTTTTTTTTTTTTTTTAAGTTTCGTTCCAAAGCGGACTGCGACTATAACAAAACCCTGAACAGTGCAGTAGGAAGTCGATGGTTTGCATAAAAGCCAATCGGTGCTTGCAGTTTCTCTCGGGAATAGAACCCGTGACCTCTTGATTAGCAAACACGCCGAGCACCGTCTGCTTCAGCAACCTGTGAGTAAAACACTAATTAGAACTGACTTTTCTCCTCAGATTTGGTAAATTAATCATTCCTCTCATTCGCAATTTTTTCATTAGCAGAATGGAAGGAAATTGACTGTGATCAGTGAACCAAATTGAAATACGAGTTTCATACGTCATACATGTTCGTAATCATCTGCTATTTGCCACGATCCTCGAAATACGAAATTACATTTCGCGGAAATCCATGGAAATGTAAATCCACAGAAAGTTTCTGTAAAGTACCTGCCTCTGTATGGTTTCGGAAATCTATGTCGGTTTCACAGAATAATCTTTGTAGTAGTGTACATTATGCTATGTTATATCATACAGCAAAAAATGTTCAGGGGATATCTAATGGATGTCTTTTGCTTATTCGCGCCGTGTCCAGGAATATCCAGTGGACATTGTGTGGATATCCATATATCCGTCCAAGTGACATTCAAGGAGTATTCACGTGTAAGTCCAGGGAACGTCCATGGAATATCCACATGTCCGTCCAGGGAACATCCATGGAATATCCACATGTCCGTCCAGGGAACATCCATGGAATATCCACATGTCCGTCCAGGGAACATCCATGGAATATCCTCATCTCCGTCCACGGAACATCCATGGAATATCCACATGTCCGTCCAGGAAACATCCATGGAATATCCACATGTCTGTCCAGAAAACATCCATGGAATATCCACATGTCCGTCCAGGAAACATCCATGGAATATCCACATGTCCGTCCAGGGAACATCCATGGAATATCCACATGTCCGTCCAGGGATCATCCATGGAATATCCACATGTCCGTCCAGGGATCATCTATGGAATATCCACATGTCCGTCCAGGAAACATCCATGGAATATCCACATATCAGTCCAGGGAACATCCATGGAATATCGACATGCCCGTCCACGGAACATCCATGGAATATCCACATGTCCGTCCAGGAAACATCCATAGAATATCCACTATTGGATATAGAATGTATAGATATCCTGGACTGGATATCCCATGGATATCGAATGGATATTTAGAATAGAGTATCCCATCAATGAGCAGTGGATAACCCGCAGTAGATATCCCATGTACGTCTAATTGATATCCATAATATTCATGAATATGATCTAAACATTTTTGTTATCCTGTGGATATCCCTGGGAGATTAGTGTTGTATAGGATAATGGTGAATTTTAGAATTTATAAGGCAGGTGGCTCTAACGTTGTGATACGTGGAATTTCGGTTCATTTGTCTAAATTTGTTTTATGTCACAGTTTAAAATAGACTGGATCAACAATTTCACATGAGAACCGAACCACTATGTGCCTACAACGGCTGTAGAACCAGGGATCGCTTGATTACAAGGTGGGTGCCTCGTTGCCGATACCGGTAGAGGCACATAGTGGATCGGATCCCACTTTAAACTGTAGGTCCAGTCCCAATTAGCCTTACTGTGCATAAAATGGACTTAAAACACCAAGTCAAATTAATTGATTATAAGGTGATGAGGTCATCACTAAGTTATCTTGGAAATCACGTGGTTTGTAATTGCTTCTAAAGGTACTTATTGCTTTGCTTACCTGCATAAATTCATAACTGGGGGATTTCTTTAACGAAACTAAGCCACGATTTTTTAAAGTAAATCCTTATTTACAAGGCTAGGCAGAAATATGGCTACACGTTTGAAGCAAATGTAGTGTGCTACTGTACGTATAAAGAAGATGGGAATGGTGAATGGTATACCAAACTTCGAAAAACGCTTGTGAATTTCTTATCAACATCTCATGTTAGTAACAGATTTCTCGTGTTGCCTACTAAAATTTTGTTATCCACAAGAAGTCGGTAAAGATCAAAGAATGTTAACAACAATTGTGACCAACACATGTTAACAGAGCCTTTCGATGTTAGCAACATTTTCCTCTCTCCCCCTCCCGCCACCATCACGCCAGTGACAGCAAGCCAGCGAGTGCGAAAGCATCGTTTTGTGCGAGATGGGTTTCGTTTTGTAATTTACGTATTTATCATGAAAAATCTTTTGAGTGAGATGGAGTGGTCAAAGGATCAAGTGCTGAATTTAGTTGAATTGTTCCGCGAGAAGCCTGCCCTTTGGGACCAAACTTGTCCACAATTTAAAGCCAAAAACCAACAGGCTATAATTAGCTCTTGCCCGCAGTGAAGATCTCGCCAGAATCTTCTTGGTCTTCTCTGTTGCGCCAAATTGACGAATGATGCCACAGAGAGTACTCCGGCAGTTTGTTTCTTTATACAGCATATTTGGAGATAAAACTCAAAATACAAGTGTATCAATATACGCTGTATAAAACACAACTTATTACTAAATTCGTTGACCCTGTACAACTTCCTCCACAGCCGGCATTTCGCAGACAATTGAGGTCAATGTTAACAAACGTTATTAACAAATACAATGTTAAATTAGTGTTCTCGTTACGAACATTTGTTGACAACATCTGTTGTTACCTGTGTTGGTAACAAAATGTTGATAACATTTGTTGGTAACATTCGGTGTAAACGCGCCTTTAAAATCACGTCTCGCCAGTCTCACTATCAATCTGGTACAGAATTGCCCACGCTGCAACTGTATACCCTGTCCCAGCTAACTTTGGAGCTAGGCCACGCATAACGTCAGAGAAGCGAAGGAAATCTATTGGCCAGAGCGAAGCAGTAGACGCTGATGTTCAGGCTGGAAACATCAGTCGCTTTCCCGCACTCCATGGAATTCCGTTCCTCTCACGTGTTCATTGGTGGAGCTGTCTCTTGCTTTCGTTTGCCTGCTCCACAGTTAGCTGGGACGGAGTATTACTTGCTGCTGCATGTTCAGCTCCATATTGGCTAATGCCGTAAGCTCGGGCGCGTGTCTAACTAACTCTCTAGCCTTCTTGAACCCGAAGGTTCATGGCTGCAGCAACACTGGCCCTATCCTGAGCAAGATCTATATACTGTTTTCCATCCCTACCGATTTCCTTTAGGTCCATCTCAACGTTATCCCTCCATCTTCGTCTTGGCCTTCCTACAGGTCTCTTACCATCAGGTTTCCCAACAAGAATCCTGTAAACTCCTCTTTCCTCTCCCATTCGTGCCACATGGTCTGCCCACCTAAGTCTTCTTGATTTAATCATTCTAATAATATCTGGGAATGAATACAAATTATGTACTTCCAAATTATGTAGCCTTCCCCACTCACCTGTCTCCTCATCCCTTTTAGGATCTTATTTTCAAATAAGTCACAGGCGCGTGACTCCTATCTGAAATGAAGAAATAAGTTCCAAGCTTGATATACCATTCACCATTATTATCTGCATTGTACAGTAACACACTGCATTTGCTTCAAACATGTGGCCATATTTCTGAATCACCTTTTACTTAAACTTAACTTTAGATAGTAATACTTCCGTAATACGCCAAAGCCATTCTCAGTTTAACTTATAATAAATTTAAATGACGACCAGGCAGCAACTGAAACAAATATATTAATTGTGAACAGGTAGCTTGAAAGGTAAGACCAAGAGCACGGTACTGTCCCTGTCATAAGAACTCGATCATTGCAGCGAAACCAGAACTTTTTCTTGGTTCATACGTTCACGCACACCCAATCACAACCAGAAAACAAATCTTCAATTCACGGAACCCATGCATTTACATAGCGATACAGTGGCTAATCACAATTCTCATTACCACTACAAAACCGCTACCGGCCATCCCAGACACCCAACACGATCGCCGACCTCCCTCCGCACAATGCCATATCTTCTTCCCTTCTGCCGAAGCGGACCCCCCGCCAGTTTAGGGACATTAATATGCAAATTACTCATTATGTACTTAATTACGAAATCTCAGCCAGGCACTAATCCACTTAATTATACACGTACATACCCATCGACCGGAAACTGCTGCAGTTAATTCGGACCAATTCACGAATAAATTGGAATTTATAGGATGAGGTCGGCGACGTTATCTTGCGCCCCCTGTAGCCTTTGCGTGCGACTGGCTGTCTCGGGGAAGATGTCAGAGGACTTGTTGTTTCGTCCATGACAAACGGTCGCTTCTCTGGTGTGGAGAGATGGCGACACACGGGGTTCCTGAGATCAAGTTAGCAGTTAATGGTGAGTACCTAGCGTTAGATGGACAGCATTACAGTGAACAGAGAGAAGGTAATCAAGGGAGGATCCGAGATTAGGCAATGGGAGGATCCGAGATTAGGCAATGGGAGGATCCGAGATTTGGCGATGGGAGGATCCGAGATTAGGCGATGGGAGGATCCGAGATTAGGCGATGGGAGGATCCGAGATTAGGCCATTGGAGGATCCGAGATTAGGCCATTGGAGGATCCGAGAGTAGGCCATTGGAGGATCCGAGAGTAGGCGATGGGAGGATCCGAGAGTAGGCGATGGTAGGATCCGAGATTAGGCCATTGGAGGATCCGAGATTAGGCCATTGGAGGATCCGAGAGTAGGCGATGGTAGGATCCGAGAGTAGGCGATGGTAGGATCCGAGAGTAGGCGATGGTAGGATCCGAGAGTAGGCGATGGGAGGATCCGAGAGTAGGTGATGGTAGGATCCGAGAGTAGGCGATGGTAGGATCCGAGAGTAGGCGATGGGAGGATCCGAGAGTAGGCAATTGGACGATCCTAGTGTATGGAATGGAAGGATCTGAGAGTAGGCGGATCCGAGAGTTGAAAATGGGAGGATCTTAGAATAGGCAAGGGAAGGATTGGAATCTAAACAATCGAGGGATCAATGAGTGCACAATGCGCAATGGATGAGACCGGCAACTACTTAACCAAACTATACTCTGAAGATTAGGAGTCACCGGAGCAAGCAAAATGAAAACAAGTTCTTTGCTCAAGTAGGACTCGACAAAGCTCGACCAATATAGGCGTGAATGCGCATGCGCAGATGGAGGAGGAGTGGCCGTTTGCAGCAGCTCGGACTGCTTTGCTTCGTCCACTCGCTCTCTCTCTCTTTCTCTACCGTCATGCGCGGCCTTGCTCCACAGACTCCTAGGACAAGCTGTAGTACTGGATACAAAGTTCGGTGATTACTAACTGCCTGTTTGAAATCGTAATTTCCAAATTCGTTATGCGCCTGCTAGCTCAGTGGTACGTTGTTCGAAATCCAGGTTACTTTTATGTAGAAAAATAGGCTACATATAAACACGTCAATACCTTCCAATACAATGTGCTATCTGTGGATTCATATGTCGTTTTCTGTGACTTTATGTAAATGGAATTCTGAACTTTAACCCCATCTTCTCAATGGAAAAATGCAAACGAGAAAATACCGTATCGTACCCAAGGTGTTGGGTAAAAGTGACAAGTCTGCTGTTATCCTTAACCTAACAGGAAGCAGACAAAGGAATGCTTAATAAGATTACGCAAACGTTAGGGAAAAGTCGATGGGCGTCTATGAGTGTGGATGGTGAGTACAGTTTTTGGACAGTGAGGACTGAGCGGAGGGAAATCTGACGAAGATCAGAGATGGGACAATTGCCATTATTGAAAGGACAATCTGTGGGAATAAACGTCATCCAGACGGGAGGCAAGTAAGATCCTTTTCCTAACAATGTCCATATCGATTCAGTCGTGGAGAGTGTAACACCCATTTCTAGCTCAAGTCAATTCTATTGCCAATCATTTCAACGTGATCTCTCGCACGTCTCAGTTTTAGGCCAAGCGAGTAATAACTTTCAGGAGATGACTGATGAATAGCTACGTCACCCAAGAGACAACGTAGGGTCTCTGGTTCGATCCCGACGTAGTATTAAAACTACGTTACGATATGTTGACTACAAGAAGTTTTGAGGCACAAGCTTATAGGAAATAATGCTCAGTACCGAGGAACAGAAATTGTATTACATAGTATTATCAACATAAGTGCTTTCTTTCAGGCATGTGTCTCTGGAGCAAGCGAAAGAAAACAAGTCTCTCCGCAAATAGCGAATCAAGAGGTCTCACCAAATGAACTTGCTCCACAGATTCCTGGGGCAGATAATAGAAAGTTGGGTGTCCCACTCGTAAGGGGCCGCGGAAAAAGTGTTACAAAAATCTTAATAAAAGAGGATATGAAACCAAATTTGTACATGACATACCTTTATGGTTGAGAAATGAAGGTACATTACAAGATGTGCTGGAAGCGACCTCCCCCCACCTGTATACGCAGTTCAACACGGCGCTGCATGTTCGTGAATGTTGCTGCCAGAGTATTCGGCGTGACTGCCTGGATTTCACGGCGGATGTTCTCACGTAACTAGGCGATGGTGTGTGGTTTGTTCTTGTACACACTACCTTTAAGGTACGCAAAGAGTTGCGAGTTACGTGAGAACATCTGCCGTGAAATCCAGGCAGTCACGCCGAATACTCTGGCAGCAACATTCACGAACATGCAGCGCCGTGTTGAACTGCGTATACAGGTGGGGGGAGGTCGCTTCCAGCACTTCTTGTAATGTACCTTCATTTCTCAACCATAAAGGTATGTCATGTACAAATTTGGTTTCATATCCTCTTTTATTAAGATTTTTGTAACACTTTTTCCGGGGCCTCTTACGAGTGGTACACTCTGTACAAGCACAGTACGGCACAAATAAATAAGCAAAACATGTCTGGTAGCCAGGACTGGAACCAATGAACTTCCCAATTTGCAGTTCATCCGCTAACTACTCAACCATGGCAGTTAACCTTTGATTGTCTTACTAAACTATGTCGATTTGATATCAGGTATTGTCTACGTCAATAGCTCGTATAGGGATATATTGCAACACTCTGTTATAGCGAAGATAATAACGCAGTAACAGATTTGCAACACTGCTCGTTAGAACGCGTGGGTAGTTAGATGGACAGATATGCACATGTAGTATGGTTTCAGCTTATAACTTTAGTTAGTTTTGGCTTTTGCAGCTACGAATCAGAATATGCTAGATCTGGCGGGTATGCTGGGTGAGGTAACGTGGCATTATTTTGATAAAGTTGTATAAGGACACAGTATAACATTAGTTTTAAACCACAAAGTATATACTTACAAATTGTCACTGCGAGATTCGTTGAAAATACGAACGCCACATACCTGAAAAAAGAAAACATTCAGTTAATGATGCTGTACATTTATTCAGTAAATATATACACTG